>NC_088389.1:36145075-36448106 GCF_037993035.2 Macaca fascicularis
CGTCATGGTTCCCTATTGGTCACCTGGTATCTGGACACAGGCCATGTGGCCTCAACTCTGCCTCCTCATTGAAACTGTATGATCGACTGGACATGGTGGTTCATGCCTGTAATCCCAGCACTTTGGGAAGCTGAGACAGGCAGATCACTTAAGGTCAGGAGTTCAAGACCAACCTGGGCAACATGGTGAAACCCCATCTCTACTAAAGATACAAAAAGTAGCCATGCCTGGTAGCAATTGCCTGTAATCCCAGCTACCTTGACGTCTGAGGCAGGAGAATCGCTTGAACCTGGTAGGTAGAGGTTGTAGTGAGCCGAGATCATGCCACTACACTCCCTCCAGCCTGGGTGACAAAGTGAGACCCTGTCTCAAAAAAGAAAAAGGAAACTGTATGATCTTGAACAAGTCACTTGCCCCCTCCAGCCTGTGCACCTGTCGGTAGCCAGCTGTCACATCGCAGCGCGCTGCGTTCCATGCATCCGAGGATACGAGGATACGTAGTGGTCTCAAGTTGAGGAGGTAATAGATCCCAACCGAGTTCAGGACTCTCCCTAATTCTCCATTTGCGGTTGCCCTAACTGGCCCCCAGATAGCACTGCTCCTAGGCATGAATACAATGAAAGAAACATTTTCGTGCACTAATAAAATTACCTTCTCTAAAGAAGGCAATTTGCATGTTAATGTTTTGGGTGATTCGGTGCAGCTCCAGTGCCCTCCAGGCTGCAATTTCTCTCTGACAAAGTGACAAAAATAAACTCCCTCATAAAAGAGCATTTCTCTTCTCTCTCATTTGTGCTCTAACGTGACATTCTTAATGTGAATCAAGTTGAAACCCACTGCTCTGTCTTATTTTTGACACTGATCTGCCTCCTGTCACCGCTCCAAATGGCAGGCCAGCTTTGAAGAGCTCCTCAGAGGGGTCTCACCTTGAGGACAGGGCTCGGTCCACTTGGTGAGTGGGCACTGCTCTGCCCCGCCCAAGGCTGAGGCTGGGGTCTTCTGGAGATTCCAGAAGGCCTTGCCAGTTAACTGTTGGACAGCTGAGGAGATGGGGAAGAGGGTTGCTGTTGGTGGCTGAGTTAGGGCCAATTTGCCCATCTTCCAATTTGCCCATCTTTGGATAGAATGGGAATTCTGAGCCGTGGCCCTCCATGAGAATACTCTTTATTCTGCCAGGCTTGGCCCCTCTCATGACTTAAAGACAATCAAGAAAGAAGACCATGTTTCCAGTGTGTCTTCCGTGTGCCAGACACAGGCCCAGCCCTTTATGTCTGTTTTCTATCACTGAGCCCCTCAGAGCCGGGCAGGATAGAGAGAAACTGAGGCTCCCAGCCGGGCAGTGAGTAAGCCAAGATCACCCCGCAGTGTGTAAGAGGCCAACCGTGGATTTGAACTTAGGCATATTTGATATCAAGCCTGGATTTTTTCTACCCTAAGTGGATCACTTAATGTTCAATGGGCAGCCCCCACATGCCATGCACTGGGGGTGATGGGGACGTGCAGGGACGAACAGAACACCCAAGCCCTGGCACTGCTGACATCCGGCAGCCAAGGCAGACATTAAACCTGGGAACGCAGAAATTGCATGTAATTAGACGTTGTGATGCGTTCTGTGAAATAAGTTTTAATGAGGAGGACAGAGAGGACCTCATTTATATGAACAGGTGGATCAGAGAGATGTGTCAGTGAAGGTAATGCTGAGATGGAAGCTTCACCAGGTGGGACTCAGAGTGTTCCAGGCAGAGGCCAGGGACCGGCCCCAAGGTGGGAACACGTGGAGCAGGGTCTGGGAAATGAAGGCCCACAGGGTGACGGGAATTGGGTCATGGGCTCCAGAGGCAGCTGGAGGGCTCGATCCCTCAGAGCAGGGCAAGAAAGGTGGACAGGGCAAGAAATGTTGTTGTTGAAGAGTTTAAAGCGGGGGAGTGTGTGGTGTGGTCTTTTCTTTTCTTTTTCTTTTTTTGAGACAGAAGCTCACTCTGTCACCCAGTCTAGAGTGCAGTGGCGTGATCTCAGCTCACTGCAGCCTCCGCCTCCCGGGTTCAAGCGATTCTTCTGCCTCAGCCTCCTGAGTAGCTGGGACTACAGGCACCCGCCACCACACCCCACTAATTTTTGTATTTTTAGTAGAGACAGGGTTTCACCATGTTGGCCAGGCTGGTCTTGAACTTCTGACCTCAGGTGATCCGCCCACCTCAGCCTCCCAAAGTGCTGGGATTACAGGTATGAGCCACTGCACGCGGCCCTGATTTGTGTTTCTGAAAGGTCATTCTGGATGCTGTATTGGAAGGGGCAATGGTGGAAGCAGGGAGACCAGCGAGGAGGCTGTGGGGGCTTCAGGGGACGACAGCTGTTCAGGTGGGTGAGGGCAGGAGAACACAGATTTATGGTCCTAGGGATGTGGAGGTGTTGAGAGGAGGTGATGAGAGAAGTCTCAAAAATGACCTCAGGCTTCTGGCTTGAACAAGTAGGTGGGTGGAGAGACCATTTATTAAAATGGGTGAGACTCAAGGAAAAACAGAATTGGGAAGGGAAGACCAAGAGATTCATTTTTAACAGGCTAATGCATTATCCCAGCGGCAAAAAAGAAGGCTGGCCTGGAGATGATGATTTGGAGGGCATGGATTCATTGGAGGCATTTCAACCTGGGGAATGAATGACAGGAAGAGAGAGCCAGAGAAAGGGCCCTGTGGGGCCCACAGCAAGGAAAAGCAGACAGAAGCCAGCAAAAGAGAGGGAGCAAGAAGCAGGAGAGTGAGATGAAACAGATGTGGGAAGACTGTGTCTCTAGGAGGGAGGCTTGCACATGGTCACATGCTATGGAGAGAGAGCCGAGAGGAGCTCAGAGCTGAGATGGGAGTGGAAGGCACCCAGGCATTTGGCATGAGCCCTTTAGGAGGAGAGACAGGGAGTGGACGTCCTCTCTTGAGCTGGAAGGGAGGTTGTGGAGGTAGTGCCACCTCAAGAGGGACCAGCAGTCTGGCTGAGGAGGGAGCAGAGACAGAGAGGATAGTGACAGGAAGGCAGGTTTTTCAACCACACAACATCCCAGGGCTGTTTGATGGCAGATGGTGGCATTCAGGAGCAGGGGAGAAGCTGACAAGCTGGGAGCATTAATCAGGACCAACTCTAGACAAACTCCCTTTCCTTCCCTCATCCCTCACCCCCACCACCTCAAGGCCCACCTGCCAGGCCGCCCACAGCACCAGCTCTGTTCCCTAACACCCTAGAAAAGCCCTTTCAAAGCACCAGTACTACTAGTTCCTCTCCTCAGAAAGATCTTCCTCCCCAGTGCTGATCCTTGAAGATCCCAACCCCAGGTTAATTTGGCAAGAGCTATCAAAACATACTAGTACAAATAATGCATACTACTTGACCCGTAAGTTCCACTGGAAGGAGATGATCGCTCATTCAAGCATGTACTGCTATATACACAAAGATGTTCATTGTAGCGTTATTTGCAATATCAAAAGAAGAAGAAAGGAGAAAAACATCCTAAGTGTCCATTAGTAGGGGAAGGATTTTAGAAACTCATGGTGCATCTATGTATATGGAATTCTATACAGTCTATAAACAACAGGGTAGATCTATATATGCTGATATGGAGACGTGTCAAGGCACGGTTAAAATTGTGTAAGTGCAGTACGGTACCTATACTGTGATCCTATTTGTGTATAGAATTATATGGATATGGATATTGATGCATGCAGCAGTGCACATATTTCATTTTCATGCATATATGCCAGAAATTGCAAACAGCATTCATTTCCAGTGCACAGGAATCAGAGGTCGCAGGGCAGAGGAGGGAAACAGGACCTTCACTTTCCACTATCTGTGCATTGCCTCTGTCTGAATTTTCTCACCCTGTGCACCACGGGCACTCTGTAACCTATCCTGCCTGTCCAGGCAATGACTTGCTTCTTCCTTTGTGTTCTCACACCCCCATCTCACGTTGGGTCATCCTACCCTCTCCCTGCTTCTCCCTGCCCTGCATCAGAGGATGCTTGCTCACCTCCAAATCCACACAATGGGGGGTCAGCCAGGGCTGGCGGAACTGAGTGGCCATGGTTACGGCCTTCTGAATCCTCAGATCCTCATAGAGAAAGGCTGTGGTGGTGGAAGAAGAGGTTGATTTACTCTGTGTAAAAGTGGAGCGTAGTAAGGAGGTTTTGCACATTTCAGCTCCCAGGCTGAGAGCAGAGAGCACATGGCAGTAAGAAGGGACCTCCTGGGGCGGTGATGAGCTCCCCATCGCTGGAAGCAACCAAGTGGGGTTGATGGATGGCCGTTGTTAGCAATGTCAGGAAGGGCAACCCATGCCCTTCAGAATCTCACAGGGCAACTACAGAAAGCCACAGAGACGGGACCAGAAATCATGCTTTATCTGCCCTGGTTTGAATCTCCACTACTAGCCCCAGCCTGGAGGACTGAGTGAATGGCTAGGTCTGCCCACACCCAACTAACACACAGAACCCAAGACAAATGCAAAGCTTTGCCATATCACTAAACAAAGGCAAACAACCACAGAAAATCAGGGGCCATAAAAGCATCTACCACCCAGATTTTGTTCTGAGGATTAAACAAAAGGTGCCCATAAAGTGCTCACCACAGTGCCTGATGGATATTAAGCACGTGTTGTATACAGGCCACTCTTAGTAATTCTTCTTATCATTCTGGGTGGTGTTGTTACTCTGCAAGGGCGTGGATTGTGTTATCTCTGAAGTCCTTTTTAAGCCAGAGATTTTGACCACTTGCTGAGGAATGAGTGCTGAGCCTCAGAAGGTTCTATAGGAGCCATTAATCTCAACAGAAACGTCTGCAATAGCATGAAGCAGTTGCAGGAAGCAGTGACCAGAACTGTGGCCCTGTCTTTCCAGATGGTGACTCAGGAACTTATGTTCCTGTCGTGGTGGAATCAGGGGTGACGTTGGATGGGACTGGACTGAGACCTCTGGGCCACTCTGCCGTGGCCAGCAGTATGACCTGTGATTAATGAAATGATGGAAGAGTTGCTTTCACCTTTGATTATGTTTGTTATTTGGGTGCTGCTGGCTTCTGGGGGTAATGATTTTCCTGCAAGGTCTATTTATGGTTCAGTCCTGACACTTATTAATTTCTCCATCCGGCCAAGGACAAAGGTGATAGTGACTTACTGTTGCTGTAATGCTTAATACAATGGCTGCGCATGTGCAGCTTCTGTTCCTGAGCTGGCAGGGTGGGCGGTGGCAGCAGCAAGGCTTTTCTCCTTGAGATTTCATGTGGGTTGGGGGGGAACTGGTAGGGAGCAGCACCACCACTTACCACTCTCCAGCAATGTGACCTTGGGTAGATGGAGTGTGACCTTGGGCAGGTGCTTGGGTCTCTCTGAGCTCAGCACTTTCTCTAACAATGTGTGTATTGGCAGTCCAACCTCTAAGGGTGGCAGTGGGACATGATAATGCCGAGTGGGAATCCTGGTGGGCAGAATGTCCTCAATAAACGTGGACATTCCACTTAAAATATTCAGAAGTCTCCATCACTTCCAATACTTATGGAATCCTCAGGGATCACCCCATCCAGCCCCTCACTTTACAGAGGGGAAGCAAGTGAGGCCCATTGAGGGAAAGTGACCAACTCAAAGCCACACAGTGCACAGGGGCAGGGACCATGGAGATCCCAGGCCCCTTCACTCAGATTCCTGGCCTCATGGAACTCAGTCCAGCAGGGTGACAAGAAATTGGCCAACTTCAGTAAGAGAAAATGAAACCAATATTGTGATAGCACTCCAGGCCAGTGAGGTGAGAGAGCGGACTCCCAAGTGGGAATATGATGGGAAACACTTGTGCTGCTATTTTTTTTTTTTTTTCTCCGAGACAGAGTCTCACTCTGTCTCCCAGGCTGGAGTGCAGAGGCACAGTCTCAACTCACTGCAACCTCCCTATCCTGGGTTCAAGCAATTCTCCTGCCTCAGCCTCCTGAGTAGCTAGGATTACAGCTGTGCATCACCATGCCCGGCTAACTTTTGTATTTTTAGTAGAGATGGAGTTTCACCGTGTTGGCCAGACTGGTCTCGAACTTCTGACCTCATGATTCGCCTGCTTCAGCCTCCCAAAGTGCTGGGATTACAGGCATGAGCCACTGTGCCCGGCCTGTGCCACTGTTTTTTAAGCACTGTATTGCTTTTTTTATGTGGTACGTTGTGGGGGGGCAAAAAAAAAGGCACTCAGGGCAGATATTACTATCCCCACTTTATAGATGCAGAAACTGAGACCCAGAAAAGTGAAATGCCTTGACAGCCAGTAAGTGGCAGAGCTGGCACCCAGATCAGCTCATCTGAGTCTCTGTCCCTATTCATAGCCGAATGCCATCTCACTGGGAGATGCCCAGGTTTGATCTACCACATGTGGAGTCCTTCGAGATCCCAGCCCCAGGCCTAGAGAGACTGTGGTCAAGTCTGGGGGAACCGTGCAGCAGCAGACAGGGAGCTAGGCTGCAAGATGCCCTAAGAATGGAGAGAAAGCTGAGATTCCTGTGATGAACTGCCTTGGAGTTTGTGCAGCCTTCACAGATAGCTCTTCTGGGGGCCGTTTCACCGCACAGATAGGAAGCACTAAGCTAATTCTAGTCAAGATCATTCAGCTTTATTTCCTACCAATGATTGCAAACAGCAAACTTGTATACTTTTACATTTAGAATTGTACGATGAGACAGAAACATCTAGTCTAGGTGAGTAATAAGAAAGAGATTTAAAGGTTGGGGAGAGAGAAGGGCTTGGCAAGTGGCTGTTTAAGCACACCAATCCCGGGAAACAGAATTACTAGCAAGGAAGCTCAGGTATTTTTGAGAGGAAGAAAATACCTCATATTCTGTCTGGGATAATATCCCTGGCTGTCGACAATGATTTGGATTTAATTATATCATATATTCAAATGTACTCTGTAAACTGTAAAATAATACATAAATGTCAGATGTTAAGAAAGCGTAATGCAGAAAAAAGAGCGTGGGCTTGAAAGTCAGCTAGGCATGTAAATGCTGCCTCGCCCACCTAGATGATGACCTTGACAAGCCACTTAGCCTCTCTGGGCCTGTGTTCCTTGACTATAAATGAAGAATACGTGTAAACATGTCTTCTTCCCACCATTACCCTGAGAAGTAGATGAGAAAAATGGATATTCTTTGTAAACTGGAAAGTGCTATGAAGACATAAGATAGGATTCTTGTTCCCATCCTTAAGCTGGGGAATAGATGATGAGATTATTGGTGAGCAGCTCCCAGTGTTTTCATAAAGCCCTGAGTGCAAGGATGCCTTCCCAGGAGTGGAGAGCAGGGGGCTTCGGCCTAGAAGGAGCTGGTGGGCCATCCTTACCCAGCCTATTGACAGAATGAGGCCATCATCTGTCAGGGGCCACCTCTCAATATCCAAGTGGCAGTCTCAGATGAGAGATGTGCGGCTGGCTGCGACTGGAGTGTTTTGAAGGCTGCCTTCTCCAGCAACATCCGTCAACCCAAATGAAGTTTAGAAAAGTACTCAACAGCTTATCTTGTGGCATGCAGGGCAGGTAGGGAAAGCCTGTTTGCAAAGACCAACGAATATAACTGCACCTTCTTGTTGACATCCAGCAGAGATAGATGAGGCTGCATCCCTCATTCACTGCAAGGCCAGTATTGTTTCTGTTCTAAATGACTGGAATTAACACTTGGTCAAATCTTTGACCCACCTTGGCCTCTCAAAGTGTTAGGATTACAGACATGAGCCGCTGCACCTGGCCAAATCTTCGAAAACTCTCGAAGCAGCAGTGGAGTAAGGGAGTTAAAGAGCATGGTGGTTGGGGTCTGCCACCTACCAGCCATGTGATTCTGGCAAGTCTCTTGAATGTAAAATGGATTGTCAATACCCGCTTCATAAGGTTTTTGTCTGAGTAAATTAAATAATGTGAAGGCACCCCATAGCCCAGGGCCTTCCACATAATGAGGGCTAAATATGAATGATTACTGTTTACTTTCATTACTTTTACTGTAACAGGACATTAAGGCAATGTTACCAAAAAGATCCTTTCAACTCTCAATCCAAGCTGTGAGGGGTTTTCTGAGTGCTAGTGAAGGAGGAGGGAAGAAGTGTAGGGTTGCTTATATTTTTTTCTAAATGGCTCAGGTAAATTCAGAGACTTGAGGAGTAGTAGGAGAGTGTCCCCAAGAGCTAGGTGCACCTCAGCAGAACTGAGGATTTGAGGGTGGTATGAACCGAATTGTATCTCCCACAAAATTTACATATTGAAACCCTAACTGTCCTCCATGTGGCTGTATTTGGAGATGGGGCCTCTAAGGAAGTAATTAAGGTTAAATGAGGTCATAAGTGTGAGTCCCTTATTGAATAGGATTAGCGTCCTGATAAGAAGAGACACTAGAGAACCCAATCTGCCTCTCTGCCATGTGAGGACACGGCAAGAAGGTGGCCGTCTGCAAACCAGGAAGAGAGCCCTTACCAGAACATGACCGTGCTGGCACCCCAGTCTCAGACTTCCAGCCTCCAGGACTGTGAAAGTAAATTTCTGTTGTTGAAGCCACCCAGGCTATGGTATTTTGCAGCCCAAGCAGACTAAGACCAGGAGCAGAGAGTGAGCAGTGGGACTTCAGAGGAGAAAGCTTGTTCTGTGTCCCCAAAGGCTCTTGATCACCCACAGCAGAGCCAGCCCAATACTAGGTTTCTCAAAGACCATTCTCTTTTTTTTTTTTTTGAGACGGAGTCTCTCTCTGTTGCCCAGGCTGGAGTAGAGTGGTGCAATCTTGGCTCACTGCAACCTCCGCCTCCCAGGTTCAAGCGATTCTCCTGGCTCAGCCTCCCAAGTAGCTGGGATTACAGGCACCTGCCACCACATCTGGCTAATTTTTTTTTTTTTTTTTGAGACAGAGTCTTGCTCTGTCGCCCAGGCTGGAGTGCAGTGGCGCAATCTCGGCTCACTGCAAGCTCCGCCTCCCGGGTTCACGCCATTCTCCTGCCTCAGCCTCCCAAGTAGCTGGGACTACAGGCGCCCGCCACTGCGCCCGGCTAATTTTTTTTTCTATTTTTAGTAGAGACGGGGTTTCACCATGGTCTCGATCTCCTGACCTTGTGATCCGCCCACCTCGGCCTCCCAAAGTGCTGGGATTACAGGCGTGAGCCACCGCGCCCGGCCCTGGCTAATTTTTTGTGTGTTTAGTAGAGACAGGGTTTCATTATGTTGGCCAGGCTAATCTAGAATGCCCAACCTCATGATCCACCCACCTCAGCCTCCCAACGTGCTGGGATTACAAGTATGAGCCACTGGGCCTGGCCAGACCATTCTCTTAACTTCTTCGCTCCACTGCCTCCCATAGAGCCCTTCAAGAGATGGCCAAGTTGGCATGTTCACTCCATTTCCTGATCACTCACTGGGGCAGAAGCCCCAGTGCTGCTGTTACAAATGCAGTTTCTGGGGCCTCACTGCCAACAGACAGAACCCCCAGGGTGAGGGAACAGGAACCTGCATTTCTGGCAAGGTCCCTAGATTATTTTATGTATAAGATGTTTGAAAACCATTGACCTTGAGGGGGAGGCCAGTCTCCTCAGTCTGAGGTGTCAGAGGCCCTCCTACATGAGATTCCTGGCTTGCCCTCACACCCACATCCAACCATGGGCGAACCTCAGATGGCACTGGCACTACCCTCGGACCATATCCAGGATCTAATCATCCCTCACCACCTCCACCAGTACCATACTGGTCCAAGCCACCCCATCAGCTTTCTCTGGGACTGATGCAGTTGCCCCTGAATGGATCTCTTTGTTCTCACATGTGCCCCTACCACTGGGTTTCAGCACAGCTTCCACATTGACATGTCACTTCAGGACTCCCCAGTGACCTCCCATCTTCTTCAGTTGGAAATCCAAAGTCCTGCCATGGTCTACAGGGCCCCCTGTGGCCTGGACTCCTGGAACCTTCCAGGTCTCCTCTATCACAGCCCAGACAGGGAAGGGAGACGGCATGGAGAATGTTCTCTCCCGCTTAGTGGGCAAGCAGTGATGCTGGAAGAATCCGGGGCTGTGCGGTTTCTCAGAAAGGACTTAATGCACAGTTGGAACCATTCCATGGCTTTTCAGCTCCATCATTAGTCTTTTAAAAATAACTGGTTGGGTTTGCTCTCAATCAAAGTGTCTTTAAAATGTAGACATTTTTAGCCCAAAGTCAAGCTTCTCTCAGTTTGGGGGCAGGTCCTTTTGCAAATAAGCCCCGCTTTGCAGATGGGCCTTCTGAGTCAAGTTTATACAGACTGGACTGTGCAGTGGGGGGCGGGGAGGGGAAGGAGCGGGGTTCAGCATCACCTGGGATCTTGTGAGAGATGCAAACTCCCAGGCCCCACCTCAGCCCTCCAAATCAGAAACTGTGGGGCTGGACCTTCCATCTGTATTTTAACAAGCCCTCTGGGGGGTTCAAAAGTTCAAGAGCCTCTGGTCTGGATCATTGTGCTTTCATAAGTCTGTAAATCTTCTAAGAGAAGGGTTTCCATGGGTCTCTTTTTTCTTCACCCCTTGGCTTACCTCAGTGTCCTCGGCTATAAAGTGGGCATAATAACACCTGCATCACACAACTGTTACAAGGGTCACAGTCAATTCAGTGGATTAAATGCATCTTTATTGATGCTCACTGTGTGCCAGGCTATGCTGGGCTCTGGGAATGTAGAGAAGACAGGGACATGGTCCCCACCGGCAGGAGCAGAGTCTCATTAGAGAGACAGCCATATACCCATGGATTTATCCTAATATATGATGAGAAACAAGAAGCAGCAGCATGAAGGGTGATTAACTCCACCTGGGGATGGTCAAGGACAGATTCCCAGAACCAGTGACCTCAGAGGCTAGGTTGGGGGTATTTTTAAAATCATGTGTGTGTGTGTGTGTGTGTGTGTGCATGTGTGTGTGCTTGAATAATTATCAACAATGAGCGTGGATTTATCTTGTTTGGAAAATTCAGAAAAGAATGAAGATATTAAAATATCCTATAAGTCTAGCACTGCCTTCCCCCGTGCCCCGTGGTACTATAAATAAGTTTGCAATGAATACCATTGTATACATTGTTTTCCTTTGGAAGGAATATTTTCTTAGGGCAAATTCCTAGGATTTGTGAGCACTGTGTTCAATGATATAAACACATTTATTTTTTATTTTTTTCCTCCTTACCTCCCTAATAAACGTTTGAATGGCTCTTAAAACTTTCACCAAATTGCTTTTCAAAAGTCTATAGCAATTTCACCACTACTTCCCACTATGAGTATTTAATACTTTTGTTAGTTTACTTGGTGAGCAATAGCCCGTGTGGCTTAGATGGGGCCAGATGTCTTCTCTCTTATTTGCTGATATATGTGAATAGCCCATTCATGTGCTTTGTCCATTTGGGTATTCTATGAGATTTTCTTTTAAAAAATTTTTTAGAAGACGGGGTCTTGGCTGGGCCCGGTGGCTCACGCTTGTAATCCCAGCACTTTGGGAGGCCGAGGTGGGTGGATTGCTTGAGGTCAGGAGTTTGAGACCAGCCTGGCCAATGTGGTGAAACCCCATCTCTACTAAAATACAAAAAAATTAGCTGGGCATGGTGGTGGGCACCTGTAATCCTAGCTACTAAGGAGGCTGAGGCAGGAGAATTGCTTGAACCCAGGAGGCAGAGTTTGAGCCAAGATCATGCCACTACACTCCAGCCTGGGCGACAGAGCAAGATTCCGTCTCCAAAAAAAAAAAAAAAAAAGACAGGGTCTTGTCTGTTGCCCAGGCGGGAGTGCTGTGGTGTGATCATAGCTCACTTCAGCCTCAAATTCCTGGGCTCAAGCATCCTCCTGCCTCAGCCTCCCAATGTGCTGGGATTATAGGGTTAAGCCCTCTTACCCAGCCTCTGTAAGGATTTAGGTATTTTTAACATGAAATCAATTACTAAACCAATCTTACATTTATTAAAAACAAAAACAACCATCTGCTCTCGGCCCAGCCGACCACCCCCAGCACATCTCTGCCTGTCAGAGCCCTCCTCATTCTGCAAGGCCCCACTGTCGTGCCCGCTTCCCCATAAGCCTCCACCGACGCCCCAACCCCTAGATCCTCCAAGGTGTTGGATTCAGTGTTTCCTGCAGATTCTACCATTTCCATCCTCAGGCACCCTTGGCAGGGATGCTTCAGAGGGTTTCCGGGAATAAGGAGCAGAAGCAACAGTGCATAAGGCTTGGGTCCAAATCCCAGCCCTGGCAAAAGTAACCCTGGTGTAAAACCATATACATACATATATATACATATATACACATACATATATGTATGTATGTATATGATTTTACATATATATGGGTTTTACCTGTATATATAACACACATATATATATCTTTATATGGGTTACTGGTTATACATATATACACATATATATTCTACTTTGATAAAAAGTTAAGTAGAATATATGTGCAAAAAGTTTGCATTGTATTTTTTTTCAAAGCAATACATGTACCTGACTTCAAATTCAAATAGTAGTAAGGGGTTCATAATTAAAAGCATCTCCCCCTACATCGTCTCTTTCCACACACTAGAATTTCCCACTGCAGATGTTTAAATTATATCCATGTTTACTGTAGAAAATCACAAAATGCAGACAAGCGGAAAGAAAGCCAAGCCAGCACAGTGAGATCCCGCTTCTTGTTTTAGAGTATCTTCTAGATAATATTGCCGTGACTTTTTTTTTCCCCCAAATTGTTCCTCATTGTATGCTTTCTATGCGTTATAGCTCTAATCACATTCTACCACCAACTAAGGGAACAAAACTGATATTTGTTGAGTAAAGAAGTGCAGTGAGTGGCTAGATCCTTGCCATTCAAAGTGTGGCATCAGCACCATCAGGAAGCTTGCTAGAAATTCAGTGCCTTGGGCCCCACCCCAGGATTCGCATTTGAACAAGCTGGTATTGGAGTGTGCATTACAGCTGGGAAGGGCTTTGCAGAGCAGAGTTACTCAAAGTTGTAACCCATAGACTGTCACAGTCCTGGACAAGAGGCCTGAGCCAGAATGTAGACAGCACGCTGCTTCCTTTATAGAGGAAGACGTGCTATTATACTAAATACTGTCAACAGAACTAAACAATGTGATTGATGAGGACCGTGATTAACATTCTGGCCCAAGCTCCTTATCTTGTCAGGGACCAGGGACACACAGTTCGTGGGCTTGGCACTGTCAGCCTGCCACACTTTGAGTGGCGCTGTTTAGATCACACAGTTGGGAAGTAGAGAGCTGGGACTGGGTTTCTCTGGCTTTAGATCCTAATCTTCTCAGTCTGTGTGTATCTGACCCTCCCACCCGACTGTCTCACACACACACAGATGCACATACTTACACGGGCACACGCCCAGCCTATGAGAGCCCTGGCCCAGAGTTGGTGATTAGGAAACATCTGTCTCTTGAGTCAGACCAAGGCTCCCGTTCCCCTGTGTTCCCCCAGGCTGCTGTTTACATTAAAAGTAACCCTGGTGTAAAACCCATTTTAACAACTCCTTCTATCAGGATCAAACAGAGCAGCGGCCTTGTAGGATGTCTGGAGTCAAGAGAACCCAAGCCCAAGAGCTTTGATGGACTAGGAGGGAGACAAAACACAACTTCTTTGCTCAGCTCAGGTTCCCAAGGCAAAAATAGCTCTGGGATCCCAGGGTCTGTATGTGACCCAGGATCTACAAACTCTAGGCCAGCCTTCTGCCCCTACTGCCAGAAGCAGGTAAATAATGCACAGTCACCAGGAAGGTGTGGATTTCAGAGTCAACACCAGCCTAATCTAAAATGCCACGTGGTGTTCAGTTCAGCCTTACTGTCACCTTTCCCAAGGAGCTCAGGGACTCCTATAGGTTTAGATCCCAGGGTCCCAGTTTTACTTGGACATTGGGAAGACTCAGACCCTTTCAGGCAGTTGAAACTTTTAACTGAGTTTTTAACAACTTACTTAAAAAACTTGGGAGTCAGTTTGAATTTCCAGGCCACTCTTCCCTGGCTCTGTGACCTTAGAGAAGTTACTTAACTTCTCCAGCAGCTTTTTTTTGTTTTGTTTTGTTTTGTTTGTTTTGTTTTGTTTTTTGCTTTTTTTTTTAAGACGGAGTCTCGCTCTGTCACCAGGCTGGAGTGCAGTGGCGCGATCTTGGCTCAGTGCAACCTCCAACTTCCTGGTTCAAGTGTTTCCCCTGCCTCAGCCTCCTGAGTAGCTGGGATTACAGGCACGCACCACCACACCCAGCTAGTTTTGGTATTTTCAGTAGAGATGAGGTTTCACCATATTGGCCAGGATGGTCTCGATCTCCTGACCTCATGATCTGCCCACCTTGGCCTCCCAAAGTGCTAGGATTACAGGCATGAGCCACCGCACCTGGCCATCAGTTTCTTGATTTGTAAGATGGGGCACAATAATATTGACCTCATAAAGGTATTGTGAGAATTAGTGGCAGTGTTGGTAAAGCACCTAGTGTCAATGCACCCATTCATCCACTCACTCATTCATCTATATTGAGCACCTCTGGGCAGCACAGGAAGCGCACAGTCCAGAGAGGAGGATGGAGACCACACAAACAGAGAGACACAGAGCAAGCCGCAGCCGGTGCTGCAAAGAGAAGTGCAGGAATCCTGTACCAGGGGCCAGGTCTAAACTGGGGATCAGGGAAGGTTTTCCTGAATGAGTGATTTTGAGCTCAGGTCCCAAAGATAAGTAGACGCTTATAAGACAAAGCCAGGGTAGAGCATTCCAGGGGTGTTGTAGGCATGACTATTTATTCTTTCCAGAATACAATTTGGGCCAGAGAAATGACAGTTGGGTTTATTTTACTTTTGGGGGTAAAATTTGCAGACAGCAAAATGCATGAGCCTTAAGGCACAATTTGAGTGCATTTTGACAAAAGCACACACCCAAAGATAGAATTTTGCTATCAAACCGGGTTTATCTTCATGTCTTCATAACCTTGTTCCCTGATTATAAAAGTTAAGAAGCTGGGGTTTTTTTTATTTTTGTTTTCTGAGATGGAGTCTCCCTCTGTCACCCACGCTGGAGTACAGTGGCACGATCTCAGCTCACTGCAACCTCTGCCTCCCAGGTTCAAATGATTCTCCTGCCTTAGCCTCCTGAGTAGCTGGGATTACAGGCATGTGCCACCATGCCCGGTTAAATTTTGTACTTTTGGTAGAGATGGGATTTCTCCATGTTGACCAGGCTGGTCTCAAACTCCTGACCTCAAGTGATCCACGCACCTTGGCCTCCCAAAGTGCTGGGATTATAGTCATGAGCCACTGCGCCTGGCCAGGAGCTGGGTTTTAATGGGGGCATTTCATTGTGGACATTTTACAAGGCTTTGAGCTAGGTTTAAATCTTATATAACTTTCCCCAGGTCTCTCCATGTCCCTGAGACTCAACTTCCTCATCTGTAAAATAGGGTTAATCGAACTTACTTCACAGGGCTGTGTGAGAGATTGGGTCTGCACATGGCCGTAAAATGCCCAGCAAGTGCCTGGTGGGCACGGCGGGCCTGGTGGGCACTCTGTGAGTTAGCCCTGCTAGGAGTTTCTGGAATGGAGACGGTGGTGGGGAGCAGGGCTAGCTCTTGCTGACACCCTTGTGGCTGGAGATGGGCCTTCCCAGGGCAGCACAGGGCAGCTGTGTGCACCCCCTCATCCAGTCTCTTTGTTCACAGGGATGTGTCTGCAGGCCTTCGTAGAAGCTTTCTTTGTCCTGGCTCAGAGGAAGTTCAAGATGCTGCCACTTCATGAGCAGGTGGCCTCGCTCATCGACCTTTGCGAGTACCACCTGTCCCTGCTGGATGAAAAGCGCCTGGTGTGTGGCCGGGGCGTCCCGTCGGGGGGCCGGCCCCCGCACCGTGCCACTCCCCAGGAGCCCTCCCCATCGGCCCAGCCAGCAGGGGACAACCCCCCACCCCGCACCAGCTGTGCCAATAAGCTCTCCCTTCCCCGACATACCCTGTCCTGAGGGCCACTCTGTCCTCCTGAAGACGGAAGACCAGAGCGGCTTTCAGGGCTGGAGAGCCCCAGGCATTCTGCCTGCAGAGGAATGGCAGGCAGGTTGCCAAGGGGCCCGGCTGAGGTCCCCACGAACTGTCTCTGTGTGCGTCTAAGCTGTGCTTCACCAGGCTGGCTGGTTCTCACCTGCCTTCCTCCTCGCACCTCCTGGTGATACACCCTGTTTTCGAGTCATCAGTGGACATGTGACATCTAAAACATGACAGATGGCACCTTCTATTCTGGGCTCACAGGAAGCACCAACTGGGGCAAATCTGTTGTGTTTGGGGCACAGGACACAGTCGGTCCTAAGGCCCGGAGCTGTGGAGAGGAAGCCGAGTGTTGGGATCTGCTGCCGGGGCCTCCGCGTGCCCACCGGGAAAAGCCCGAGAACGTCGTGTTTATTTCCTGCCTCCCGTTCCGAGAGAAGGAAGTGGAAATATCAAGTAGGCGTCTGCGAATCTCCCATCCCAGGCATGTGCTACATGGGTGTAGTGAACAGATTAACCTCATTTAGTTCATTAGCTTTGCCTGTTGCTGCAATGTTTGGTTTGTTATTAATTAAGAAATAATTAATTAAGAAGTAACTAAGACTCCTGGAGCCTCAGAGCTGGCAGGAGCCTCGGAGGTCATTTTGTTTGATTTTGTTTGACTGTGACCCCAAAGCAGGAATCCCATCTTTAGCCTCCCTGACCAGATAGTCTGAGTGGGCCCCTGCATAGGTGGGGTGCTGGTCACGTGGCCAGTGTGTCCACAACAAGCACTGCCAGGGGTCCCTGCATGCCCAGCACTGTGCTGGGAGCCCTGGATGAGGGAAGGAAATCAGACATGGATAAGAACCAGAGCAAGAGGACATACACTAGTATGTCAGACCTGGTGCCAGGGACAGGGTAGCTCGTGCTTTCTCTTCCATGGGACCCTTTCCTTGTCTCCATCTGTATCCCCAGGTAGCCCCCCTCTCAGAGGAAACGCCTCAGAGGCAGCGGAACGTGGCATTTTGGAAACAGCCTTGGGCATGTCAAGGTCCAGGGCCCGTTGAAGACAGGCAGACAGGACTTGGCAAAGCCACGCTCTCCAGGGTGTGGTTGGATTTGAGGTTAATGTGGCCCTTTCCTGGGGGATCCCTTTAAAGGATGCTGAGAGGCCCTGGGAAGAGCCAATGATCATGCTCCAAGTGAGGTGGAGAAAAGTCTTTGAGGCACTAGTACTGTGCCTGGTGTGGTGCACAGCAGGACTCAGAAAATGCTGGTAGTGCATGGCAAGGCAGAGGGTCCTGGGAGGCACAGGTGCATCCCAAACAAACTCCTGAGACTTTCTCCTCCTTCCTTCCAACATCCTGTCCTGACTCCTGACCCAAACTGATAAGAGCAGTTGACCTGGTTCATAACAGGTACTCAAAAGCATCTGTGGAAACAAGTTACTTGAATCCGCCCTCCCCAGAATATTTTTAAACCCAAAGACAAGGTTGTTAATCCAAGATGTCTCCAATTGTTGGCAAGCGATTTCAGAGCAGGGGCTGCTCTGTTCATCCTTGCCTGGCGCTCCTTCTTGCCAGGAGCTCATCTTCTCAAGGAGGAAAACCTGTTTCCCCCGCGGCGTGGCTTCCGTGCAGCGCCCCTTCCCTGCTGCTAGCAGAGCCCAAAGGCCGCTGCCCTTCCCCAGCCGAGAGGGGCCGTGGAACTGAGCCCTGCAGAGCCCACTCTGGGGTGTTCAGTGACAGCAGACTTTTGCAATGACTTTATTTTCCCAAGCAGAAGGCAGGACAAGTGGGAAGGTAGCACAGGCAGGATGTGCCTCCTGAAGTGTGTCGAGTGTCCTCTACGTGGGGTGCTGTGGAGGTGTCATCGGCTCAGTTCCCCAGGTACTAGGGCAGGTCCGTAACGCTGCTCCCCTTTCAGATGAGGAAAGGAAGGCCCAGGAGGCCACGTAGTCAGGACTTGGTCTAGGTGTGTCTGTCTTCGGCTCCTTGTCCCTGGGTGAGCATGAATTCAGCTCCAAGCAGAGACTCCGCAGCTCTGCTCCGCGCAGGGCTGCCTGGGGTCTGTCACGGTCTGGTGGCATGGGACAAGGCAATCAGGGCTCCTAAATGGTCCAGTGTGAGAAACAATGTTTGAAGTCCCCATGTAGCTCTCCCAGTCCCTTTTGGCAGAACAAATGGATTTTCCAGAGAAAGACCAGAGTAAGCACCTCTGGGCACACTTGTCATCAGCTGGGAGCCACCAAAAGTCTTAACAAAGCTCTCACGTGACACCGTTTCTTGAAATTGGTCTTCAGAAAGTACTTGCTTGCCAAAGTGGAGTGCAATGTTCAGGTCTGAAACCAACGAAGCACGTTGAATATTTTGAAAAATAAAATCAAGAGGTTGAATTCCAGCCACCTTGTCTGGGGTGATATGAAAACATCAGCTCTCCTGGTGAGGGCCTCTCCCACCCCTGCCATCATCTGAAGGCGGGCTGCTCCGCCCACCATGGCCCCTTTATCCCGGGAACAGCCCCCTCCTCTGCAGACAAGGCCCTGATAGCCCCACCCACCCGCAGGGCATGGAGCCTCCCTGGTGATTGTTAGGGAAACGAGGCTGTGGTTTTATGAGAGGCCAGTCGTGACAGATTGCCCCTTTTCAGTTCAACCAGAGGCTGCTCCATTATCAGAATGAGTGATAGCTGACTCACCCCGCCTCCTCCGTTCCTAATAAGAAGCCCCACTGTGTTTACCCCTTTGGTAATCGGCCACTCGTTTTATTGGATGTAATTGAAGCAATAGCAAAAGCAGATGGTTTCTTCCTCTAAGAGGACAGGAAGCAGAGCCGGCAGTCCGGCCGGCCCAGAGGCACATAGCTGGGCACCCCTGTGCTTTGCTGCAGGATAAGCTCTGTCCCTGGAAGGGCCCTCAGGATCCATCTCCAGCATCTTCTCCCTACCACTCTCCTGCCCCATCCCCCTCCTACTGATGTCTGTCTCTCCCCACCCTCAATGCACACACAGTCCAGCCACACGGATCCTCTCCCTAGTCCACTGGCTGAGTTCCTGAAGAGCTGGGCACTCTGGGGGCTTGGAATGAACGGGTAAGAAGATCAGGCTCAGCCTGTGCTCAGTTTGGGGTTTCCCATCCAAGTATGACAAGTTAGTGGGATCAATCTGGGAAGGGAAGCATCAAGAGAACAGGGCAGACCCACAGAATGGGGCTCACCCACCATTTCTTTGGATGTGCCCCTGGGCAGCCTCCTTGCTCCTGCCATGCTGACCCTACCTGCTCCCTTCCTTCCAACCTCCTAGGGGCACAGGTTCAGCGTTTCTGTTGTTAGGGGCAGGAGCTTTGTCCTCACGGCCTGGCCAAAATGGAGTCTGCAATGGGTGCTTATAAAGACCCGCTGGATTCAGTGCAGCTGTTAGCAAGTGCTGGTCCCAACAGACCCCTCCCCATAGGCAGAGGCAGGGCCTCAGGAGAGAGAAGCGTCCATCCCTGAAACGAACCACTTGGATTCCTCTTACTTCTCCCGGCTTCTGTCCACTCCCCTGAACTCAGACATGGTCTCTCACCTGGGCTTCCACTGCCTCCCTGCCTCTTACCCCTCCACCCTACCCTCCATCACCATCAATCTGGAAGGAACTTGGAGAGTCACAGAGCTGACATCCAGTCACCTATTGAAAGCAGCCCTCATTGGCACCCTTTCTTTCTTTCCATCCTAAGGCCCACACCTGACACCCGCACCTCTGCAGCCTGCCTGAGCCCCTGTCCGACCCCTGCTCCCAGGACTGTTCGTATCTGTTGTCATGAGACAGGAGGAGGATGTGCTATTTCCCACCACCCTTGTCTTGCTGGCCCCTCTGCTTGGGATGGCCTTCCTCTGCCCAGTGGCAAACAGACTTTCAGTTCAGTTCCAGTGTCCCTGCTGCAATCCCCCAAACAGAGTGAGCAGTTTCTTCCTTCTACTTCCAAGAACTGGAAAGTTCCTGTATTGGCGCGTGCACTGTGGGACCACAGCATTGGTTCCCACCCAGCTGTGAGTTCCTGCAGGGTCAGGCATGTGCTGGGTCCATGTTGGCACAGAGCAGGGGCCAGCAGGTGCTTGCTGTGAATAGGAACGTTTAGCAGACCCCGGGAGAGGAGACAGTGTTATCACGCTTGTTCTCCGCTTCGCCTGTGGGTGTCTTTAAGAAGCACAGATTTCTAAACCTTGCCAAGCTGATCCGCTGAACATCTCTACATCCCCGGCTGCCTTGTTGGCTCCCTGGGACATGGCAGCTGCCCTGTGTCCATCTGACTTTAGGTGTCTATCCACGGCCCTTTGTGGCCAGGCCTGGGCTGCGTACCCATGGGCACCCCCTCTCATTCAATCTCAGAGACAGGACGCCAGGCTGGACGGTCCTCACTAACACCCCTCCAGCCAGCTGGCCAGCCTCCTTTCAACTCTGCATTGCCCTGAGTTGGTGTGGGGTTGCTGAGCTCCCAGCAGGTCTTCCTGACGTGCATGTAGGTAGTCAGGGAGATGGAGTGGGAGGATAGGGGCACAGACACTTGAAATGGTGTTCCATGCCTTTCTAGACCCCAGGCCCTTTCCTACGTGTTTTTATCAGCACATGCTCAATCCTTCCCAGTTTACAAAGCACTTCTATATCCATTCAACGCCACGAAGAATGAGGATCACTGGGCACTCTGTTTTCCTGGGGGCGGGGAACTGGCTTCCAGGAGGCTTAGTGACTGACCGAGGTCTCGAGGTCTCTTGCTGGTGAAGTGCAGAGCCAGGATCCGCCTGAGGCCCCCAGCTGGCTCCAGATCCCACACTCCTTCCTTGGCACTTCCTCGGTTCTGCACGGTGCCTCAACACTCCCCAAAACATCCAGTTTTGCAGGTGTGGGAACCCACGTCCCGCAGAGGCTGGGTGTTTGCTCCACTCAGTTCTGGGGACTTAGCTTAAGGCTCTCTGATCTGTTCTCTTCCTGCCGAGCACCCCAGGAAGGCTCTGTGGGTACACCCCAAGGGCTCCAGGTCTCCCAGCCACTTAGTGAGAGTGGCCAGTCCTGTCTCACTTGATCTTTGGGTGCATAAGACGAGATCACAGAAAATGTCATCAGTGTGAAAGTGTTTTGTAAAACCAAGGCGCTGCCCAAACGTAGCGTTATCTTCAGCCTGGCTACTGGCTTCCTACAAAGTGAAGGGATGAAGGTAAAACTCTTTCTGGAATAATGTTATCCATCAAGACAGACAAAACCACACTGGTCAGCTCCTCCTGCCCTCCCCAGCCACCCCCCACCTCCCCTTCATTCCCACATGTTTAAAGACATTCGTAGGCTGAGAAATGATTCCTGCTGCTCCTCCGACACCCGGAATGTGCCTTGTGATTGGCAGAGTGTCCCTCCAGAATAGCTTAATTTTTTTCCCATTTCTTGACTAATGTCCTCTACTCCTTGGCCCTAAAATTGAGAATTGGGCTTGCAATGGCCAGCACAGGAGTATCTTCCCTGAAAGCTCAGAAATGATGGCTCTCCCGGTAGGGAGCTGGCATTCCCCATGGCCGAGAGCACCGTCCTCCTCACACGGAGGGATCATTCACCACCGTGTGTATTAACCTGAAATCCACCTCGCCTTGATGGATATTTTTGCCAGTCTCCCATTTGGTTTGATGAATGTGAGAGAAATATTCCCATATGGCATATGAATTTCTCCCTCACAAAATAAGTCTAAATTTTTTTCTGTTCCCGGAGATGAAGGAGCTCAGCAGAATAGGCCACATCTTCAATTACCTTTATCTCTAGTAGCCCAATGTCTTGATTTTTATATAACTGGGAAAACCACATAGCATAATGCTTACACACACACACACACACACACACACACACACACACACACAGAGTACCTATAAGCTTTGATAGAAAATGTCAAAATTACGATGTTTTTCTCATTTCTGGTGATTGGCTTCCGAGTGTTACTTAGAGAGCGGAGTGGAAAGGGCTCTTTGCAGCCCTGCAGTAGTGTCTGGTGCTTACCAAGAGGCTCACAGGAAACATTTCCTCCAACATGAAGGTGTTTGCTAAGATTCCAACCAGGACCCAGTCTTGGGCCACAGAACACTGTCTTCTCCCCGAGGCCTCTCGCAGACCGCAGGGATATTTTCCCTTCACAACCTCTTGCATCAGAATGGGCAAAGTGAGGGCCAACGATCCCAGAGGAGGTTGTGAACTGTTCTGGAAAGCGAGGGCTTTGCAGTCAGACCTTCATATGAACTTTGTTCTGTCTGTTGCACTCTCCCTAAATGACCATGGGCCAGTGACTTTACCTCTCTGATCCCTGCTCCTTGCCTAGATAGTGGGGATCACGTCATAATGTATGTAAAGAGCCGGGTGTGGGACTTGGCACCTGGGAAGTGTCTTAATATGTGTCTGTTGAGAAAAGGAAGGGTCTCGACGTGTGGAAACAAGACGGATGCCAGGAAATACGTCTGCCCACCTCCACGCCCCTGACAGCGGAGGTTCCTGGAGGTCTGGTGAAAGACCTCACATGCTCCAGCCCTGCCGGCTCTGTGCCGAGCTCTGCCTTTAAGAGACTGCAGCTCCTGCCTCTTAAAAGCCTTTAAAAATTCTTTATTAAATTTTCATGGCGCATAAAGTCAAGGTTCTGTTACTTGGCCTCAGTTGTCTTGGCAACTTCGTAAAACGCAATAATAAAACGAAGCTGAGTGTTGCTAAACACAGGCTCATCGTATAAACGACTGCGAAGTACTGGCAGTTTGTTCTGCACGATCATTTTTGACAGCAAATCCACCGGGGTGGACAATGCTTGTTCACTTGGGGTCAGTTGTGAGAAAAGGACACCTTTTAATTTCTTTTCTCCCTTAATGCTTAATATTTGCCTAGGAAGCTAAATATTGCCTCAAGGAAACTGTGAGATCCTGGGGGAGGCAGAGGGAGGGGTTTGGAAAATCTTTCAACCCTTGATCTGCTGGGGACAGTCTCCCGTAGGGAGGGAGGGATCTGTCCCTAGAGTTTGGTCAGAGACTCTGGCTGCCCTGGGAGAAAGGATGGCCCCTTACAGCTTCCCGTGTGCAAGGGGAGCCACAGTGCTCCACTCGGGCTAGGCCAGTGAGCATTGCACGTTTCACCCTCATGGGGAAAGCTAGAGGCAGGTGCCTCCCTAGAGAACTAAACCATTCACCCTGCACCAAAGAGGCGATTCCTGGGGCTGCTGGCGGCTCTGTCCCTGGAACGGAGGCCCCTCCTCCTCCTATCACCCCTCCTTCCCTTCTACCCTTGGGGCGCAGCATATATCTGCTCTGAATATTTCAGAATATTTGGCAAGTGGAAAGCAGATGGCCTTGAGTTAAAAACAAAGTGAGACCCCAGCTCCCTGGAAATCCCCTCACCCATTGGCATCAGAGGAAGGTTCATTTCACATGGCTCCCCCCCGACGCCCAGGAAGGCCACTTAGGTAGGCCCTGTTTCCCACGGGTAACCCCTGTGGTCCTCTGGATCCCAGTTCACTTTTTAATGACCCATTCAGATTCTGCATATTCCTCAGATGTACCAGCACCTCGGTCCCAGGCTCCTGTGTCACAGGTCATGGCGCTGCAGTGTGGCAGAGCTGTCATGCCACTCTCTGCTGGAGAAACCCGGGGTTGCCTGCCCGTGGCCCTGCAGCCTGGAGGGGAGGCAGCTAGGGCAGTGTGAGAGCTTAGGGCTGGCTTGGGCCAGGCATGTCTTTGGAGGATGGAGTGGGGACTGTGGAGGCCACAAGGAGCCCTTTCACAATGCTGCCTGCCCCACAGGATCCCCTCAGGGCTCAGGCCCCACCTCTGTCTTTAACCCAGACGACTGCAGCTTTCCCATTCTTACTTGATGGGCTTTACAATAAGGGTGTATCCGCAGCTGCTGATGCCTGCCTTTCAATATTACGCATGAGGCAAGGGAAGTCCAGAGAGGGGAAGGGTCTTGCCCCCAATACCCAGCAAGTGAGGACATAAGTTAAGGCCTCTTCAATGAAGGAACTGGTTTTGCCCTGTGTGATCAGAGGGATGGGGCGGAAGCCAGCACCACCCTCAGCCCATCACCTCACCAAATACCTACAGAAGGGAGCCCAGAGAGCCTCTGGCCCAGGGGTTTTCAAGCTAGATCCCACGGAATCTTAGAGCAGCTCAGCTAGCTGTTTTATATATTGGGGTTGCATGTAAGAAAAAAAGCTTAAAATGCCATCATCCTTTCTAATTTTTTACTTGTGTGGTAAATTGCAGGTTTTCACTAAGCTGGGGGCCCAGAAGTAACTCATCCAAGGTCACCTGAGCCCAGCTGGGACCCCAGGCCCTGCCCTGGAGGATGTGTGTGTCATGCTGGCACCGGTGCTCAGGTGCTGGGCTGGCTCACACTGGGCCCAGGGAGTAGCTGTGACACCCCCCTCCGGAGATTGGCTTGGTGTCTTAATCCATTTGTGCTGCTATAACGAAGTACCGTAGACTGGGCGGCGGATAAACAACAGAAATTTTATTTCTCCCAGTTCTGGAGCCTGCAAGTCCAAGATCACAGTCCCTGCATGGTTGGGTCCTGGCGAGGGTTCTCTTCCAGGTTTGCAGAGCGGTTGTATCCTTACATGGTAGGAAGAGAGTGACAGGGATCTCTAGGGTCTCTTCCCAGGGCACTATTCCTGTTCACAAGGGCTCCACCCTCATGACCTAGTCACTTCCCAAGGCCCCACTTCCCTAAACGGAGCTAGGATTTCATCAGATGAATTTGGGAGGGACACAGACATCTAGTCCATCGCCTGGCCTCTCTCGCCCCTGGTAGAACGGCCGCTGGAAGCCTCCGCGCCCGGCCCTGGGCTCACCTGTCACTGGGCGCTAATCATCAGATACCCAGGGTGGATGACAGGATCCACTGAAGAATTTCCCGTCATAGCTCCTCACCCACCACTTAAATAAACCTGCTTTGAGCTATTTCCAGAGCCAGCGGCGGGGGAGGAGGGGTGGCACCAGTGGGTCACTGGATCCATCGGCAGCTGTGCTGGGAGGAGACTGACCCCAGACGTTGACAGGTCAGAAACCTGAGGGCATGTCCCAGAGAGGCCAGCTACAAGCAGCCATTTATTTGAAGCCACTTGTTTTAGCTTTAAAAGTCCTGTAAATACTGCATTCTGCTCTATATGACATCCGCATATTAGCCAGGCTAGGTTAGGCTACCCTGAAAAGACAACAAACCCACGAGGCTCCGTGGCTTAACACAGCGGAGGTTTACTTCGTGCGAAATCAAAGGTTCATGTGGGTCTGCTGGATCTCAGGATGGCTCTCCAGAGAGGCGCTGGTCTCTTTCTCCTCAACCACGCCTCCCAGTTGCTTCTGGCAAGATGAGAGGGCAGGAGGGGTCCTCAGGGGATGCTGTTCAGGGAGGGGCTGACTCCACCTCCTCCCACAAGCCCTTGGCCGGAAGGCAGTCCCGTGGCCCGGATGGAAGTGCTGGGACAGTGGGACATGCGCCCTTCCTGGGCACCCAAGCAGACAAAAATAAAATGAGATTTGGCGAACACGTAGTGTTGTTTTTGCCACAATTCCTCTTTGTTTCAATAGAATAACGTTTTTCTCCCCTTCAATCTTCACAAAAAATGGCTGCGCCAAGGAAATGACCATGGTTGTCTCCGGGCCGCACACAGCGCCCCCCGCCCGCATCGCCTTTTTTCGGTTGAGTTGGAGCAGATGGAGGTCACGTGGATCTCCTGACTCCAGAGCCACAGGGGAGCTAGGGGAATCTTGTGCCTTCCCGCCAAGAAAGCCAATCCTAGGCTCTGTGGCCTGGGTACCGCTCAGCTCCAAGCTCCACGCACGGGCAGTTTCCCCATCACCTGGAAAACTGAGTCCAAAGCCGGCTGACATTTTCCCCTGAGGAGGTAGGGGCTGGAGGTCCCGGAAAGAGTGCCGACCCTTCCCAGGCCGGAGCAGAGCACTGAGACCACGCTCCAGGGGCCATCTGGCCTAGAGAGGGGGCTCTGGCCAAGCCCTCTCCAGTTACCCTGCATCGATGAGCCAGGCTCCCCTGGCTCCCTGCTGAGGAGCGCAGGCCTTGCGCAAAGCCGAGGATTCACAGGCAGTGAACCCTGTGAACATCGGGCTTCTCCTGTAGCTGCTGGAAGTTGTGTCACAATTAACATAGACAGTGGGGGTGGGGACATGTAAAGCACATTCTCAATTCATGGCTAGGGTCTCGTACCCACAAGGTCGAGACCCATGCAGGGCACATTATGGCGTTAGTTCATTTCATCTGAGAAACAGGCTCGGGTGGTTACTCCTGTTATCGCCTTGCTTTACAGTAGAGGAAGCTGAGGTTCAAAGCTGACGTGCAGTGGCGTGCCCGAGGTGGTGCAGGTTGTCCGTGCCCAGGCGGGTTTTGGAATTTGGCCTCACAGAGCCCACTCTCCAAACAGCTATGCTGTGCCGTGGTGTTGAAGGCCCCCTTGCAGCAGCAGGCGGCTCTGCAGAGGGGATGGGCTCCGGGCACATGTGGAAGTGGAGGCCCTGGGAGAGACCTCGAATAGCAACCTGTCTGCAAAGCCTTTGAACTCAAAGTCCTGGAAGAAACGTCCTAACTCAGTGAGGTTCACACAGCAGGCAGGACTTAGGTTGCCCAAGAGGATCTAACCTTTGAGAGCTGTTGTGCTTGGCAGCAAGGTAACAGCAGAAGGGACATAGGGAGCAACATTGAGATCACTGAGACAGCCTCCTTCTCTGGGGTAAATGGGCCAGGCAGTGAGTGAGAGGAGGCTGGTGGAGAAAAAGGTGACCATGTGCTGAGGACCAACTTTGTCCCAGGCGCCAGCGTCACCCCAGCCATCATGGCAAGGCAGGTGGAATTTCACCCCTTATACAGCTGAGGAAACAGGTTTGGAGAAGTTACGCGTCTTGCCCGAGGCCGCAGAAGGTCACCCTGCCCAGGTCACATGGCCACCATAGAAGCTCTGAGCCCAGGGCAGGTGCGGAGCCCCACTGACTGGAGAAGGAAGCAGCTGGCCACATGACTGCAGGTCAGAAAGTCCCTTGGCTTCAACCACCTGTGGCCACTGACTTGTGAGCAAATGACATCCAGAGGGGCCGCCCCAAAGCCTGGACTCCCGACCCCATGGTCAGGAGAAAGGCTGCCAGGGCAGCGCCAGGCTTCAGCTCAGTCCAGAAAGGCCACTCTTGTTAGCTCTTTCTCTGCACTCACAGGCTGCATTCGACCTGGTGCCTGATAGGTGGGGAGGGGACAAAAGTCTCATTAAGAGAGGGGCCTTCAGTGCAGGGCAAAGAGCTCTCTGCTTCAGGGCCAGCCAGAAAATGTTCACTCCCTTTCCATATTCTTTTTATTTTTTAAATATTGAGACGGGGTCTCACCATATTGCCCAGGCTGTTCTCGAACTCCTGGGCTCAAGTGATCCTCCTGCCCCGGCCTCCCAAAGTACTGGGATTACAGGCGTTAGCCACCACGCCTGGTCGGGGTCTCCATTTTATAATGGTGTCATGGCATGCCATTATATGATGCACTCTAGTTATGTATAATATTATAGCTTACTTAAATGGTCCCCATTGTTTCTGGGTTTCTGTTATTACAAAAAAAGTGTTGCAAGACTCTTCTGATACATGCATTTATGTGCATGTACGATGTGTCCTAGAACTGGAATCACTGGGTTAAAGGGTACATGCATTTTAAGCTGCAATCAATATTGGTGCTATATTGTCCTCCAAATAAGTTGGACCACCTTTAGGCCCCACCAGATGTATGAGAGGAGCCAGTGCTCTACTTCCCGCCCTCCCCAACACAGTGTATTGTGAGAATGCCAACTTTCACCTGTTGATAAATAAAAAACCTGGCAGCATCTCATCACAGATTGAATTTTCCTTCCTTCCTTCCTTCCTTCCTTCCTTCCTTCCCTTCTTTCCTTCCTTCTTTCTTTTCTTTTCTTTTCTTTCTTTTCTTTTCTTTCTTTTCTTTTCTTTTCTTTTCTTTCTTTTCTTTTCTTTTCTTTTCTTTTTTTCTTTTCTTTCTCTTTCTGATGGAGTCTCTCTCTGTCACCCAGGCTGGAGTGTAGTGCCGCGATCTCGGCTCACTGCAACCTCCGCCTCCTGAGTTCAAGCAATTCTCCTGGCTCAGCCTCCCGAGTAGCTGGGACTACAGGCACATGCCAGGATGCCCAGCTAACTATTTTTGTATTTTTAGTAGAGACAGAGTTTCATCTTGTTGGCCAGGATGGTCTCGATCTGACCTCGTGATCCACCCACCTTGGCCTCCCAAAGTGCTGGGATTACAGGCGTGAGCCACCGTGCCCGGCCTGAATGTTCATTTCTTTTTTTTTTTTTTTTTTTTTTGAGACGGAGTCTCGCTCTGCCGCCCAGGCTGGAGTGCAGTGGCCGGATCTCAGCTCACTGCAAGCTCCGCCTCCCGGGTTCACGCCATTCCCCTGCCTCAGCCTCCCGAGTAGCTGGGACTACAGGCGCCCGCCACCGTGCCCGGCTAGTTTTTTGTATTTTTTAGTAGAGACGGGGTTTCACCGTGTTAGCCAGGATGGTCTCGATCTCCTGACCTCGTGATCCGCCCGTCTCGGCCTCCCAAAGTGCTGGGATTACAGGCTTGAGCCACTGAATGTTCATTTCTTATGAATGCAGTTGAGCCTCTTTCTTCACCCATTCTTCTACTGGTCCTTTTCTTGTTGATTTGTAGCATCTTTGCAGATGAAAAGAATTAGCCTTTTGCCATAGTTTTGAAAAATATGTATTCTACATGGGCCATTTTCCGGCAGCCAACTGTCTCCGCCTGCAGCCCGTTCTCCACAGGCTGCCAGAGTGGCCTTTCTGGGATGCCAAACTGATTGTGTCACCCCCGTGCAGATAGAAAACAGCTTCCTGTCACCAGGGTTCAGCTCAACTCCTCACCTGATTTGGGGGGTCTTTTCTATTTGAAGCCCAGCCTCCTCCCTCCCCCGCCAACAGGGCCAACCTCCCTCCCCAACCAACAGGACCACCACTTGCAGCCATGAAGGCTGCACTCTGCACAGAGGACAGGGACACAAGGATAACCTGAGTGGCGCCCCTGCAGGGACCCACTGGGCAGCCCTGCCCAGCTCTTGTGAACTCCCTCATGGCTCCTCACTCTTTTTGCCACTCCCCAAATGCCCCTTGCTCTGTCACCTGGCCAGCACTGCGTCCGGGTCCTTCTTCTGCCCCAATGCCCCTCCCCATGTGGGCCTGTTGGTGCACACCGCCTCCGCTCTTGCAGATGGCTCCCTCACCCCTTGGTGTGTCTCTTTAAGCCACTTCATGGTGACTCTCTACCAGGTACACCCCAGGCAGGGCTGTGCCCCCTCATATCTGGATCCCACCCTAGCCAGGGTCTGGCACAGAAGGGGCCCTCAGGACCTGCATGTAGGAGGAATGAGGGAGGGAGGGACCGAAGGCCCCATTGACGGCCAAGCTCAGCCAGCACAGCAGAGCGGGGAGGGCCTCAGCCTAATTTACAGTCATGCATTTACCCAATAGGCTGCTCTTTCATATAAATATCCATTAAACACTTTGTAAAATGCACATTTGAAGAAAGGCAGCTGACCTGCCCTTCCCAGGTAATTATGGTGCGCCTCTTAAGTCTGCAGTGGAGACCTTTTTATTTGGAAGGTCTAGCGTGCTTTCCAGATTATCAATCGAGGCGTTTCTGGGGAGCAGGTTCTCTGCCTGCCCCTGACCTCCCACAGAGGGGCATCCTAGGAGGACCCTGGTGGGCACCAACACCACTGCCATCAGGATCTCCCAAGGGCTCAGGGCCCCAGGGCCCTGGTGTGGGCACAACCAGATGTGGCCCTTGGCTGCCCAGAGCCAAAGGGCCAGGGAAACGTGCTGATGGACAGGCAGGGCTCCACTACCAGCAGAGGGTAGGGCCAGGACCTGGGGCAGGGGGAGGCTGGCAGGAGAAGGGCCAGGCCCCACAGGCCCCATTGCAAGTTTTCTCTTTGCCATTGTAGAGTGCACAGAGGATGACACCATTGGGTTTGTGTTTTTAAAGATAACCAAGCTTACAATTTGGATGGGGCAAGAGTGTACTTGGAGGAGTGGGCTGGGAGCAGGTGCAGGGGTCCAGGCGGGAGGGCTGGCAGCTCCAACTTAGCATGGCCCTGGAGATGAAGGGCACACACTCAAGGGGTTTTAAGCAGGCCAGGTTGACAATACTTCTCACGGCGGCTGTTCAATTGCCATCTCACCTCCCTGCTGGATTGAAACTCCTGGAGGGCAATGCCTAGTCCTTCTGGTGGAAGTTGCATCAAAGCATCTAGAAAATGGCTCAGCACACAAAAGGTGGAGTCTTCTGGGAACGAATGAATGACAAGTGAGAGGGAATAATGGATGGATGGATGGATGGATGGATGGATGGATGGATGGATGGATGGATTTAACAGATGGGGAAACTGATGCTGTGGGTGGGGTAGGGGGAGGTGAATCGCCTAGGTGGGACATCATGTTCCCAGTGCGTGGCAGACCCAGCAGTAGGGCCAGGACGGAGGCCCTGGGCTAGTGTGGAATCCCCAGCTCCTCCGCCCTTGCTCACGCACACCTGTTTTCATAACTTGTCATTACCCCACACACCCACAGGCAGGAGCACTGTCCCAATAAATAAATCTGGGCCACTTTTCAGCATCATTTAACGTCCCCGGGAAGGCTGGGTCACGTGGCGTCCAGCCGCAGCCCATTAGCTGACAGGCTGAAGCATATCACATTGAATTCCACGGCCCGCAGAGCCCGCAAGCCCCCGTGCTGCTCTGAAATCTGTGCGGATTTCTCAGAAAGCAATTGTGCTGCTTATTTCCTATAATGAGCATGTTGCCCCCTCCCCTTGCCAGGACTATTTTTCCAAACCTCCAGGGAGACAGGAGTGGGAGGATCTTGAGCTTGCTCCCTGCTGCAGTTTGAGAGGTGCTGGGCGCTGTGGGCTGCACTTGGGTGCAACTTGCAGAGAGATCATCTCAAGGCATTGCACTGTCTTCCAGCCTCTACCCCGTCCTCTGCCCTGTGTCTCCCTACCTCCCTGCCCCTGTCCTCATGTCCCCTGTCCCTTGCCCCACCAGGCTGCCCCCTGCTACAGCAGGGCTATAGATGGGGCAGTCAGGAGGGACTCAACCCCAGAAGCCCACAGCCTGGCCACATTGCAGCTGACTCTGCTGCACCTCCTGGAAGCCACAGGCCTTGGCTTCTGCCTGCTGCAGGTGACACACCACACCTACCATGCCTCTTCACAAACTTAAATGGGACACGTGCCCACGCCGGTATACAAACCACACGTTGACAGAACCACACACAGAAACATGTCCATAGATACCCACTCGCATCCCAATGAGGTGAGGCTATGCCTACCCACACCAACTCACAGCACCTTAATCACAGCTAGCATACCTGGTACACATCCACACACACGCATCCATACACACATCCCCTCACGCATCCACACATACACTCAGACACACACACACACAAACACCCCCACTCAAGCACACATCCACACACACATCCATACACATATCCTCACACACCCTCACACACATCCACACATACACTCAGACACACACACACAAACACCCCCACACAAGCACACATCCACACATATCCACACACCCTCACACACATCCACACATACACTCAATACACACACCCTCACACACATCCACACGTACACTCAGACACACACACACACAAACACCCCCCACTCAAGCACACATCCACACACACATCCATACACATATCCTCACACACCCTCACACACATCCACACATACACTCAGACACACACACACAAACACCCCCACACAAGCACACATCCACACATATCCACACACCCTCACACACATCCACACATACACTCAATACACACACCCTCACACACATCCACATGTACACTCAGACACACACACACACAAACACCCCCACTCAAGCACACATCCACACACACATCCATACACATATCCTCACACACCCTCACACACATCCACACATACACTCAGACACACACACACAAACACCCCCACACAAGCACACATCCACACATATCCACACACCCTCACACACATCCACACATACACTCAATACACACACCCTCACACACATCCACACGTACACTCAGACACACACACACACAAACACCCCCCACTCAAGCACACATCCACACACACATCCATACACATATCCTCACACACCCTCACACACATCCACACATACACTCAGACACACACACACAAACACCCCCACACAAGCACACATCCACACATATCCACACACCCTCACACACATCCACACATACACTCAATACACACACCCTCACACACATCCACATGTACACTCAGACACACACACACACAAACACCCCCACTCAAGCACACATCCACACACACATCCATACACATATCCACACACACCCTCACACACATCCACACATACACTCAGACACACACACACAAACACCCCCACACAAGCACACATCCACACATATCCACACACCCTCACACACATCCACACATACACTCAGACACACACACACAAACACCCCCACACAAGCACACATCCACACATATCCACACACCCTCACACACATCCACACATACACTCAATACACACACCCTCACACACATCCACATGTACACTCAGACACACACACACACACACACCCCCACTCAAGCACACATCCACACACACATCCATACACATATCCACACACACCCTCACACACATCCACACATACACTCAGACACACACACACAAACACCCCCACTCAAGCACACATCCACACACACATCCATACACATATCCTCACACACCCTCACACACATCCACACATACACTCAGACACACACACACAAACACCCCCACACAAGCACACATCCACACATATCCACACACCCTCACACACATCCACACATACACTCAATACACACACCCTCACACACATCCACATGTACACTGACACACACACACACAAACACCCCCACTCAAGCACACATCCACACACACATCCATACACATATCCACACACACCCTCACACACATCCACACATACACTCAGACACACACACACAAACACCCCCACTCAAGCACACATCCACACACACATCCATACACATATCCTCACACACCCTCACACACATCCACACATACACTCAGACACACACACACAAACACCCCCACACAAGCACACATCCACACATATCCACACACCCTCACACACATCCACACATACACTCAATACACACACCCTCACACACATCCACATGTACACTCAGACACACACACACACAAACACACCCCCACTCAAGCACACATCCACACACACATCCATACACATATCCACACACACCCTCACACACATCCACACATACACTCAGACACACACACACAAACACCCCCACACAAGCACACATCCACACATATCCACACACCCTCACACACATCCACACATACACTCAATACACACACCCTCACACACATCCACATGTACACTCAGACACACACACACACACACACCCCCACTCAAGCACACATCCACACACACATCCATACACATATCCTCACACACCCTCACACACATCCACACATACACTCAGACACACACACACAAACACCCCCACACAAGCACACATCCACACATATCCACACACCCTCACACACATCCACACATACACTCAATACACACACCCTCACACACATCCACATGTACACTGACACACACACACACAAACACCCCCACTCAAGCACACATCCACACACACATCCATACACATATCCACACACCCTCACACACATCCACACATACACTCAGACACACACACACAAACACCCCCACTCAAGCACACATCCACACACACATCCATACACATATCCTCACACACCCTCACACACATCCACACATACACTCAGACACACACACACAAACACCCCCACACAAGCACACATCCACACATATCCACACACCCTCACACACATTCACACATACACTCAATACACACACCCTCACACACATCCACATGTACACTCAGACACACACACACACAAACACCCCCACCCAAGCACACATCCACACACACATCCATACACATATCCACACACACCCTCACACACATCCACACATACACTCAGACACACACACACAAACACCCCCACACAAGCACACATCCACACATATCCACACACCCTCACACACATCCACACATACACTCAGACACACACACACAAACACCCCCACACAAGCACACATCCACACATATCCACACACCCTCACACACATCCACACATACACTCAATACACACACCCTCACACACATCCACATGTACACTCAGACACACACACACACAAACACCCCCACTCAAGCACACATCCACACACACATCCATACACATATCCTCACACACCCTCACACACATCCACACATACACTCAGACACACACACACAAACACCCCCACTCAAGCACACATCCACACACACATCCATACACATATCCTCACACACCCTCACACACATCCACACATACACTCAGACACACACACACAAACACCCCCACACAAACACACATCCACACATATCCACACACCCTCACACACATCCACACATACACTCAATACACACACCCTCACACACATCCACACGTACACTCAGACACACACACACACAAACACCCCCCACTCAAGCACACATCCACACACACATCCATACACATATCCACACACACCCTCACACACATCCACACATACACTCAGACACACACACACAAACACCCCCACACAAGCACACATCCACACATATCCACACACCCTCACACACATCCACACATACACTCAATACACACACCCTCACACACATCCACATGTACACTCACATCCACACACCCACACACAAGCGAACATACAAAGAACACACACGTATACACACATCCACACACACACCCTCACACATATCCACACACACCCCCTCACATCCACAGGTACATTTATACACATATACACACATCCACATACCCACACATACACAGAGCGCACACACATACATCCACATATACACACATCCACACACATCCACATATACACACATCCACAGACCCCCCCACACACAAGCACACACACACAAGCACACACATCCACACATGCATTCTTACATATACACACATCCACATACCCACACACACACAGAGCGCACACACATCCACACAAACACCCACACACAAGCACACATACACAAGCACACACATCCACATGTGCATACATATCCACACACACCCTCACACACATCCACACGTACACTGGCATCCACACACCCACACACAAAGAGCACACACATCCACACAAACACCCACACACAAGCACACATACACAAGCACACACATCCACATGTGCATACATATCCACACACACCCTCACACACATCCACACGTACACTGACATCCACAGACCCACACACAAAGAGCACACATATACACACAAACACCCACACACAAGCACACCCACACATACACATACAAGCACACACACATCCACATATGCACACACACATCCCCCTCACACATGTACACACATACACTCATACATATATACACACAAATCCACATACGCACACATCCACACACATAAACACCCACACACACACATACATTCATACGCATGCACATACATCCACACACATTTCTACATACATTTTGAATTTCCAAGTGGCAGGTAAGCTTTTTTTCAATGCAAAGCTTTTTATGCTTATTTTATTCTATTACAATTTTATATGTAATTCAATCTACTTTTGGCATCTCATCTTTTCTCTTTATTTCTAATTGACACAATAGTTAATAATATTTATACAGTCTGATATTTCCATACATGTATAATATAATAATCAAATCAGAGTAATTTACACAGCCATCATCTCCAACATTTATCATTTCTTTGTGTTGGGAACACACAAAATCTTCTCTTCTAGCTATTTGAAAATACAGAATAAATACTTGTTAACTATAGTTACCTTTCAGTGAACACTAGAACTCATTCCTCCTATCTAGCTGTAATTTTGTATTTGTCAACCATCCTCTCCCTATCCTCCCTTCCTCTTCCCCTGCCCAGGCTCTGGTTACCACTATTCAACTTTCTATCTCTATGATATCAATTTGTTTAGCTTCCACATATGAGTGAGAACACACATTACTACTATTTTCTTTCTGTGTCTGGTTTATTTCACTTAATGTAACTTCCTCCAGGTTCATCTGTGTTGCCAAAAATTGTAAGATTTCATTTTTTTATGGCTGAATAGTGTTCCATTGTATATATGTATGTGTATGTGTGTGTATATATATATGTGTGTGTGTATGTATATATATGATATTTTCTTTAGCCGTTCATCTTTTGATGAAATTTCCAAGCAGCGGATAAACTCTCTTTATTAATTCCCACTTTCATTGCTCTGTGGTTAAGAAATATGGCCTTTCCTTTATTGAGCCTACCACAGGCCAAGCATCATGTTAGGTGATAATTATACTAGGTTGAATAAAACTTCAGCCCCACAGCCTAATAACAGAGAGCATAAATAAATATACATTTACAATCCCAGGAATACGAGGATGGTTCAACATATGTAAATCAATGTAATATATTGTATCTTCAGAATGAAGGATAAAAACCATATAATTTCAATTGATGCTGAGAAAACATTTAATAAATTCAACAACCTTTCATCATAAAACCCTCAAAAAAACTGGGAAAATACTCCAACACAATAGAAGTCATATATGACAGACCCACAGCTAGTATCATACTGAATGAGGAAAAACTGAAAGCCTTTCCTCTAAGATCTGGAACAAGACAAGGATGCCCACTGTCACCACTGTTATTCAACACAGTACTGTAAGTCCTAGCCAGAGCAATAAGACAAGAGAAAGAAATAAAGAGCATCCAAACTGGAAAGGAAAAAGTCACATTATCCTTGTTTACAGATTATATGATTGTATATTTGAAAAAAAAACTAAGCAGTTCAAAAAACTATTAGAACTGATAAATTCAGTAACATTGCAGGATTCAAAATCAACACACAAAAATAAGTAGTATTTCCGTATGTCAACAGAACAGTCTCATAAAGAACTCAAGAAAGCAATCCCATTTACAATAGCTACAAATGAAATAAAATACCACCAGTAATCAGATTTACAATAGCTACAAATCCAATAAAATACCATCAGAGAAATGCAAATCAAAACTACAATGAGCTATCATCTCACCCCAGTTTAAACGGCCTTTATCCAAAAGACAGGCAATAACAAATGCTGGCAAGGATGTGGAGAGAAAAGGGAACCCTCATACACTGTTGGTAGGAATGTAAATTAGTACAACCAGTATGGAGGACAGTAAGGAGGGTCCTCAAAAAGCTAGAAGTAGAACTATCGTATGATCCAGCAATCCCACGGCTGGGTACATACCCAAAAGAAAGGAAACCGGTATATCGAAGCAGTATCTGCCCTCCCATGTTTATTGCAACATGGCAATTCACAATAGCCAGGATTTGGAATCTATCTAAGTGCCCATCAGCAGATGAATGGTAAAGAAAATGTGGTAGATACACACAATGGAGGACTATTCAGCCATAAAAAAGAATGAGATCCTGTCATTTGCAACAACATAGGTGGAACTGGAGGTCAACATGTTAAATGAAATAAGCCAGGCATGGAAAGACAAACTTTGCATGTTCTCACTCATTTGTGGGAGCTAAGAGTTAAAACAGTTGAACTCATGGCTATAAGAAGTAGAATGACAGTTACCAGAGGCTGGGAAGGGTGGTGAGGGTGAGGGTGGAGGGGGAAAGTGGGGATAATTAATGGGTGCAAAAATATAGTTAGAAAGAATGTACAAGACCTAATATTTGATAGCATAACAGGGTGACCACAGTCGACAGTAATTTATTGTACATTTAAAAATAACTAGGCCCGGTGCAATGACTCATGCCTGTAATCCTAGCATTTTGGGAGGCTGAGGCTGGACGGATCACCTGAGGTCCCGAGTTCGAGATCAGCCTGGCCAACATGGTGAAACCCCGTCTCTACTAAAAATACAAAAATTAGCTGGGAATGGTGGCAAGTGTCTGTACTCCTAGCTACTCAGGAGGCTGAGGCAGAAGAATCTCTGGAAGCCGGGAGGCAGAAACTGCAGTGAGCTGATATCACGCCACTGCACTCCTGGGTGACACAGCAGGATTCCATCTTAAAAAAAAAATTAAGAGTATAATTGGAATGTTTGTAACACAAATAAATGACAAATGCTTGAAGTGATAGATACCCACCACCCCCTCAAAAAAATTTGCAATCTGATGTGACATGCAGTGGCAGAGGGAACCCCAGCCCCTACATGTTCTTTAACAAATCTCATGTATTTTTCTCTTTAGGTTGATTCTTTTGGTGTTTCTATTACCTAAACATTGCTGGACAAAAAAAATATAGGTATTTGTTATTTTTATTTGCTTTTCTTGAATTATTATCATGAATGAGCATATTCCCATTTATTTATTGTCCCTTTAATTTCCAGTTATTTCTCTTTTGCCATATTCTTGGATACTTCAAGCCAATGTTCTAGAATGGATCGCTGCTTTGACTTTTCAGCACATGCATTCTGTTGTCCACCATCAGCAATGACATTCTTTCCTTCCAAGTTTTCGTTTTCAGCCTGCTCCTTTCTCCTAGCAGCACACTCCTGTTTATTGATGAAACATCGCTTGAACCACTCCAGGATTTATTTAAGACCCATTAAGAGGGTTCTGCATCTCCGACATGATCTGATGGGGAGCAAAGCAAGACTCACCATTGCCCCGTGTTGCAGGTTAGCGGGCTCATCTATTCCTGTAGGGTGCCCTGCTTGTTGCAGAGAGCAGGGAGCAGCTCCACCTCTCCCTCCTGCAGGTTGCTTTCTCCTCCTCTGATGAGCATTTGCAGGTTCTTCCTGATTTGCCTGATGCAGGAGCTACCTTCCCGGGGGTGGTTCCATGGAATTGGAGGTACAGATGCAAACCCATGATTTGTAGAATGTGTATATGCACGTTTGTGTGCACATGGATGTGTATATGTACATATATGCATTTATTTCCTAGTTCTGTCTGCTGACAAGGTCAAGAGGAAAGGCCATTCTACTAGCTCTCAGATCTTGGTTCTTAATGTCATTCCCCAGGGTTTTTCAGAGAAATGACTAATTCAAGAGCTGGGGCAGGGTAGGTACATTGTGAGCCTGGGACATTTTGTTACACCAGAAAGTAAGGAATGGTCAAAAGCACTTTGGGGGAAATGTCAGCAGCTAAAAGGGGCTGCCGGTGGCAACATCTAGGACTATTTGAGCACCAAAATAATAAAGTAATGAAATATAAACCCTTAAAAATGGAAATATCTGAGTCTATACCAATAGTAAATAGATTTATCAGAACATGGGGGAGAAGGAGGACCTATGCTGACGAGAGAATTCTGAGAGTCAGCCAGTGAAATGGAGGGATTGCTAGAGTTGGAAAATCATCTTTGCAACCATCCCATTAAAGATGGGATCAATTAAGAATCATTCATGGTTGCTAAATCTAGGGGAACATTCTGATGAGGAACAGAATGTTTTCATGGTCTCAAAGTGTCTCCCCACAGACTGCTTATTAGTTGCAAAGAAGACCAAAAAACCCCAGTAATTATACAGTGAAGAAATTGGACAACGCCTTGATCGAGTGATCAAAATTAACATCACCAAGGAAGGAGAGATTGCTGTCTTGTGCCTCCAGATGTGCTCCTCGGAGGACTCAGTACGCTCTATGCAGGATTTTGGCTAAGAATGAAGAACCAAAAACTAGTCCCAAGGAAACATCAGACAAATGCCTTTCTATTTTTGAAAAAGGTGGGTGTGCTTGGTCGTATTCTTCCCAAATGTCAATGCCATAAAAGATCACAAAAGGCTATGAAAATGTTCCAGATTAAAAGAGGCTAAAGAGACATGACAGCTAACTGCAACCCCTGCCCCTAGGCTGCCTCCTGTACTAGAGGGGAAAATTACTGAAAAAGGACATTATTGGTTCAACTCAGAAAATTGGAATGTGAATGTTAAGAGTAGATAAAAATATATGCCAATGTTAAATTGACTGACGTAGATTACGTAAGAGAATACTCCTAATCTTAGTAAAAATATACTACTGAAGTGTTTAGGTTAGTGTTTAGCCCCTTTAGGGCTATGATGTATGTAACTTAACTTCAAGCAGTTCAGAAAATAAATTGTGTGTGTATGTGTGTGCATGTGTGTGTGGAAAGAGACAGACTAAGAATGATAAAGCAAAGGGGGTGAAAATATTAATTAATAGGAGATTATAGGTAAAAGGCACATGGTATTCCTGGTACTATTGATTTTAGCAACTTAACTGTAAGTTAGAAATGATTTCCAAAACAAAGGCTTTTTAAACATTTCTAGGCTGGATGGCTGGGCTCGGTGGCTCACGCCTGTAATCCCAGCACTTTGGGAGGCCTAGGTGGGCGGATCACGAGGTCAGGAGATCGAGACCATCCTGGCTAACATGGTGAAACCCCGCCTCTACTAAAAATAAAAATAAAAAAAAAAATTAGTCGGGCGTGGTGGTGGGCACCTGTAGTCCCAGCTACTCGAGAGGCTGAGGCAGGAGAATGGCGTGAACCCGGGAGGCGGAGCTCTCAGTGAGCTGAGATGGTGCCACTGCACTCTAGCCTGGGTGACAGAGCGAGACTCTGTCTCAAAAAAAAGGAAAAAAAAAAAAATTTATAGGCTGGGTGCAGTGGCTCATGCCTGCAATCCCAGCACTTTGGGAAGCCAAGGTGGGTGGATCACTTGAGCCCAGGAGTTCCAAACTGACCTGGGCAACATGGTGAAACCCTGTCTCTACCAAAAATCAGAAAAATTAGTTGGGCATGGTGGTGCATGCCTGTAATCCCAGCTACTTGCGAGGCTGAGGTGAGAGGACCCCTTGACCCCGGGAGGCAGAGGTTATAGTAAGCCGAGATCGTGCCACTGTACCCCAGCCCAGGCAACAGAGCGAGACCTTTTCTCAAAATCAATAAGTAAATAAAATAAAATAGGCGAAGAGGATGACTGGATGTCCAACATCCACCACTTGCCTTTCATTGTCTTTGAGCTGCTCTCTAACTCTGCAAGTCATGAAAAACTGGTCCTGGTGCTTGTGATTCTCATCCAGAGGAATGCAAACAACAAGATTCTATTCTTTTTTTCTGGCTGAATAATATTCCATTGTGTATATGTGCCACATTCTCTTTATCCAAAATAAAAAAAAAATTACAGAAATGCAAATAAGTGGTATATGGTGGAATGCACTTGATTATTGCCCTGAGGAGAGATCAATTTTGCATCTATTTGTAAATTTGTTTCAACATTTGTGATTGCCTATGTAAGTGTGGTTCTTTCAATTCTCCTTTGAATTGGTTTTGACAACTGACTGGTTCCCTCATCAATTAATGAGTTAAAAATACTAAATATATGTTCATTTTATATTTGCATGAGAGCCAAGTTTTATTGTTTTAAAAATGTATTCTTTAGCACAAGCATTTGTTATTGTTATCACTGAGGGTCATATCTAGGAACATTTTAAAAAATAAAAGTAGGGCCGGGCGTGGTGGCTCAAGCCTGTAATCCCAGCACTTTGGGAGGCCGAGACCGGCGGATCACGAGGTCAGGAGATCGAGACCATCCTGGCTAACACCGTGAAACCCCGTCTCTACTAAAAAAAATACAAAAAACTAGCCGGGCGAGGTGGCGGGCGCCTGTAGTCCCAGTTACTCGGGAGGCTGAGGCAGGAGAATGGCGTAAACCCAGGAGGCAGAGCTTGCAGTGAGCTGAGATCTGGCCACTGCACTCCAGCCTGGGCGACAGAGCGAGATTCCATCTCAAAAAATAATAATAATAAAAATAAATAAAAATAAATACAAAATAAAAAATAAAAGTAGACTGGGCACTGTGGCTCATGCCTGTAATCCCAGCACTTTGGGAGGCCGAGGCAGGCGGATCACCTGAGGTCAGGAGTTCGAGAGCAGCCTGGCCAACATGGCAAAACCCCATTTCTATTAAAAATACAAAAATTAGCCAGGTGTGGTGACACATGCCTCTAGTCCCAGCTACGTGGGAGGCTGAGGCAAGAGAATCGCTTGAAGCTGGGAGGCAGAGGTTGCAGTGAACTGAGATTGTGCCACTGCACTCCAGCCTGGGCGACAGAGCAAGACTCCATCTCAAAAAAAAATTAATATAAATAAATAAATAAAGTATTCCTGAGACTCTTCAGGGTCCCTAATTCAGAATTCCAGGGGGGTACCCCTACCTACTGACTTCATAGTTTGAACCCCCTCCTGCCAGTCCATGATGGACATGAAGCCAAACTTCACACATCAGCAAAGGCTGGACACCACCAAGTGTAGGCCCCCAGGGACCCCATTCCAGGCTTCCTCAGGGATCCTGCACCTCAGATGAGTGGCTCCTCTGATCCCCTCGTCTCCACTGTACCAGTGGCAGGCAGGAAGGGCATGGACAAAGTCAGACTACCATCCCCTGGGGAAGAGACTGTTTCTGTTTCTGATTGGCTGGGCCTCTCAGAGGACAGGAATCCTAGACTAATTTGTTTTCTGGATGTTTTAAGGATATATAAAAATAAAGAAATGCTAAGAGAGTTATAAAAAATAACCATAAATTCTGAATACTTACGTTGAATACATAACATGAATGTTTTAATACAAATTAAGTAAACTGTTGTATAGCATAATTTCACTATTCATCAGGTAATAAGATCAGGGTCTGGATGCATTGTGGGGTGTGCACTGGAGACAGGCTCTCCACCTTGGCCAGGGGTCTAGTGACCATCCAGACTGTGTGTGCACCCTCACTGGGTTGTCCAGATTTGCGGTCCCCTGTCCACCCACCTTTCCTGGTAGCCACCACCAGCCCACCCCTACCCTCTGCAATCTTGCTAACAGGCACCAACTGGTATCTGGGGAAGCAATCTCAATTTTGTATATTTATTGTGTATTCAGCCACTTTACCTAAAAGGGGCCATTTTTCTGTTGGAAAAGTCTAGGAAGACAATTCCATCTTTTGCCTCTCTTTCCCAATAACCATAATTAATTTCCTGCCTTTTGGCATTGAAATGTGGCAGAGGCCTGCATCCAAGTCTTGTTTCTTACCTCATTGAGACTGTCTCTTATGTTTTGCTCTTAAGGATATTGAATATGATGTTGAATACAAATATTGGCTTGAGATAATCTTTTTCAACATGTTTTTATTACAAAAGCAACAGTATGTTAATGAAAAAAATTAAGCGAAGAGGAAATAAAGTCGTTTATTATCTCACTATCCCTAGATCAATGTCTTGTTATCACTTTGATATGTATCTTAATAAGGTATATATCAGATATATAGCTTATGATATTTATTTGTGATTTATATCATAAGATATATATCAAAGTGTGATTTTATTAGAAAATTATTATTAATCTTATAGGTCACACATTTTATTTATTTATTTATTTATTTATTTATTTATTTATGTTTTTGAGATGGAGTCTCGCTCTGTCACCCAGGCTGGAGTGCAGTGGCCGGATCTCAGCTCACTGCAAGCTCTGCCTCCCGGGCTTACGCCATTCTCCTGCCTCAGCCTCCCGAGTAGCTGGGACTACAGGCTAGTAGCCACCTCGCCTGGCTAGTTTTTTTGTATCTTTTTTTAGTAGAGACAGTGTTTCACCGGGTTAGCCAGGATGGTCTCGATCTCCTGACTTCGTGATCTGCCCGTCTCGGCCTCCCAAAGTGCTGGGATTATAGGCTTGAGCCACCACGCCCAGCCACACACACATTATTTATATGTCAATAACTGTGCTAAGTAGAGGGTTGACAAGCATTATTTCCAAATCCTTACAGAAGACCTCTCTATGGTAGATACTGTTATCCCCATTTTACAGAAGAGAAAACTGAGACTTAGAGGCTTTCCCAATTTGCCTAGGACTCTGTGGCTAATCAACAGCCATTAAGACTCAACATCCACATCCCCTTTCTCCCCAAGCTCAAGCTCTTACCGACACTCTACTCTCTCCTAATCCAGACCCGATTTTGCAAATATAGGTTAAAAACTAAACTAGAATCCTCCTGCAAATACAATTCTGTTATCAGCTTTTACACTTAATTATATTATTAGCATCTTTCAATGTCATTTATTATTCTTCTACAAATTTAATGGCGGCATAGTGTTTCATTATATGGGTATGTTTTATTTATTTTTAAACGGCTCCATATCAAAATGAGAAACAAAAACTGGTTGTAAAATATTCAAGCAATACTAAAGAATATAAAGTAGAAAATGTGAGTCCTCCTTCCCTATCCTGCTGAGCCCCACGACCCAGAGGAAATTGCCATGAACGGGGTAATGCATCTGCGTCCACATCGTTCTTCTATGTAATTTATTATATGTAATGTAATTTTTGTATTTTTCCTTAAAGGAATGGGACATACTGATCTACTGCTTGCTTTTCACCCACAATGTATCATGAACATTGTTCCAGACCTATAAATACTTTTTAATGTGCAAGAATCAAGAAGTCACGCTTGGCTTTTGGCTGCAGCAATGGGGAGGAGAGTGGAGCAGTGTTTCGGGGTTGGTTCGGATTGGAAGACGAGAGGAGGAACAGGTTCAGGGGTCAGAAAAGTTAAGGGCTCCATTTCAGACGTAACAAGTTTGATGCCTGTGAACCATCCAAGTGGGCATTCAGCCCTGTGAACCTGCAGCTTGGGGCGTGGTGGGGCTAGGTATAGAAATGGAGGAGTCACAGAGAATGGATGGTATGTAAATCCATAGCAAAGGTTCCCTGCTGCCTTTAGTAAGGGCGTATGTTTTCAATTCCCTCTAGTCTGCACCCCTCCTTGATGTCTCCCGACACTGGGTCTGGGTGTCATCTCAAGCAGGGCTGCTTCAGTCACTCATTTCCTGCCAGGCCACCAAGGCTTTGGGGTTTGTGACTATGGCATATTGTCAAGGAGTATTAAGAAAAAAAGCAACCCCAAAGTTGGAACTAAGGTAAGAGGAAGGCAGGCTGTCATTCCAGCATCCTACTGTGAGATAGATATATATATATATAAATTTTTTTTTTTTTTTTGCGATGGAGTCTCTCTCTGTCACCCAGGCTGGAGTGCAGTGCAGTGGCATGATCTCATTGCAAATTTTGCCTCCTGGGTCCAAGTGATTCTCGTTCCTCAGCCTCCTGAGGAGCTAGGACTACGGGTGTGCACCACCACGCCCGGCTAATTTTTGCACTTTTAGTAGAGACAGGGTTTCGACATGTTGGCCAGGCTGGTCTCAAACTCTTGACCTTAGGTGATCCACCTGCCTCGGCCTCCCAAAGTGCTGGGATTACAGGCGGGAGCCACTGTGTCCTGCTAGTTGTGGATTATTTTTTTAAGGCTCATCTCTTCCCTGCATTGCCTCTGTTTCCTTTTACAGGCTGGTTGAGTTGGCCTCTTCTTTTTACGCTGCAAGCTTTCCTCAACGGTCTGGGGAGTCCTCAACTGTCTGTGTTCTTCGTGTGTGTGTGTGTGTGTGTGTGTGCAGGGCATGTTGACTGGTGGGTGCCACCATGGGATGCTCAGACGGTGACTCAGGTGGGGTATATACCTGGGAGCTGGTTTTTCCAAAGAATGTTCCAATCAGCTCCCTGAGGGCTGGACACATGGCCCTGGGCACTTTGGGAGCAGCAATGGGGCTGCGGGGGATGGAGAGGAACATTATTGCTGGCAGCCCCACCCTCACAGAGCCCTCTGCTTTGCCTTGAGTCCCCAGGTCCAGAGTATACCTGGCTCCATTTCTCCAGAGACTGAATGTCCAGTCCCTTACAAGGAGATGAGTGGGAAAGAGTAGTTTCCTGGCTGTGCAGAGGAGCGAGAGGAGGCTGGGCTCTGATCCCCATGTTTCTGGCCTAGTGTACCTCCCCCGACTCCTCCCCTGCCCCCCACCTGGAAACACACCGGGGGACCTCCCACTGCTGAGCCTCTGGGGGTTCCTTGGGACCTGATAAGCTCATTTCCGGTTGGTTTCTCCCTCTGCTCTGCTAAATTTGCCTTCACTCCTTCCTTCCTTCATCCCCTTCCATCTGCCAAAGTTTTCCAAATTCTCTTATCTCCCAAATTAATTTTGTCCTTACAGAGGATAACCCTTTTATTTCTTTTCTGTCAGTATAGTGGTTTGCGGAGGAAAGGAGAGAAATGCATGTGGTCAATGTACCAATACTTCTGGTTCAATTAGAAGACAAATTTCTTTTTGAATCTATTGATTCAATATTTTTTTTTAAACTTATTGATGGTAGTTTTTAAAAATTCAACATTTATTACCAATCTCTGGGTTTTGGGATTTTTCTTTGTTTTTGCTTCAAGACACAGAATGTAGCCCGAATTTGTTCTTTGGGTAACTTTCTAAGGTTTTCTTCATACCTCAGTATACAGTCAGCTTCGGGTAGTGTTCCAAATTATAATTGAAAAAAGGGTGTGCTCTCTCTAGGATAAGAGCTTGATGCATCCCAGGTTACTAAACCTTATTAATTATTAAAATCCTCTTGGTTCTTATTTTTTTGCCTCCTTGATCTGTAATAAACTAATACTAGTAGTGTGTTAGTCTCAAATGCAATTGTTTCTGTCAATTTCTTCCTTTGCATTTCCAGCAGTTTGCTTTCTAGTTGATGCTGTTTTATCCACAAATAGAAGTTCATGCCTTTTGTGTCTTCATTATAAATTCCTGCTATCGGAAACAACTCAGAAAGTCAAATATGGCATTTTCTGTCTTATAAATGGAAGCAAAATAATGCGTACACATGGAGTGTGAAATGGTAAGCACTGGAGCCTCAGAAGGGTGGAGAGGTGGAAGGGGGGTGGGTAATGAGAATTTACTTAATGGGCGAATGTACACTATTTGGGTGATGGATACACTAAAAGTCCAACTTCTGCCTCTATGCAATATATCCATGCAACAAAACTGCACCTGTACCCCTTACATTTATACAAGTATGAGAGTAAAATAAATGCCTCCTATCAACATCAAATGATTTCTTTGTCCCATTCATTGCTGTCTCCTTGAGTTCTGTGTCCTTTATGAGCATCTCCCCAGCAAAGGGATGGCGGTCCCTGAGCCCAGGGACGGGACAGCAGTGCAGAAGCAATGGGGCGGTGGAGGAGCGGGAGGTCAAAGTCAGGTTTTGACGGGCGAGGGGAGAATAAGGGTTGAGGCTGTGGAGATGGCAGGCCGCTGCAGGCAGTATACATTTAAGAAGCTTGGCTGAAGGAGAGAAAAGCAGACAGCCTGGAGCAAGTGGAGACCTAGCACTTTAAAATGCTGTGGGAGAGCAGGGTGTGGGCGGGGCAGGCTGGAGGTTGAGGCCACGGAGGCAGCAAAAGGCAGGGATGCAGGAACTGGCTAGGGGCGGCTTGGGAAGAAACAGGTTTCCTCCTCTCCTGCCGCTGCTGAGGGGTGGGGTAGCTATGCTGGTGGTCGGCCTGGGGAGACGGGGTGGCGGAGGGTCTCCCAGTGTGGGAGGAGGCAGGGCTCAGAGAAGGGCCAGTTGGCTGGCTAGGAGATCTGAAAAGAGGTAGAAGTTTGGATTAATTGGGGTGGAGAATGAGAGGGAGGCCTAGCTGAGAATGGAGATGGGAACGGACCCACAGGGCAGTCAGAACTGGGGTGTTTTTCAGTTTTCTCCTGCAGTGCTTGGTGGCCTGGAGATTGTGGCTGTGGGGTGGACCCAGGGCCGAAGTGGTCAAGGAATATTGTCAAGAGAGGGACTGAGGAGGGAGCCCACAGGGTCTAGGCTTGGTGGGGGAAGGCAGAGAGAATACACGGATTGGCGAGAAAAGGGGCCGGTCTACAGACCGGTGCTGATGTGGGGGATGAGCAGAGGCGGCTTGGCAGCTGTGCCCACTGTGAGCAGCATGGATGACACTTTCCTAGGAGGTCAGAGGTGACAGCAGCCCAGGGTGGGCCCAGGAGTGGCTGGCTCAAGCGGAGGGAAGGGGTCCTCACAGGAGACTAGAGATGGACAGCCTGAGAAGCCAGGGTGCTGGAGGGTGGGAGGTGAGACACAGGGGCCACTGGCGAGGGTGACGGTACAGCCCTGCTCCAGTGTGTGGCTCTGCTCTACTTGCTTCCAGCTGGCTGCAGGGGCAAGAACAGGGACAGCCCGAGGCTTCTCTCTGGGGCCCAATCCCTGAATAGAGCCAGAGGCACCTGTCTAGGTGACAGACCCGGAGCTCCATCTGACTTTTTGACCAGAGGTATCCTTGCCCCCAGCAGAAGTTCGGCCCAGGCAGTGTCTGGTTCTGAGGGGTTTGGGCTAGGGCTGGGACTAGGACCTGTCCCTTGGAGCATCTGGAGCTACCGTGTGAAAGACCAGATCCTGGTATGCTGAAGACGCAGGGCAGGACCCAGGGCTGTAAGGTTCTCTGTACAGGTGCAGCTGAAGGGGCCTGGGGGCTCGTTACTTCCCAACAAGGGCCTGGGTTCAGCCTTTCAGGTGGGCCGTGTTGGGAGAGCCTGAGTCTGACTTTCAAGGTGTTGAAAGCTTGGAAATGTTTAGTTCAGCCCTGCCACGACTTGCTGGGACCTGGGCCAACCTCTTCTCCCTGGTCTCTTCCCTCCCAGAGCCAGATGTCAGTGGATGCGAAAGCACTTAAATGCAGCGCCTGCCAAGAGCCAGTGTGTGCTGCAGTGAAGGTGCTGGGGCCGCCCTATCTCCCAGGAGGTGGTGGGGCCAGCGAAGACTTCTCTTTCAAACATGTCAGAGTCAAGGGAGAGGCTTTAAGAGGACAACTGCTCTACTCCCTGGTGCAGAGACCCCCCAACTCAGAGGAGGAGGGGCGATCCCAGATCACCCAGTAAGCCAAGCTGGCCAGACCACCACCACTGGCTTTAGGGGTATCCCTTGCCCATGACTGCCACCAGAGTGAACCAGATGCTGGGGTCCCCTTGATAAAGGCCAGCGTCCACTCCGGACTCAGGGTCACCCCTGTAACATCACACAGCTGAATGGAGACACGAGTCAGGCTTAAAATAGCTAAATAAATCTTTAATATTTCTAATTGCAAATGTACAGAAATTGCACAGCCACACAGAGTCTTAGAACACCAACAGCTTCCTCTGTACATTATTACATAGTTAAAAGTCGCAGCTGGAGGGAGGAGCTCCAGCCCAAACTCCAATGTTTGCATTTTTTCCTTTTCACATACTTACAAAAGAGGGGAGCTGGGACGCGGTGTGGGGGCTGGGGGGCTTTGTGGCTGAGTGTGTAGAAAAGAGGGGCTGTTTCCCTGGAGAGTCTGGCTCCCGCAGTTGTGCGGGGCGCAAGGGGAGGTGTACTTGGGGCAGATGCTCTGGGGGACCGGGGCGTGTGGAGCTGTAGCCTCGGTCCTCCACCCCCACTCTCTGGGCAGTTGGAAAGAGTCCTCACTGACAGGAGGTTTGGCAGTTTCCATCACCCAGAACATGGAAGTTAAGCAAAAAAGTCAGTCAGGCCTCTGTGCTAGCGGGGAGGGCGTGGCTTTTTCCAGCAGAGGCTGAGTCTCAGTGACCAGGGGGCCCCAGGGCTGTGTTTTTCCCCAGCAGGGACTGTCCTTCCCTCCAGGGCCTCTGGCAATCCCATCCCTGGCTGCAGGCAGGGCCCAGCTCCTGGGAACTCAGGTTCTCTGTGGCCTGGGCAGGAGCCCCTGTTGACTGGCCCAGTGAAAGCACCCCAGCAGCCGCTACCCAGACAGCAGCTGCAAAGCCAACACATAAATGCCACAGGTAGGGAAAACAACCCCTGCAGACCTCAAGCCTCTTCCTCCTGCCCAATACTGTTCTCTAGATTCAGAAATAAAATAAAACCCTTGGGAGAGCAGCAGTCCCGGCCAGCCCTTGGCAGCACCAGGACCAAAGGATATGTACAAACATTAGGTGAGATAGTTACATTACAGTCAAACACCAAGAACATTTACAAAATCGGCAGACTTGCAATTAAGATAAAAATCTGTGAAGAGTCTGTACACTTTTACAGTTTTTGCACTAGGTAAATAAGGCTCTCGGCCTGAGAGCTCACCCACCCCTGCAAGGGCAGCTGGCACCGGCCACAGCGGGTGGCCTCCGAGCCCACCTGTCCAGGCCCTGGGAGCCTCCCCATATTGCTAAGGAGGCTCTGTCCGAGGTCACTCTACGAGGCAGCGGTGGGAGGGGGCTGGGGAGAGGAGGGCAGGTCTCACTGGGCAGTGGGAGGATGAGATCGGAGCCAGGCCCTGCCTGTGTGGTCACCCTGGTCTCAGGCACGAAGGCGCATGGGTGGGGACAAGACAGGAGTGGGGCAGGAAGGGGTGGGGGCAGGGCCTCTGCTCCTGCCTCCCATCTTCCTGTGGTCTGTGACCCCTGGTGGCCCAGCCCTCCCTCCACCAGCATCTGTCTCTAGCCTAACTGAATTGTAGGTTACATCTAAGAGCCCCTTCCCAGAGCAGCTGCTGTCACCTGTCCCTGAGCTCAGGGTGGATGCAGTATGGCTCTGGGCCACCCCTCCAGCACATCCACCCTTCCGGTGGGGCCTCTGTGGCACATTCCAGCTGCAGGGGCAGTGGGGTGGTTCCTGCAGCTCACCCTGCCTTGGTTCTGCTGGCAAAGGCCCCACTTCCACCCTTGTTACCCAGGGCCCTTGCTCGGAATCTGCAGGGGCTGGGAACAGACAGGGGCCGAGAGAGACCCAAGCTCCTGCTCATCTGTCTTGAAAGTGGGGGAGGGGCAGATAAGCTACGGAACAGCCTAGAGCTGAGGAAAACCTGCCCCAGCTGTGGGGTGCGCCCCTCCCCTGTATGCAGCGCCTGGGTCCTTGGCCGGGGGCCGGGAAGGGTGAGGAGGAGGCCGGCTGCACACACGGGGCTGGGTGCAGGCTGCTGCTGTCTTGGAGAGGGAGCAAGTCTAACATCCTCCAGGGCCGCTATTTCCCATGCAGTGCGCACGCTCAACTTAAAAGGCCCCTGTGTTCCAGCAAGCGAGCAAGCGGGCTTTTGTTTCTAATGCATACTGTGAAAGGAAAAAAAATCACAGTTATCCACCTTCTCAGGGCCTGCAGGCGTTAGAATCTTTTTTTAAACCATCACTCAGAGGAAGGATCACCTTTTCTCTCAGGGTGAGCACCAGGTGGCACTCCCTACAGGGCCACTGTGCCCTGGGTGTGCTGGGCCCCAGGAGAAGGCAGATACAGTGCTCAGAGCCATCTGGCCAGATCCACCCAGATCTTTGGCTTCTGGGAGCCCTAGAGCATCAGCCTGGGCCTGTGTGGGAAGTGTGGGAAGCTGTGGGTCCTCCCCACAGGGATAAGAGCTCACAAGAAAAAGCCATGGCCCTCACTGGGTCTATCTGGCAATACAACTAAGGCAGGGAAGAAGGTGGCAGGTGGCGCTCTGGGGACAGGTTCAGAGGGGGTGGATGGGTAGGAATCCTCAGTTCCTCACAGCCAGGAAGGTCCCAATAGGCCGCATGCAGTGACAGGTGCTTCGGATGGAGACAGGCAGGGGACACTGACCTCCTGCCCTGTGTCCTCCTATCTTCCTGCCTGCCAACCAATCCACCAAGTGCCAGGTCCCACAGGACAGGGCTTGGCTGCCAGGGAGTCCTGGGCCCCCCAAGGAGGTGAGGGGAAGCCACAGGTATAGGCCCCTAGTCCTTGAATCCCCCCTCCAAGAAGCCCCCTCCCTGGCACGGATGTGGGGAACATGCACTCGGCCAGATCCAGGAGGACAAGGACACGCCACATTCAGGAACCAACAGACATGTTTTTGGCAGGCCCTCTGCCTCACCAGGCTGTCCCCACTCCCCAGCGTGCAGTCTCTTCTGCCCGCACCCCACAGGGAGCGGCTGGTGACCTCGCCTCACGCTGCTTCAGTCTCTGGCGGCTCCCTCTGCGGCCACCTCCTGGACAGCGGCGGGGAGGGGAGGCTCGGCCTCCTGACACCTGCGCTGGGGCTGCAACCGTGGGTGCCTCCCCAGGCCGAGACCCTGCCCTTGGCCACCACAGTCCCCCTCTCCTTGGGTAGCTTCCTCCCTCCTCAGGCAGGTTAACAATTGCTGCTGTTTCTGAACTCGCCGTTCTCAGTAATCTGCAATTTGGTGGGGTTGGTGGGGGAGATGCCGTTACGGGCTTGCATGCTGTACCTCTCTTTCAGCTGGGTCAGGGCACTCATGAGGCGGGCATTGGCGGCATCCAGCGAGGCAATGCGCTTCTCCTGTGGACAATGGGGGTGTGAGCGGGGGTCATGGGACAGGCTCCTTAGGGGCCTCCTTAGGGCCTTGTGTACCTACGACAAGCACTGGGATAGTAAGGAATGGGGTGGCCTAGAGATGAGGGGGGCAGGCAGGCTCCAGGCTGCGAGCAGTTGGCAAGAGAAGGCGGGCAGAGGCCTCTGCAGCATCATGGACGCAGCCTCGCTGCCTGCTTACCATCCCAAATGGAGCAGCTCTGGTGCTATCTATGGGCTGCCTGAGGCCCCTGGAGCCGGCACCCTTGCTCACATGTGTCTGCGTGACACACTAGAGGTCACCGCTCCTGGTCTATGCAGTTTACAGTCTGAACAAGGCCCAGCCTACTCCTGGGCGAGTAAAGGAAAGCAGTGCAGCCCTGAGTAAAGGAGGCTGGAGCCAGAGAGCCTTTCATGTCTCCCCTCAATGCAGCCTGGATGCCACAGCTGTGAACAAGAGTCCCTCTGCTCCCTCTGACCAGTCTGCCATCACTCCTAACCCCACCTCCCTCCTGGTAGCTTCCACTCTTTGGTCAGCAGTCCTGGTGAAAGACAATACCCACCAACAGCCCCGGCAGGGGAGGAGCTGACTCCCTCCTTTCACAGCCTGTCCCAGTGAGCTTGTGGCCCACTAAGACCACAGGTCTGACTTCTCAGGGCAGAGATTCTGGTTTCTTATTCCCCTCAGTGTCTGCAGTGAGGTATGACTGAGGATGGAGAGGCTCAAGTCACCCCCTCCTAATCCCAGGCCCTTTAACTCTTGTGGCTGACCAAAGGGCCAGAGCCCCCACCTGGGCATCAATGATCTTCTGTTTGGAGTCCACAGCTGCTTGCATCTCTGCATGGTCCTTCTTCAGTTCTTCCTCCACAGACATCAACCTATAGCCAGAGACAGGGACAGTCAGGCTGGCCCTGGAGGCAGCAGAGGTGGGGAGAGGGTGTGGGAACAAGCCCATCAACCCCACGCAGAGCAGGGACACACTAGGAGACCCCCTCCTTGGGTCACAGACTTGCCTCCCATACTTGCCTGGGACAGAGGCCTTCCAGCCGACTCCCAGCAACTGACACTGCTGGGCCTCCTTCCTTACCTCCACATCCCACACTTGCTGCTCCTAAAGCCCCAGAGGCCCCTGGGCTGCCCCCTTCCCGATGTTCTTCTAGGAGCCAAGATGGGTGGGAATGGGTGTTAGATCTTCAAAACCCCTAGAGCTAGGCAGGTGCTGGAACGATGAAGGCCCTGAAAGGCTCTAGAACTTTTTCCGCCCTGCCCCTGCCATCTTCACAAAGTTGTGCAGACTCTGCACTGGGCACTCGAGGTACCAAGATGAATGAACTCTAGTCCTTTCCCTCAAGGAATTCACAGGGCAGGAGGCACGAGTAACTAACTACACCCTGCATGGAGCAGCTGCTCTAGTGGAAAGCTCAGGTCCCTGGAACAAAGAGCAGAAAGCAGTGACTTTTCCTGGAGGGTGGGCTGGGAGGTGGCACATCGGTAGGAGACATCTGAAGGACCGGTGTGCAGGTAGGACAATGAGCAGAGGCTGGGGGACACCATCTGCAGAAGCTCAGTGGGCAGGAGGCTGGCCCTGTCCTGCTGCTCCCTCCCTGGGAGCCCCCCCCGGCCCCACCTGGCTGGCTCCTGAGACACTCTCACTGCTGGGCACTCCCACCTTCCCACTCTCCTTTGGCTTTGGGATTCCACACTCTCTGGGTCTGCCTGTCTCAGATGCCTTGTCCTGTCTGCCCCTGGACATGGGGGTTCCACAGGGCTTTGGCCTCAGCATCCATTCTCCTTGTTCCGCACACTCTTCTCAGATGAGCCCTCCACTCCCAAGGCTTCTCTCCATCCCTGCCCTCTTGACTCCTCCAGCCCAGAGCAGCCACCGCACCCTGGGCAAGCCCTTGGCCCACTCACAGCAGACACACAGGGAGCCACAGTGCCGGGCATGGGACTGTAATGGGGGCAGCAGGGCAGCAGTTCAGGGAGCACTAACCAGGAGGAGTGGTGGCAGGGGGGGGACCCTCGGGGCAGGTTCCCCAATACAGGAAGGTACCACTCTGAGGAAAGCTTGTGCTGGGTGTGGGGTGTGGGGAGGGTATTAGTTTTGTTAAGGAAAATTAGATTGGAAGGAGACTGTATTTACCCTCATCTTAAAAACAAATAGGGCCAGGCACATTGGCTCACGCCTATAATCTCAGCACTTTGGGAGGCCAAGGAGGGTGGATCACTTGAGGCTAGGAATTCAAGACCAGCCTGGGTAACATGGCGAGACCCCATCTCTTTATTAAAAACCAAACAAACAAACCAGAAATCTGGACATAATATAGGCAATGCAGTACAATAATTTCTAGGAGAACAGAAACCAACAAGGTGAGCCCAGTGAACGGCCTGGAAGCAGAGGGAAGGCAGAGTCAGCAGCCTCACTGAGCTGAGGAGACAGGCAGGTCAGGAAGGTCAAAGTGTGGGACTTGCAGGGCAGACAGCTAGAGAGGAGCAAGAGGCAGAGATAAACTCCACACAGCTCCCAAGTGGGGGTTCCCCTTGTGTCTCTGACTGAATAATATCTGCACGCAGATGAGAAAATTACCAGGCTAGGCAAGAACCATCAGAAAGGAGAACACAAAACAATCCCAGAAGCAGTTCATGTTGCACCAGCAAGAGTGGAGTGACGCACTAACACTGGGAATCACAGAGGACCGTGGAAGGAAACCCCCTCAGCAGCAGGGCCACGTTAGGCCAAGACTAAAGGCTCTGCAGGATGCAGCCTAACAAAACTTAAAAGGAAACCCCGAGAGGATTGAACAGATTCCAAGTAACCTCACTGTCTCCCAGAACAAAGCCCCCAGAAAGGATTTAAAGGGACACAAAAACATTCAGCACCTAACTGTAAGATTCACAATGCCTGGCATCCAACCAAAAATTACTAAGTATACAGAGAGAAGTAGAAAAACTCGTAAGCAGGTGGAAAATAAATCAGTAAAAACAGACTCAGATGTCACAGATGATAGAATTAGACAAGGACATGAAAACAACAAGGTATTATAAATACATTCTACATGTTTCAGAAAATAGAAGTAAAAGCACAATGAGAATTAAAACTAATGGAATTTAAAGCAAAATGGAAATTCTAAGAGGTGAAAAATATAATTATCTGCAGTGAAAAAATACTGGATCAGATTAATAGCAGGTTACACACTGAAGAAGAAATAATTAGCAAACTTGAAGACACAGTCATAGAAACTATCAAAGACAAAAAACAGAAGAAAAATGAAGAAGATAACACAGCATCAGTGATATACAGGACAATATGGGTCAGCCTAATGCACGTGTGCTAGGAATCCCAGAGAAAGAAATGCGGGGAGGTGGGACTGCAGACATACAACCCAAGACCCAAGAAACTAGAAGAAAACCACACCAATGAACATCACAATCAAACTACTGACAACCAGTGATTTAAAAAAAAAGAAAAAAGTATCTTACAAACAGCCAGGGAAAACAGATACATAAAGTACAGAGGAACAAAGACAATGACAGACTCCCTGTCATTACAGCCTCAGGGTGAGGGCCAAATCTGGACCATTGCCTGTTTTTGTAAACAGCCATCTCACACAGATAGTTCTGCTACAACAGCAGAGCTGAACAGTTGCAATAGAGCCATATGGCCTACAAAGCCTAAAATACTTTTGATCTGCTCCTTTGTAGAAAGTTTGCCAATCCCTGCCCTAGAGCAAAAAAGAGATAGAGCTAATAAGTCAATAGGAGACAAAATGGAATCATAAAAAAGTACTCAGTCCAAAAGAAGGCAGGAAAAAAAGAATAGATGGTACAAATAGGAAACAAGGCAACAGATTTAAATATATCAGTAATTACATTAAATGTAAATGGTCAAAACAATCCAATTAAAAGGCAGAAACATTTAGACAAAAGCAAGACCCAACAGTATGGTGCCTGTAAAACAAACTCACTTCATATATAGATGAGTGTTATGCTCTGAATGCTTGTGTCACCCTCTAAATTCATACGTTGACACCTAACCCCCAAGGTGATTATCTTAATAGGTAGGGTTTTTGAGAGGTGATTACATCATATGGGCTTTGCCTTCAAAAATGGGATTAGTGCTTTTATATTATACAAGAAGCCCAAGGGAGCTTGTTCACACCCCCGACAATGTGAGAACACAGCAACAGGGCACTATAATATGAAGCAGAGAGTCCTCATTATACCCTGAATCTGCTGGCATTTTGATGTTAGACTTCAGAACTGGGGACAATACATTTTCTGTTGTTTATAAATTACCCAGTCTAAGGTATCTTGTTATAGCAGCCTGAATGAACTAAGACAATGAGTTAAAGGCACGAGGATGAAAAAAGCTATACCATACTAACACAAATCAAAAGGAAGTTGGGGTGGCTACATTAATAGCAGACAAGGCAGATTTCATAGCAAAGAATATTCCAAGGGATAAAGAAGGTGATTTTATAATGACAGAGGTTAATTCAACAATAGTACATAAATAGCCGAAATGTGTATGCACCTAAGAATAGTTTCAGTGTATATAAAGCAAACACCAGTTGGAATGAAGGGAGAAATAGAAAAGCCAGTAAAGATATGGAATACTTGAACACTATCTACCTAATTGGCACTTACATTAAGGAGGAAATATTCCAGGACTGGTTAGTAGAAACGAACGTGTTAAGCAAGTCTCTGAATTCAGAACATGCAAGTATCAGAGAATACAAACAATGTGGAGAAGGCAGTTAAATTGAAAAGCATTTCCATTCTTGGAAACACACACAAGGTGAGCCAAGAGCAGAGCTGGAGATCAAGTGAACAGCAGGTTTCTAATCACCCTGGTTTCACTCATGTTAACTATTTTATAATGAACAAAACTACAAGTAAATGAAACAAACAACAGTCAGGAACAGAGAAACAGGTCGTCTAAATAGGAGGAATCCGGGAAGGCCTTATGCCATGGACAAAGCATGGAGTGGAGGCCTTCCTGGCTCTTGCACACCTGCTTGGTCTGTCCAGCTGATGGGGTCTTAGACCAGGCCAATGCAAACAAGACACACTGTCTGTCCTCCCGTGCTTGGTATTAGAAGGAAGTCAACTCCACAACTGGGACCCTGGGGTTGACTGCACTCCCTGCCTGACACCAAGGTAGACATGCCCTACCCACAGGCAGAGACAGAGATGGAGGCGTCACCATGGAGCCTGACATAAGCCTTCAAAAAGATGAGAGTCAGCATTAAAACTTGCTGTTCCTCTGAAGCCCTTTCCCAGATAACCCAGGCTTAAAACTCAGGATATCAGACTGGCACCATCCCCCTCTCCCTCCCCACCCAAACCACTCCTCTTAACAGTTCCCAGCTCAGTAACTGGCACCCTGATACGCCCACACCCAGACACTCTTGGTAGGAATCTGGGGGCTATGCTGTGTCTTCCACCTTCACCTACTGTACGTAACTGATGCTCATTCCCACTTTTCTTACCCTGTATTTGGTTCTCACTGTCTTTCCTGGCACCCCCCAATCCAGCTTCTCAACGTCCCTGAGAGCGCTAAGATGGCATGGCTCCTTGTAGGGGCTCAGGCCCATCGGGAGCCAGCTGTCACTGGTCCAGCCTCATCCCCAGCTTTGTATTCTGCGTGGGCTGCCCACCTTCTAGGCCACCTTCTGCCTCCAGGCCTGTGCTCACGCTGTTCCCACTGTCCAGCCACTCTCTTCCCTCCTCCTCTCCACACTCAGCTCATCCTTTGAGGAAGCTCTCCCACCAGGGGCCTCCTTGAAGGCAGCGATGGCTGCCCTGCCTGTGCCTGTGGCCGGGCCAGACAGGTGTGGGCCCCACCTGCTGATGATGCCCTTCATCTGGATGTCCTTGTCCTCCTGCTGCCGCCGTAGCCGCTCCTCTCCCTCCTCCAGCCGTGCCTGGTACTCCAGCACCAGCTTCTGCGTCGTCTCCTCCTGGCACTTGAACAGGGTCTCATACTCCTCCAGCTTCTTGGTGGAGATTCGCAGCTTGTCCTGCAGTACCGCCAGGTCCTACCAGGAGAGCAGCATCCACGGGCACAGCACCCAGGACACAGAGAGCACAGCTTCGTCAGCCCGAGTGGGAGGAAGGGTAGGAGGAGCCCCACTTGGAAGGCCCCAGTGGCTGTGACCTGCCCACTTCACATAGCAAAGAGATGCCCAAGGAGCCCAGCTGGTGGGGGCTGCAGCCAGACGTGTGCCTGTTCCCCACCAGGGGGTCTCCACTCCAAGCTCCCAGCCTGACCTGTATGGCTATGGCGGGGATGAAGACTCAAACCCAAATCCCAGGGGTAAGGGTGTAACTAGGGCTTTGAACTTTTTATGACAAAGGTTAAAGAACCCTTGGATATATGAAGGACGTGTGACAGCACCCTGAGAGGTGGGAGCTCTGCAGGTGGGGAAACTGAGGCCCAGACAAGGAGACCATGTCACATGAAGAGCGACTGACTAGCAGGGTAAGATCCCAGCTTCCCAGCCTCTGTTTGAATCTAAAGCCAGAGGGTGGCAGTGGCATGAGGAAATGGAGAGAGAGAGAATTGAAAGGCAGGTGGTCCAGGCTCTGGATCTGCCTCAGTCCAGCACAGACCCCAACCATCAGGGAGGAACAGGGATGTGGACAAGGCTGGGAAGCGGCGTGGCTGCACAGAGGAGCCAGGTGCTCTGTGCTGGGCAAGGAAAGGCCAACGCCGGGATCGAGAGGGGCCAGACGCCATGAGGACACAGGGATGCAAAGAGCCTGGAGTGAGGCCAGGCCTCCTCGCTCCCCAGCCAAACTCTGGCTCTGGGAGCACTGTGTCCCCTGTCCCCTGGTCCCCTTCACGTAACTATGGTGAAAGCAGGTGGATGTAGTGGACCAGGGATGGTGGGGGCGGCAGGATGCAGCATGGAGATGGGCCTCGCCTGAGGCCAGGGAGAAGTTCTGCCATTCTGACCCCAATACCCTTGCTCGAGAGGCTGCCACAGGCTTTCCTGGGGCCCGGAGGGGCGAGAGCATCCAGAGGGGAGTGGAGAAGCGCCTGCCGATCTGGGGCCTGCGCTGGTTCCTCCGTCTACATGGACTGCAGCTGGCAGTAGGAGACAAAAACTACCCCCCGATCCAGAGCAGCTGCCACAGCTGGAAGGCTTGGGAGACCAACAAAGCATCCCCCTGCCCCAGCAGATGCTAGATGTGTGTGGCAGAGTGAGATTTTGATTTTCAGAATAGGTTCTTTTCCCAGGAGTGAGGAAGAAAACATCTCAATGGTAGCCTGACCCCACCCCTAATGCTGGTAACTGCTGTTTCTTTCCCAGGCCCTGGTGGAGACCAGAGTGGTGAAGAGCCAGGCCGTGGGCAGGCACAAGCCCCGGAGGCCAGGCTGGGGTGGCTCTCCCAGTCATCCTGGGGACCCATGCCTCTGCCTCCTCAGGTACTAGGCTCCCTCAGGGGGGCTCTATATGTCTCTTGGGCACCCTCAGCCCCTCAGCCCCTCAACCCCCAGGTCCTCAGGAAGCTCAGCTGCCTCAGTTGCCCCAGGCTAAGGAGCCTTCCCAGAGGTCCCAGGAGTCTATATCTAAGACAATTCCCTTGTGATTCCAATCTGTAGATGGGAAGCCTCAGGTCTAAGCTGCTAATCCATCCCTCTTGTTACTTTTCTTCCAGACCCTACTGACTGCTATCCTCACAGGGAACAGGGGCTCAGAGGGGACAAGCCCTTCACAAGGACACAAGCACCCACTGCTGGGGGACCTGGGGGAGAGACTCCTACCAGCTGCTCCAGGAGGCAGCCCCGCCCTGCCCCGAGCTGCCAGGGTCCAGCTTTACCTTTTCTGCTTGGCTGAGCTCGTCCTTACTCCTTAGCCTATCCCTGTGGGGGGGGTCTGGGCCCAGGCCCTCGTCTTCTAACAACTGCGCGTTCATGGTCAAGAGCCAAGCGGCTGTGCGGTCCAGGGCATTGGGGCTCACGGGTGAAGGGCCCTACAACGAAACACAGCTGTGAGGGGCTGGAGGGAGGAGGAGGGCAAGCAGGAAGGGCATTAGTGGCCCAGGTGAGCCACAAGGACAAGCAGCTCTGGGACATGGTGGGGAGGGAAGGGTCCTCCAGCTGACTGAGCGCCTACAGAGGCAGTCCCCACCCAGGAACACTGTCTCTCAGACGGTAGCCGAAGGCAAAGCCGATAGGTGCCAGGTGGCCTCCTGAGCAGCACCCTCTGCTGCCAAGGGGACAGAGAGTGACCCTGCCACTGGGGGCACCAGGGCAGGCTGAGCTGAGAGGAGGACAGGGCCAGGCTGGGCTGTCAGCCCAAGGCACCTCCACTCCAGACACCGCCTGCAGCCTTTGGGTGACAGGGCCATCCATGCTCCAGGTGGTTGTGCCTGGAGGTCTGTCCAGCCTGTGAAAACATTTTGGGAGGGGAGTGTGGGGCCAGAGTAGGGCAAGATGACTCCTACTTTGGGTGAGGGCTTCGACAGGCTTGGAACTGAAGATGAATGCACTCTTTCTCTCTGACCCCAGCCTGCCCCTAGGGGCACTGACAGAAAGGCCTGGAGTTCCCCAAGGCTACAGTGTCCCTGGTTCACAGGATTCAGGAAGAAGCCAGGGGGAGGGGGTGGTGGTGCATGTGGCAGGCTGGTGGGATGGGATGGCAGCTGGGTGAGGGAGGAGGTGAAATGACTGAGAGGAGGAGGATGGTATGGGGTATGACAGCCCAGCTGGGCCCAAGTGCCCAGCCCTGCCCTCTGACTAGTGGCACTGACCTGCTTGTGCACTGACCGTGGCTTCAGTTCTGGGCTGTCCCCCTTGGAGGAAGAGGACTGCTGCCTCAGGCGGGTACTGGGGCCTGCCCAATCAGGTGAGGCCGATGCCAGGGTTCCGCTTGAGGGTCTTGGGTACTGCAGGGTGCCCAGCAGGTTGGGGGGCGTCCGGCCGCGGGGGGCAGGAGGTGGCGGCGGGGGTGGGGGCGGAGGCTGGTCGATCCTCCTCTGGGGGCCAGCACTGTTCTGCCGTGGCACCGTGGGCTGCCCGCCTTTTTCAGTCAGTGACATCTGTCGCCGTGCCAGCTCACCGGGCCGCCGAGCCAGCTCCTCCGCGGCAGTGCTGAAACTTCCCAGCTTGGCAGCGGCCGCCAATTCCTCGCTGTTGCTGTGTGAGCTCAGGGAGCTGTGGCCCTCAGAGCCTGAGTCGCCAAGGCCGCGGGGTGACAGCGGCAGGCCAGCCGCCATCTGGTACACAGGGTTCTGGAAGGAGAGCGGTGCCAACAGCTGGGGCCGGCCTGGCGCGCCCTCGGAGGTGCCTGGTGTGGTTGGTGTCTGGCCTGCCCGCCGCACCGTGGCCAGCCCTGCCAGGCTCACTGGGGTTGCCCGGGCTGGCCACCCAGCCACCAGCTGAGCTGCAGGGGCCTGCCCATCTGTGGGGAGGACATCGGGGCCCGCTGGGGAGCCTGCCTCCCCATCCAGCGCACGGGCATCCTGGAGGTCCACCATGGAGAGGCTCTTGCCACCGTTGGCCATCTGAAGATCAGGCTCGTTGGCTTCCGAGTAACTCGAGCTGCGGGCAGGTGAGGGCTGGACCCCGGAGGACCTTGTGACAAAAAACAAGTCCTTGTTTTCGGGGGTTGGAGACGGTAACCGGGTGAAATCTATCAGACTGCAGGGAGACAAGCACACACAGGGAAAGAAGGGGAAAAGAAGAACTGTGAGTGCAGCCAAGGCGGGTCCAAACCGACAGCACCCACCAACCTGCCGGGGCCTGGCAGCCCAAGCCAGCGCTGGGGAGATGGATGCGCTCGGGTAACAGGAGTGGGAGAATCCGGGGACCAGAGGCTGAGGCGGCTGCTCCTGCACAGAACCTCTTCTTTAGGGGCCAGCACTGCACATTTCAGGCCGCGCTGCCTGGAAGACCCCTTCCCTGTTCAGCTGCATCTTGGGACAATGGGTACTGGGGCCTGGCTTGCTCTGGAAAACTCCTCCTTAGCTAAGCCCTAAGCCACAACTCAGTGGCTCTCTGCTATCCACGGATCCTGCATTGAGAACTCCAACTTCAGAGTCACTGGGTTCCCTCTGCCTCTTCCCTCTTGTTCCTAATCAGACTGGTAACTGAAGTGGGGGCCCGGTGAAACCTCCTCTTGCCCAGCCTCCTGCTGCCGCTCCCTTGTTTGACTGGCAGGCGGGGGCTGGAGTTCCTGGCAAAAACAAGGAATGAGAGCAGGCTCCATGGAGAGCATGACTCGGTGGGAGGGCTGCACTTGCCCTGGCCTCCTCCTCACTCTACGCTTTTCTCTGGCCTCTCCCTGGCCCCTCCCCAGAAGCTAGCTCCTTTGGAAGAAAGCATAACTGTGGTGGGGGCCGGGGGGGCTTTGGAGAGAAGAACGTGGGTGGGGGGAACTGAAGGCAGCAAGGACTTGGGGGGGTTGATATGGCTTGGAATGCGGAATGGGTTGGCTTAGCCTCAGATGGCAAGGAAGCGCCACTCCCTGAGATGGGCAGCAGCAGCCACTCGGGGCTGCAATGCTCATGGGCCTGGGAGAGCTGGCTAGAGCAGCAGATGAGCCAGGAAAGATGGAGAGCAGTGGGAACCTGGCTGCCCAGGCCACACGCCAGGTCCGTCTTTTCAGAACTCACGGGCCCGGCTGCCTCTCAGCCGCTCAAGGGCTGTCCACCGCACCCCCCACTTCAAACTCTTGGCCTGTGACTCTGCTTGGCTTCGCTTGGCACATTCACCGAACAGATCCAATGCAAGACTCAGCAGACCTGCATCTCTGGCCCCTCCTAGGCTCCCCTAACCCCAGGTTCTTGATCTCAGCAGGTTCTTGATCTCAGCACCCTCCCCTGCTTAAAAGCCTGCCTTGCCACTGCCTCAGGGAGACCATACTCCCAACTCTGCTGCTGCAGCCACGGCCTCACATGCTGGGGTAAGAGGGATCCCCGGTGGGAGAGGGGAGAGTAGGGGTGGAGCAGAAATGCTTCACCATGAACTGAAAGAAATGTCCCTATTTTGACTTAAACAAGAACGTTTTGCCTTCCAATCTGCCTTGTGTGTGTCTTACTTAGGCAAAGCAGACCCCAGGACTGGGTCTCAGCAACACTTTATGTTTTCTGGGGTTCCCAGCCTCCAAGCCTGGCAGAGTCATCGAACTCCTATTGAAAACACCTCCAGGTAAACACCACTTCTGAAGATTCTGACTCAGGCTCAGGAAATACCAGGAACATGTGTATTTTTAACAAATATCAGGGGATCTGGAAATGCTGGGGGTTATTTGAGACAATTATTCTTTGACACATCATGTCTTTGCTTGTCCCTCTACCTAGAATGCCTTTTCCACCAATGGAAATGATACTTTTCTTAAAACATTAAAAAAGAAAAGAAAAGAAAAGAAAAAAACTATAGCATCATCTCCTCTAGGAAGGCTTCCCTGATTATTCCCAAATGGAGGTTCACCACTTAGGACCTGTACAACTCAAGTCTTGCCAGGTTTGTTTTATAAACACTAGGTAGGCATTCTCTTTCCTCATCTGAGATTACAGGTGGGCTGTGCCTAGTCTGCACACGCACCCACCACACCCAACATGCCTGGCAGCTCTTACCCGGAAAGATCATTCTCGATCACCATCTTCTGCAGCCCAGCTGAGATGCTGCTGCTGCCAGAGCCTGGTGTGGAGGCCAGGTCGTTGGTCCCTGACAGCTGCCCACTACCTGGGGTGCTCAGCGCTGTGTGGACGTCCCTCAGGATCCGAGGCAGGGGTCCCAGTTTGGACACTATGCTCTGCAAAGGCACAGCAAGAGGCAGGTGTGACCTCCTGGGACCACACAGGTAGGCTATATGTGCTGCAGCCACTGTGGCTGAAAACCACCGCGGAGCCTGTCAGAAGTGCAGATCCCCACCTGCCGAGGGGTCTGCGAGGGGGGTGAGCCCAGGAATCGGTAAATCTACGTTTTTAACCAGCTCCCAGATATTTCTGGGGCAGGAGTAGGAGGCCCACAGGGGGAGATGCTGACCTAGTGCAAGCCTCTCCTTCAGTTTGCCCTGCCCTGGTGCCTCCGCAGAGAGGAAAGCACACATGGAATCCCAGCATTTCCACACCTCCACCTCTCCATCCAGAGGCTTCTGTGACAGCCTCTCTCACATCACCTACTCCATGGGATGGGCTGGGGCCTGACCCACTTTGGCACCTGAGCACCAGTGGAGATGGTCCAGGCACCCCCAGGTGCTGGTCAGGCAGAAGGCAGAGCCTGAACCCATCTGAACCTTGCTGGCACGCTTTAGAGGACTTGAGGGGCAGAGGATTCTAGGCTATGGGGACACTGCCTTCACCTGTTTATGCACAAGCTTCCACAGAGGTCTCTGTGAGAAAACAAAGTGTGAAAACTCATGCAGGCAATAGAGCACACAATTGAGAGGCAAACAGTTGTGTTTCAAATCCCTGTTGCACCCTATCACCAGTGTGACAATACCAATCACCTTCCATTCTTCCCGCCTGGTTGTGCAGATACGTGGACAGCACAGGGGGAAGGTAAGTGGTGGCAGTGACAGTGACTGGTGTTGGCTGCAGTGCAGGGACCGGAACCAGTGGAAAGGAGGGTCTCGGCCCTCATTTCCATTTCTCCCTCCTGTGTCTCTCACAGCCAAAGGCAAGTGGATACAAATGAGCAAAAATGATGGCCTTTGATTGCAACAGCACCTATTTCTAGTGAAAAGTCAGGACTAACCTAAGTGTCCATCAACAGGGGACTGGTGAAATAAACAGCATTCATATGATGCAGTCATTAAAAAGCCCCTGGCGGTGGTGCAGATTGCACTGACAAGCAAAGAGGCCCACAATAGAGTGGTAAGAAACGCACACAGCAGCATACACAGTACGTTCTCGCTTTAAAACAAACAGAAAAAGGGAAAGAGCTCTATGTGTGTGCGCCTGCATGTTTGTGCGTGCTTACACATGCACAGATCGCGTCCAGGAGGCTGCATACCAGTGCTCTGAGCGGTCACCTCTAGGGAATGGGACCAGGAGGCATGAAGGGCCTTCCAGGCCAGTTTCAGCACCTTACAAAAGTAAGGTGGTCCCTTGGAGCCCTAGAAAGCAACAGATATTTGGGAAGAAGTTCCTGGTAGACCCAGCCCTTAAGTCCAAGAACTAATTGCTCACTATGTGGGCTGAGGCTGGGGGTCAGTGAAGTCTCAGGCTAGGGAGGGCTCACTTCAGGTGACTGCAGCAGTGTCAGAGGTGTCTAGGGAGTAACCTTGTCAACAGATGGTCAAGGGCAATCCTAGAAAGGTTTCCAACTTCCTGCTGGACAAGTGGAGGTACAGGGTCTTGAGTCATCTTCTTCATACAGGTGAATTCACGATCCAATTTTATTTCTCACATGCTCTGGCAGGCAGCACAGTGGCACTTGTCCACTAAAGGCTGAGTGCATGCGGAACACCCCAGCCCTAGTACCCAGAGTGGGGCTGCCTTGGCAGATACTGCCGAGTGAACACAGCATTTGCCCACAGAGAAAATGGGGCCCACAGATCCCCAGTGTGTTCTGACAGGACCTGGCCTGGAGCCCTGGGCTCCTGGTACGCAGTTAGCTCCTGATCATGCCACATGGGCAAATTCTCTGCCCTCCATGGTTACTCTGGAAGGGGGAACACTAAAAGACCGATGGTAGCTTTTGGCCCCACCTCCGCCCCACAGCCACAGGCACCTGCTCCAGCTGGCTGATGGCCTCCCAGAGCAGTGAGTGCAGGCTGGAGAGCTCGCGGCCCAAGTCGATGTAGCCCTCGAAGCCAGCTGTGTTGGAGAGGGTCTCGGGGTTGGAGATCTCCAACAGGAAGCGCTGCATGTTGGTCCACTCATGCTCTAGGAACTGGTTCATGAAGGACATGTACTCCTCCTTGCTGCCGAATCTGGAGAGAGGGTAGCTGGGTGAGCACTGTGGGCCCAGGCAGGCCCCGCCCAGGAACTCCCTCCACTGGGACACCACCACCCGCTTTCCCCACTGTGGCCGGCTCCCACCCCACTCACTCCCCAAGTCAGCTGAATATGCTCTGACTGAGGTCACCAGGGCCCTCCTTGCTCATGGTAACAGTGACCCTTTTCTGAACCTTTTATCTCAGGACCTGGAATGTTCTGTGTCCCCCATACACTGCCTGTTAACAGTGTCCTTCTGCTTTTCCTCCAAGTTTCACTGTCCTGGTATACAGATGATGCTCAATCCATGCTCAACCCAGGTCTCCCAATGAGCTTTCAGACATGTATTAATATATGCGCAGGCACCTCCCCTGGGAGTCCCTCCTACTTAGCCTGGCCACGCGTGAAGTCATCACCATCACCCAAACCCATGCCCTCCTCCTGAGTTCCCTACCCTAAGTGGAGACCCCACTACCCATACAGATAACTGAGCCAGAACCTCTGGCAGTTGTCAAGTCCTCCCTCTTCCTCGTTCCCAAATGGCATGGCCCGCTGATTTTGCCTACTAATAACCCCTAACCTTGTCCCTTGTAGCCACGGCCTCCTGAACCCCTCCCCTCCCTGCCAATTTTTTGCTATTGTTGCTAGAACCACAGCTATGCTCTCCTTTCAGGTCTTCTGGCTACCATCCTGCTCCCTGCAACCCATCTGCCCACTGCTGTCAGGGTGAGCTTTTCAGGGTCCAGAACAGAGGAAGGCCATCCTCTCTCTTGTTTAAAACTCTCTGGTGGCTTCCACAGCCCTGTCTGGCCTTCAGGTCCTTGCTGTCCTCTTAGGTCTCATTGCCAGCTTCTCCTGACCTGGCATAGCACATGGCCCTCCTTGGGATGTCCGGCCTCTGCTCCTCTTCCTTGAGATAATGACCGCCTCACCCTGACATGCAGTTGGGGGATCTTGTCACCCTGGAGGCTTTCCTGTCTCCTCTCCCAACAAGCTGAGGGCCTTTCTAAGAGGCTCATGTGTGTCTGTCACTGCTCCCCTGCTTATTCCACACATCTCCCTGGCTGAAGTACTGAGCGCTACCAGGGCTGATTCATCTTGGTACCGTCAGAGCCCAGTACATAGAGAGCCCCAGGATGGGGCTCAATCCATGCTTTGAGAATGAACAGCAGTGAGATGACCCAGCCCTTCTACTTCTGCCCGCTTGCTCTAAGGATGCAGCCGAAAACACCAATAGTGCTTTATCAGCAAAGAAAGACATCCTGAGAGCATGACACCAGGATAGTGGTGCCCAACCCGAGTGTCCAAGCACAGGGAATGGGTTAAGGAAATACGGGCCAGTTCCCCTTGGAGGAATATTAGTCATTTATTTCAAAACAGGGCTTAATGAATGCTAAGGGATATGTGAGAATCCTTATAATAATACATTAATTCAAAAAAGCAAAAGGAAAAAAAAAAGTCTCATGTTGCCACCTTTAAAAATCAAGAAACATATCAAAATGACATATACCTTGAGTAGAAGGATAGAGTGTGGAGATTTTATTTTTTAAAAAGTGGGAAGGAGAAGGACTGAGGATGACAGGGACAAAACCAGGGCCTGTTTATGGTCTCTGCCCAGCTTGGGGGCAGAAACACCCCCAGGGCTTGCCCTGTGGATGCCAGCCCCGCCCACTCTGCCTGGTGAGGGAGGAGGCACTCACTTGGCAAAGTTGGCCAGGTTCTGGGTGACCTTGGCGATGAGGGTGAGGGTGCGGGCAGTGCGGTCATCGGGGTACTCCTGCAGCAGGTTGAAGAGTGAGGGCGACATGATGGCTGGGCAGAGGAAGCGCAGGAAGAGGGAGGCGCTGATGAGCCGCTCACTGATGTCCGGCCGGCCGCGGCTGCTGCACTCCTGCCTCCACGAGGCAAACACCTCTTTCAACTCCCGTGGGAAGACGCTGTGCAGGGACAGACAAGGGTGGGCTTGGCCATCAAGCAGGGGCCCAGGACAGGAGTGCACACAGCAGGAACCTGCATTCCAGCCTTGGCTCTACCCCACCAGCTGCATGAGGTCAGCCCCACTGTCTGAGCTCTGAGGACACAGCTGTCTGGGGAGAGCAGTCAGTACAGGGCGGCTGAAGCAAGTGCCCAGGCAGTAGGAGGAGTGGGGAGACCAGGTTCCCATCGGGCAGTGGGTTCTCAGCGAAGGGCCAGGCCGGTGGGATGGGAGGAGGCCTGAGGAGCTGGCTCTCCATCCTAACCGGAATTAACTGCCAAGGGCCAGTGCTGAACTGCCTATCCAGCTTCTGGTCTGGGCCCTCCCCACCTCTCCCCCAGTCTCTACTTCATTTTTCAACCCTAACAGCAGGCATCTGGGTCTAGGGGGAAGCGAGGAAAACAGGAATAGACCACTATTCCTTGGGTTCCCATCACTGGCTTTGAGACTCATTTCCTTTGCTTGAATGATGTCATAGGAATCTGGGATTTCCTACAAGCTCAGAAAGATCAACAAGATGGGACTACCCCTGAACACAGTGGGAGAACACAGCTCTCCATTCTCTAGATGGTGAGGGAAAGGGAGGTAGTGACTGCCCCAGGGTAATGGAGCAAGTGGGCAGAGATGGCCCTAGACAATGGGGCTCCTGGTTCTACTGGGCATCTTGGCCTGCCATGGTCAGGCCCACCTGGCCAACCTTTAAGTGGTTTTCCTATTTTTTTTTCCCTAAAAGATACATCTCCCAGCCTGGGGCAGGCCAGGCCCCAGTGGTCCCCGAACTCAGTTTACACTTGGCTCTGCCATGACCTCAGGGTGATGTGACCAAGGCCCTAACCCTCCTGGAAGAATTCGGTTTTCTCTCCCTTAAACTGAGAAAAAGACCTGCCCTGCCAAGCTCACAGAGCCATCGTAAGGCTAAAACCCCAAGGCTACAATAGGCTTGAAGAACTTGAAATTCCTTCCCCCACAGGCCCAGCAGCCTGCTCAGCAGGCTCTCCCACAATGCATGCTGGCTGACCCATCAAGGGCACGCCTAGCGGGGAATGAAGGTGAGCCACCTTTAGCCGTGGCTCTCACAGTGCCTGGCACAGAACTGGACAGGGGGCAGGTGTTGAGTGGTGACATCTATCAATGGCCTTGTCCAGAATGGAGAGGTGTCTCTGACAAATGCCAGAAAGAGGAAATGGAAAATCACTGTCCACAAATATTTTCCCTGAGTCACATGCCCAGCCCCCCTGGGAAGAGGGGGGAGCGGGGAGGGGGAAAGCATGGCCCAGCTGGGAATGGGAAGTGTGTTCCCAGAGTTCAAGGCCCTATAGTTGCTCTCCACCCCAAGCCCAAGGGTGTGGAAAGCTGCGCATTTGTGGCCCATCTTGAGGTGCCCATTTGGCCCAGGTAAGCACCTTGTATAGCCCATGGGCTAAGGCCCTGGGTGCCCACCCTCCTGGCCTTGCCCATTCACCCCACCTTTTCTTGTCCTTGGGGAGCAGCAAACACTTCCCTGGCCCTCCTGTGTGCCCAGTCCTGAGCTGGTGGGCTCACCTGCCCCCAGGGTGCCCCAGCATTTGGAGGAAATGTTTCAGGCACAGGCACAACCCTATCCTGATGGGATCAGGGCTGCGACGGAGGGTACCCAGGTGTGTGGCCTTGGAGCAGGAAAGGCAGGAGTGTATGCAGGTCAAGGTGCAGGTGAGTGAGAGGCACACCTAACAAGGAGTGAGGTACGGCCAGGGAGGGAGTGGTGTCAGAAGAGGCTGCGGACAGAGGCTTGGGTGGGTGGGGGCTGTAAGCCCTGAGCTGGAGGGGAACACAGGTTAAACCTGGGCAGCTCCTCTGGGGTGAAAATGACCCCACTGCTTGGAATGACAGCAAGGCCCTCCCGGACAGTCCCGTGTGCCACCACAGGAGGAGGCTGTACTCCACAGGAGGAGCCAGCACCAGGCTGGCTGGCCACTACACACATATACCACAGGAGCAAGCCGGTGGCTGTGAAGTCGGCCTTACCATAAGTTTCTCCGGGACTGATTCTGGCCCTGCTGAGGGGCCTGTCTGAGTAGCCCGCCACTGCATGCCCTGCTGCTTTCTGGGGATGGCAGAGCCTGCAGACCCCGCTGTACTTCAGTCTAGTCCTTTCTCTTTATTCTCCAGTCCCAGCAAAAGGCCTGCCTGGGGTGCTCAGGCCCCCGGTGTGGCGCTGCTGGACCCCATCACAAGACTGTGACATGAGCACCTTAGCTCCCAGGGACAGGTGAGGAGCCTCAGATGAAGCCATCCACCCACCCCAACTGGGGGCCCGTACAGGGCCTGTCAGTCTCACTCCCGCTGCAGCCCAAGCACCCACAACAGCCCCCAGCACATGAAGGGTGCTCCCTTATCACCAGAAACGGCGGACTGGTATGTCCAGGTTCTTTTCACCACAAAGCCACAGCAATGTGCTAAATGCTGCCTCACCTGAGAGCTCAAAAGGGACAAGGCCAGGGGACTGGCAAGTCAGTACAACTCAGGGGCCAGGCAACACCGGGCACACTGTGGGTGCCAGACACTGAAGGATGGGGAAGGTGACAGGGTGGGAGGCCTGGGCGCTGCACTGACCAGTAGGAGTTGATGATCTTGCAGAAGGCCAGCTCGCAGCACATCTTGAGGTTGCCCTGGTGCTCTGGGAGGTCAGCGGCCGAGCACTTGCTGGGATCCACCTCGCAGTTCTCATCTGACTCGTACAGTGCTTTGATGAACTCACCTATGGCCAAGTGGGCAGGGAGTGGGGAGTGAGGACCTGGCGGGCCCTGCCCACCCTCTGCCCCGCTGCTGGCCCACTTCCTACCTAGGGCGTCCTGCAGGTACTTCTGGCCCACTAGCTTGAGGTACTCCTCGATGGCCTTGGTGGCCAGTGTGTTCTCCCGGAAGATGAGGTGCTCGTTGTCCCCACAGCGGTCCACCTCTGACATCATCAGGTCTGTCAGGAAGTCCTGAGGAGGCAGGAGGTGGGGAGAGCAGGACCTGAGCTGGCCTGGCATGGAGGGTCCTAGGATTCCAGACCTAGCCAGAGAAGCCCTGGCATTTTGAGGCCGCTCCATCACCAAGCTGCAGGGGTCCCCAGGAGGAACAGTGTGCCCACCTTTAGGGGCTGCTGGGGAGTGTGGGCAGAGCAGGGGCCCCCAGCCAAGGTAGGAGCCTAGAACTGGTGACAGTAGAGCCGGGTCTACGGATGGAGGCAGCCTGAACAAGTGCATGCCACATGGAGCCACAATCCCCCACAAATTGAGAACGGACTCATTTCCACGTATAGCCCTAATCAGGCCTGGCCTGGTGACCACAGCAGGACTCACCTCTCCCCCCAGCATCAGTGCCAAAGAGGACAAATGAGGCTGCCCTGTCTCATGGTCAAAATGGTCACCAGTATCCACCTGTGACTCGGGTGGGGGCTCCCACACCGGACACAGATGCCTTCTGTGCAGTCCCACTGCCCGGGGAGGTCATGAGCCACCATGCTCAGGCAGGTGAGAGCAGGAACTGATGTGCAACTGGCTGGAGAGGGAAGGTGGAGGCGCCACTGCCCACCTGGCAATCCGGGGTAGCAGCCCCTGGCCCATCAGGTCCCACACAAAGTGTTGTGGGAAAACTCCAGCATAGGAGCCCGAACCCACACCTTCCCCCGACTCTAGCAACCATGTGGATACTAACTATCTCCCGCAGGAGTCCCTACCTCCTTGTACTTACAACCAACCTGTGGCTTGGGGGAGGGGAAGAAGATAGGAAAAACTGTCAGAGTTTCAAGGGAGGGTGACAGTCAGGGCAGGGGGCCACCTAGCACAGAGCCTGCAAGGCACCCAGCGGGGGTGGACCCAGGCATCTGTGCTCAAGAAATACCTCACTCTGACACGCACGAGTGGGGTCCTTTAAAACAGAACTGAGATGTAGACACAGGAACCCAGGCTGCACAGCAGAGGCACAGAGAGACAGCAGGGGCCAAGGGGAAGCTGTCGTTGGCTTCCTGGGGATCATGTGGCCTGAGGACCCCTTCCTGACCAACAGGCGACCTCCAGGGTCGCATTCTCTGAACACACTGAAGCAGGGGTCAGAGCTGCATCTCCCCTGGGGCTCCCACTCAGGACCACAGCTTTCCTGAACTCCTGCAATGAGAGTCGGGCCCCAGTGCTGGGATGAGAACCTCCTGAGAGCCAGGACCCAGTAAGGGGGAAACCAATGCACACACAGCAGGAAAATGACTTGTCCATAGCCACACAGCCACCTGGGGCCAGATTTGGTCCAAGTCCCTTGCTTTCCAGACCCCATTACTCCTCTAGTCATGGAGAGGGAAGAGGGGCTAGTTCCCAAGTATTCCAGAGCTGGGGGCTCAGGTGCCTGTCACCCCAGGAGCACAAGTTACTTTCCATCTTTCTATCTACTCCTCCGCAACCCCACTGAGGGCCTCTGGGGTTGGCTGCGGCCCTGGCTTCATCTCCCTCCACAATGAGCACCTGGACGGACCTATCATCTCAGGCTGCTTCAGGGAGGAATCCGCTTCCCAGAACAGGCCAGCCCCAGCCCAGCCCTGGGGACCAGGTACTGAAACATCAGACACAACTGCAGAAAAGGCTCCAGCCTCTGCAGCTGTCCTCACTCCCTCTCTGGTGCCCATGGGTCCTTGATTCATTCCATTTCCCAGCATACGTCTCCTGTGTTGACCAGCACATTAAGGACGGGGCAGCCAGAGCTGGCCCAACGTGCAGCCTAGCCAGTCAAGTCTGAAGGCTGGAGGAGAAGGTGACGGAGGAGGTAGTCGAGCACTATAGAGGAAAACTGCTCCCTATCACAGGTCCATGGGGAGGAGGTCCCCGCCCCAGCCCTGCACTTGCAGCATACAGCAAGTCCAAGAGGGAGGGGTGCTGCAGAGGGTTCCCACTGCAGAGGCTGCTGAGGCTTCCAGCCATGGCCTCCCCTTTCAGAACCTCTAGGAACAGGTGAGAGGGTGAGGGACCTCCACGAGTCTTGTGCCCTGGACTCTGCCCTGGGGTACCTGGGGCATGGCTCCCAACTGTGCCTCCCCAACCTAGGGCTAAGAGCCTAGGACTTTGACACAGGGCGCCCCTCAGCCACCTGTCACTTGGCTTACAACACGCCACTGTCCAGAGGGCAGAGGCCCTAGTCCTTAGCCCAGCACCAGAGTCCATCCACGCTGCAGAGGCCTCAAGTCCAGCCCGTTTCCCACCCTCTCTGGGCAGCTTCCTGAATGGCAGGTGGCAAATGTAAAGAAAGAAGGTTGCCTTCGAGGCCCACAGACCATGCTCTACTGCCTTCCTAGGGGCATCCTGGTCCAGGAGCCCATTTGTCCCCAAACCAGGTAGGTGGGGCTGAGGCATGGCTTGCATGGTGGGCTGCTGGGCCCATCTTTGAGAGCAAAAGGTGAAAGGAGTTATGGGGATGGACACTGGGCACCTCTGGCCCTGAACTATGGCTTGCCTGGGTGGGTCTCAGATTCCCGCTTCTGTGAGGTTCTGGGGTGGGGCTGGCTAACCCTGAAATGGTACAATTTTGACTGCGTCTATCTGTGTGAGAATCTGTGTGTCTGGATGAGAGTGTGGGGTGAGGTGGAGCTGTGATGGAGACTCATCTGTGCATCCTGCTGGGGAGGTCTGCCGAACTCCATACCTCACAGGGGATGTGTGTTTGGCTCACTGGGGCTGGTGGCATTGTGGGACCTGTATGCTGGGACAGCCAGCCACCCAGCCTGTTCCCCTGGAGCCTCAGGGGGTCAGTCCTCTGCAGTAGTGGTAGAAGGCACCTCAACCCAAGCCCACTACCTCACTACCAGCTGCAATCCCATCCGCTGGTTCCACACAGGCCTCAGTGATCAGCTCCAGCCACAGACAGGAGTACAAAACACCCAGCCCAAAACAGAACTCCTGGGTTTAGGGAACCCATCTGGTAGTGACTGGTGCCTCCAAGGCCTTCATTAGGCCTGAAATGTACGGATGTGGGGAAGGGCAAGTAACCCAGCACTGTCGCCCAGCCTGTGTCAGGAGCTGAGGGGCCTGCACGCACCTTCACCTTGCCCGTGCTCTGCAGGATGTGCACCAGGGCAGATGCCATCTCCTCCTTGGTCTTGGCACTGAGGATGGGCTCGAGGGCTGCACACAGCCCCAGGTAGTGGTTGGTGATGTGCTCAGCGAACTCTTTGTACATCTCCATGGGCAGGATGGTGATGGTTTGGTAGCGCGCCTTGATGCGGATCATGGGCCCAGGACCCTTGCCGCCCTTGGGGTTGGGCGTCACCACCGGGTACCACTTCTCCACGAACTGCCGCCCGGCCACCGAGGCAGCGGGCAGGCTCACCAAGCCCAAGTAACTGTTGCGCTCCTTCTTCTTCTTCTTGTCGGTCTCCCGGTACAGGTGGACAGTGACTGTGCGCAGGGGTGGCAGGTTGTGGAACTCGAAGTGCTCGCCCCAGAAAACATTGTCCGTCTTGAGCTTGCCCGTGGTACGGGCGTAGAGCACATCATCCAGGCACAGCTCACACAGGTACTTCTTCTTGGCCGGCAGGTCCTTGGCCTCAATCACCCACAGCTTCAGGATGTGTTCCACACGCCGGCTGTTGTCCTGTATGTGCACGGGAGTCCGGGGTGGTCAGCTGGGGGTGCCACATGTAACCCCCAACCAGCCCAGAGCCTGAGAGAGCCTCAGACCCAGGAGGAGCTCCGAAGGTGGAGGCGGCAGTGGGCGCCTAGACCCTGAGTCAGGATGAGGCGGGGCTGATGGACAAGGGCTGGATCTCTGGTCGACCTCACATAAGCTCACTCACCTTGGGCAAGTGACTTAACTGGAGCCTTGGGTTGCTTGTGTATAAAACAGGACTAAGGTAAACCCTCATCTCATAGAGGGCGAGACTGAGAGAGGCCAGCACAACGCCTGGCACAACACAGGCTACGCCATTATTAACTCTTCCTTAATTTGCTGGTCTGTACTGTAACTTAAGAGATGGCTATGGTGACCAGGACTTGGTCAGGCCCTCAAGTCGGCTAGGAAGACAGATACAGAAGCAGGGATTACAGTGGGGGCTCCCAGGACCTCACGGGGGAGCCCAGGGGCAGTGGGAACACAGACGACACCAGCCTGGGAGAGGGGTCCTCACCTGGAGGTGGGGCAGACACCTAAGCTGGAATGGGAAGATGAGCAGAAGTCGGCCAGGGGCTGGGGAGTAGGGACAAGGGATCCCAGCAGAAGGACCCCAGGGTCCAGCACTCATTTCCCCAGCCCAGACTCAATGTGTAGTTTAGAAAACAGAGGCACACAGCACCTGTCTCAACCTGGCAAACTCAAACATCTCTTTCAGAGTCCACCAATATTGTCCACTCGGGTCCTGCCTCCATGCAGGCTGACCGCCCCCAATCCCAGCCCACGTCACAGAGATTGTCTCTCTCTTGCTTCCTCATATCTGAGCCTACCTTCAATCCCCCATGCTTTGGTGAGAGGGGTGCAGGCTTACCTTGTTGGGGTGCACTGCTCGCCGCAGGTTCTCCATCCACTTATCCCGCTCAGCTGCAGAACGGCAGGAAAAGCACTTGCTTCCTGATGACGTCGTCACCTGTGGGGAGCAGGCAAGACAGTGTTACGAGGGAAGGGACCACAGCAAGGGCAGGCAGTGATGGAAGAAGACCTTGGAGGCTCAGGGGACTCTGGCCATCAGGTCTGCATCACAGCTACAGGAAGCAGCCAGGACAAGGCTCACATGACCCTTCTACTTCATGTTTTGCAGGTGGTACACTGAGACCCACTGTCCCAGGGCAAGTCAGCAGCCATAGAGTGGCCCTGTCCTGCACCAGTGGGCTCCTCACTCGTCCCTCAGTGCCCTCTGTCCAATAGGAACACATCTTCCTAACTCTAACCTCCCTCTCCTTGAGATGGAAAGAGAGAAGGAACGAAGACCTCGCCCAGGTCAGAGGGCAATGCTTAACACGAGCGCACTTTCCCTAAAGGTGGAACCACAAGAACCAAGGAGACAACCAAAGATAGGTACCAGAATCCCCTCAGTCCTCAGCTGACAACTCTGAGGGTTCTCTTCCATCAAGCAACAGTGACAACAATGGTAATATAAATCTGGTATTTTTCATGCCAGACCAGAGAAATGAGACTTGGACTGTTTGGATGTGCCAGGCCCTAGGGTCCCCGGTCCCTGACCCTTCTCCTCCCCTCCCTGTCTGACTCTCACTCCTCCTCTGGTCCAGCTTAGACATCTATTCCAGGTAAGGGAGCCAGTACGGGCAATTCCTGCTATGTGTTCCCACTGCGCCCAGCAGCAGACCCAGGGCTCCGCAGGGGAAGCATGCTCTTCACTCGGCATTTGAGGGCCTGCACCTTCCGCAGCACCCCCTGCTGTGAACCAGCAGACAGGGCCATCTTCACCCTATCCCTGGCAAGGATGTCAGAGCCCAGATCAAGCCCGGCTTGGCCAGGAGTCCTGGATTAGGAACTCCCAGGAACACCTGCAACAATAGTAACCCTGCTCCCGGCTTGGTCTCAGTCTTGCTGTGTGACCTCTGATGTCTTCATGCCTCCTCTGGGCCTCAGATCCCCCATTTCCTATGAGGGACTAGACAGGTCATCCCCAGGTAGGTCACTGCCTCTCTGCATTGAAACCTCAGGTCGCAGAATGCCAGGGCAGGAAAGATTTGGGCTCTCATTGTTCACAAGCGGGAAACAGGCCCATACAAGAGGAGACTCTCTGCTATCCACACTGCATTTGGGATGTGAGCAGGCTCTAAGACATGGGCTCTGGTGCTTAAGAAATTCAGGCTTTTCCCCTACTCCCTGTCACCCACTAGGGGCCCCAGCAGCTTCATGCTAGCATGGAGAACAGGTGCTGGCCCATTTCCAGAGAGCTCAGAGAGTAGGAAGGACAGCCCCTGCCCCAGCTCCACCTGGTCTCTTAGGAGCTGAAAGCTATCGGTAAATACAAGCCACTCTCCCCAAGACCCTGGCCCCTGCTGAGGCCACAGCAGACTGGACTCTAGGAGGATGTAGAGGAGACCAGACAGGCCAGGAGAGGATGGGGTGTCCAACCCAAGCCCTGCGATGGGACCCACCTCGAAGCAGTAGTCCTGGCCAAGGATGCTGCTGTGCACGGGTTTGATGACCACCTCTTCCTCCATGCTGAGGTCCAGCGCCTCCACCGCACTGCTGGGGCTGAGCAGGGACTCGTGGGAGCGAGACTCCTTCAGCCTTGGCATCAGATGGGACCTGGGGTGGCAGTAGGTGTGTCAGGCTGGGCCCCCGCAGCCCAGGTCAAGCTGGTTGCCACGTCCCGCCCATCTGCCCCGGCCCTGCCCCTTCCAGCAGGCAGCCACTCCTCTCCACTCTCTCTCCTTTCTGTCTTAAGACAGATTTGGGGGCAGGTGGGGAACCTCCTCCCCACTGCAGGAGTCTGGCTGGGGGCTCAGCCTCTCAGAGAGCAAGAAGGTGAGATCAAGGGGCCACTCCGGGGTTAATATTAGCAAGTGAGCCTGCAGGGTAAGGGCCAGCTTGGCTCCTGAGCAGTCTCAGAGACCAAGGAAAGCCCACCTGATCCAGGCAGCTGTTTGCAGTTCTGGGCCCTTTCCCGTTTCCCCTCTCTTTTGCACTGGTCCCTGTCCAAGACTGAGCAGTCACTCTGTCCCAACATTTATCCAGTATACCACTGCCAACAGCCCTTCCTCATACACTGTCCCACACCACCAGCCCCACACAAGCGAGAGCCACAGGGACCCTGCTGCTCCCATATTACAGATGAGGACAGCAAGGCGAGGCGAGTCTTGAAGCAGAAGAGATGCAGTCCTCTCTGCACAGTACCCAAGACACACACTCCATTGGGGTCCACATACTCAGGGCCCGGGTCAGTAGCTCCGACAGGCACAAAGAGCACAGGACTGATGCCACCTGGCACCCAAATGCAGACCAGACCTGGGCCCACTACTCCCCTGCTGTGTGGCCCTGGGGAAATCGTTCCCCCGCGCCTGTTTCCTCAGTGCATCACATGGAAAGCACCACAGACGATACCTGCTCCAGGGTTAGGTAAAATCTCTCCAAAGTCAGCAGCACAGAGCAGTGTCCTCCTACAGCCCCCAACCCCCACAGTGGGGCAGAGGAAAAGTGGGAGGATAGGCTGGGCCTGCTAAGACCACCTCCGGTGCAGAAGCTGAACCCTGCTTGTGTCCAGGGCTCAAACCCTGGGGTTGGTGAAAAACCTACTCCAGGCTTAGCCCACACAGACCTCCTACCCCCAACGCCCTATGCCCTTTGGCTCCTGGCTCCAATGGTCCAAGTGCTCAGTCCATCATTCTCTCCCTGCCTCACCAAACCAAGACCCCTATGTTGGGACATGCTGAGACTTGGCCCCTGACCTTGAGGGGCTCACAACTGGGCAGAGCCATGAGACACTTCCCTGTAGGGTGTATACCCTGTATACTCATTTCTGCAACTGCCCTGGGTCAGTGGGCTGAGCCTACTCCATGGGCACTTGAGAACCCAGAGGTGAGCAGGAAGAGCCCTGCTCAGAGGGACTCAGGCTGACAGTGGCCACCCTCCCACCCCAAGCTCCACACCTCCATGGCAACAGCCCTCTGAGCATAAGAGCCCTCCCCAACATGGAGTCCCATGCTAGATGCCATAAGGAGTCAGAGTTGAGGGAATCCTAATCCTTAGATTCCCCCACAGAGGCCAGCCCAGGAGCCCCAGTCAACCGGCTCCCTTTGACTCTTCATGCCCAGCACGAAGCTGGCCTCTGAAAGCAGAGGGAATGGGCAGAGCCAGAGGAAAACTGTGAGACAAGTTCAAGACAGGGGGAGCCCTCCCCAACTCCTACGACGACTCCCACCTGGGGCTTTCCTGTTGTGGCCTAAGCCCGTGGGCAAGCCCAGCATGTGCCTCTACTCCTCTGAGGCGCTCTCCCTGCGAGGCCCAGTTCACAAAGGGGCACTGTGGCCTACCTGCCACGCCACACCGCCACACCACTGTGTTGGAACAGGCCTCTTCTCCTGATAATCCCTCAAGGCCTTGCTCGAGCAGCCTGGCCTCCTCCCCATCATGGCAACGACCAATGCCGTGGGTGGGCCTGCCCTCCCTGGGCTGAGATTCCACCTGAGTCACCCACCTCCGAGGGCGAACTCCAGGCCTCCCTCCCACATGGGGCTTCATACCTCAGTGGAAGAGATGCTCTGCCTGATAGTAGGGAAGTCACCCTGGCTGGGAACGGCTGGGACCCATAGCCCCATAGGCCTGACATCTGGAACCCAAAACCCAGCCCACAGGTTGGGATTGGGCTGCTTTCTGGCCCAGATTGGAAAATCTCTGCCAGGTAAGGATGCTGGAAGCTAGGGAGGGTGAGGTAGGGACCAAGGAAGTACAGAGCGGGGAGCTGGTGAGCTGAAGCCGCCTCCTGCCTGGGGCGCATGGATGAGCTGGCTGTGAAGAGGAAAGGCGAGGCATGCTTCAGCAGGCTGGACCTGCCCAGGGAAACCCAAGGAGACCCTGGTCCTGCAACCCCAGGAGCCCAGCAGGCCCAGGCCAGACCCCAAAACAGCCAGATCCTGGAGTCTGTGGTTGCAGAGCCCTCCTCTTCCTTCCCCACCATCCTGTCCCACAAGCATGCTCTGGCTGACCTGGAAAGGATCCTGGCAGAAGAGAGGGCTGGGGGGAAGCTCAAGGCCCTTAAGACACCTTGGACTGGCCCAGCCTACCTGGGCAGCCCTGACCCTCCCCACTTCCCTGGGGGCTTCTCCACGACGTGGGATGTAGAGCAGAGGCTGCATCCATCCCTGCAGCCCAAGCTCTCTGGGGGGAAGAGGAATAGGGGCAGGGTAGGCCCAGGGAGGCCCAAGTGGTTCCCACAAGGTCTCCCAGGCTACTCCTTCCTGGATAGTACAGCAAGCGGGTGGTGGAGGCAGGGCCAGTGGACCTGTACCTCTCTCACTCACGTTCCTATGTATTTCCTTCCTGACCAGCCTAGAGTCTACAGGCCCTGACACACAGTATCCTCGGTCCCTCCCTCATCTGGGCCCAGAGGGAGCTCGTCTGCTGTGACCCTGCCAGGGTGTACCCATGGTGGTAGCTGATAAGATGAGGGGGCTCAGGAAGGAAAAATGGCCATTTGGTCACTTCCTGAACCCAGCAGGACCAATTCAAGGCCCAAGAACCGCCTCTCTGGGAAGCCAGCTCTGTCCTGTGTCTGCAGCAGTGCCTGGCCACTTCACGGCCCCATCAGCCACCCAAGGCAGGCTTTTCCCCTCCCCTGGCTTCATCCCATGCTGGCATTGTTGGGCCACTTCCTTTTTCACCTCCAGCCTCTGCCCTGCCAGGCTCAGGAAGCAGCACATCAGAGACAGGCAGAAGATGGGTAGTAAAGACTGCCCACGCTCCAAAGGGGCAGGGGTAGGCGCAGCCTCCCTACCTGGGATGCTCAGGTGAAAGGAGGTGAGCAGGCACTGGTCTCTACCTTGCTCCCATTCTACTCCCAGGAAGGGATGCTTGTAGGCACCCACCTCTAGTCAGCACACGGTGAGCGCCCTGCTGGTCACCTGCACATCCCTTTTTTCATATTTCAACTACGCACAGCTCTGCCAGGAGTATTCATCTACCCATTTTACAGAAAGGTATGACAGGGTCAGAGAGGAGCAGTTACTTGAGCCGCCCAAGGCCCCCTGCTGGGATGGGAACCAGGTCAGTCCAGGAGTCATGCCCACAGCTGCCCTATGTGGTGTGGTATCTGGGGGCTGATGCCCCTGTATTCAGGGCTGGGTCCCCCAGCCCTCGGTCCAGTCCCTCTCTGCTGCCCAAGGCTGGGGGTGGAAGAGAAAGTGGCCCAATTGCATGGCCCATGGCATCCTTCCGACCCTGTGCCCAGCTCATTCTCATGATGTCTTTCCCCTCTGACCTCCTGTGGTCCTTGGAGGCTAGAGCTTTGGTCCCGTAGGCGAGGTGGCACCAAGGAAGGCAAAGGGCCTTCACATGGGGATTCCACCCCTGCAAATCACTTCCATGGCCCAAGTCTGAGCTACTTCTTACAACAACCCTGCCAGGATGTTGCATGTCCACTACATACAGAAGCAGGTCTCAAACGAGGGCGTGGGCTGCACACTGCCTGCCTCTCACCAGGGCAGAGCTGGCATCCCCAGGCCAGGCTTACTCTGGGCCATGCGTCACATGAACCACCGTACAAGTCACCTCACAGAATCTCCACGAGCCCAAGAGGCAGATGTTGACCTCACCCTGCTTTACAGGGGAGAAACTGAGGGCTGCCATGGAGGGCAAGAGATGTGCCCAGCATCCCATCTTTGCTCTAGTGTTGCTGCCACACCCAAACCTTTTGGGTCCATTTCCTCATCTGAAAAAGGAGGAAGGAGGCTTGCTTCACCCAGAAAACACTGGCAGCCAGCACACACTGAAAGTGCTGTGAAGACAGCGCCTTCAGGGGGAGGTATTTCCCAGTCCTTTGAGTTGAGGGGGTGAAGGGATCCCCTCTTGAGACCACACGGGATTCAATGCCAGCCCCAGAACTTGGCACTCTGAGCCACTGGCTGGCATCTACCTGCCTGCCCCACCTGACCAGGCCCACTCTTGCAAGCGGCCTGCCTGCTGGGACCCTCCATTCCAGGAAGCGGGAGTTTCAGGCAGGGCCCCAGGCATATGCTGTCCTTCCCCTTTTCTATCCAACCTTCAACACCTAGCTTCAGTGCCCCTTCTTCCCTGAAGCCTTCCTGGACTCCCTGGCCAGACAGCCATATCCAGGCTGTGCTGGGAAGGTCTGTCACAGAACCGTCTCCTTGTCAGGCAGTGGGTTCCTGGTGGGTAGGGTTGGGTCTGGCTGGCTCCAAGGTCCAGAGCCTTAGAGTTCCTGGACCAAAACCCCAATATGCCAGTAGCCAAGGTCAGCTAAGCTCAGAGGGAACGGGAGGTCAGCGGGGATAAGGACAGTCCTCCCTCAGCCTGCAAACCCTGGTGACGTGGTTGTTCCCTTGGAGGAGGGACAAAGAAGGCCTGAGGGTGGGTCGTCAGGGCAGCTGCCTGTCCAAGGCCAAGTCCCAAGAGCAGCATTCCAATGTTCATTCCAGAGTCTCCAGGAAATGCCCCTGCCCTCGCTCTGTCCAATTATGGGCCGCTTCCCCCATCCCTCTCAAGGTTAGGAGGCTCATCCTACCCTCTGTGGCTACACCCTGCCCCCTACGGCTCCAGCCCTGAGACCCTTCTAAACATAGCAGATCACTAGCCCCATGATAGCGCTCCAGGGACCAGAAGCCCTTTACCTGTCCTCCATGGTGTGGAATCCTTACTGCTCCCAGGAAGGAGGTAGCACCATGACACCCAGGTCACACACGGGATAGCCAAGGCCATGGCTAGGGTGACCTGCCCTGGACTCCACTGCTACAGAGGAGCTTGGCCAGGGCATGGGAGGGCAGAGGGGAATGGGAGTTCCACTGGCTTTCTCCTGTGACCACAGCAGCACCCACCACTGGACAAGCCACTCCACCTGGCAGGGCCTCACGCCTGTGCCTCCTCTCTCGCCTCATGACCTGTAAGATAATCAAGTCCCAGATGCCTCAAGCTGGTGTCCCAGCCCTCCTGAAAGGCCCCTTGCACTACACCTTGGCCAAGTGACCTGAACTCTCCCCCACTCAGCTACTTCCTGACAAAGCTGCATACTCTTACCCTCCAGGCGTCCATGTCCAAGCAGTCTCCTGAGCCTGTCCATTCTGCCTCTCCCTCCACTACTTTGCCAAACAAAGTCCTTCCTCAGTTTTCAAGGGACAGCCCAATGTCACCACCACAAAGTGGTCTCTGGTCTCTCCAGACAGCTCATACTATGCTACCTAAGCCCGCTCAGGGCCACAGTCTCCCACCTGTCCCACTTAATTCTCGTGACAATCCTGTCAGGATGAAAAAGGTGCACCTAGAAAGTTGAGGTGACCTGCCCAAGATCACATGCATAGCAAGTGGCAGAGTCAAAAGCGAAACCAGTTCAGCGGAGTCCAAGACCAACTGCACCAGCCTTGCCCTGGCCTTTCCATCGTCCAGGGGTGGCCCACAGCAGCTGGGCAGCGGGGAAGGTCCACAGCAGCCAGGCAGCGGGGAAAGGCCCACAGCAGCCGGGCACGGGGGAAAGGCCCACAGCAGCCGGGCACAGGGGAAAGGCCCACAGCAGCCGGGCACAGGGGAAAGGTCCACAGCAGCTAACCCACTAGCTGTGACCCACTCACTTCAGGTCGGGAAGGAAGAACCGGGGGATACAGGGATGGGGGCAGACCTTGCCCAGGGCCCAGGAAACGTGGGCACAAGGCACAGGGAGCTGCTGTGGGAGACAGCGCCAGGGCCCAACAGCAGCTCATTGTGAGGGCTGGCAGCAGAACAACAGGGACACTGTCTTGGCTCCTGGGGCCTAGGCTTATCTGATAGCCTTCCAGCCAACCCACAAGCTGTTTTTCAACTCTGATCCTTTTTTCTCTTAAAAGGTCGGTGACACAGAAGCTCAGCAAACTCATTCCAAGGAGGAAAAGGACCCCAAACCAAAACTTACAGTAATTAAAAATCCCTACTTGGTACAGCAAGGGTGTTCCCAGCTGTTGGGTGGGGGGAACTGAGAGTGGGATTGTTTGGCCGGAAAAGTAAGGGGCTCAGGATCACCCTCCAAATCTCGAAAGCTCAGAGGGAGCTGCCCTGTGTGGCCCCAAAGGGCAAGACTGGGACCAGGAGAGGCCACTTCCAGCTCAGTCACAACTGTCCTTGAATGGGCCAGGCTCATCTGGTTTTAGAGAGAGTGGGATCCCTGTCTCTGAAAGTGTGCAAGCAGGAGCTGGGAGGCCCCTTTAAGACATGTTGCATGGTTAGGGCTGCCAGGGTAATGGGCTAGGCAGTACACACAGGCAGGCAGTGAAGTGGGCCGTGGGATTAAACACACACACACACACACACGTACACAAGTGAATGCTACAAAAATGCACCTGTAGCTGCAAGCAGGCAGGAGGACAGAGAGCCTAGTGTCAAGGGTGCCTGGCTGTAGAGTAAACCTAGTCTCTATTCCTTATGAAACATACAACCTTGAACACTTTAAGTCATTTGACTCTCTAGGACTCAGTTTCCCCATCCATAGTGAGGATAATGACACACCTTCCTCATGGGTTGCTCTAAGGATCAAATGAGACCATGCCGGTGAGAGGCTTAGGAGGGCAGGGGTGTCAGTGACTCCCATCCATTGCTCGTAACTGTTCATGCCTCCTTGGTCTGTTCCATTCGCCCACCTCATTGCCAGCCACAATGTCAGGAGCTGGAGACACAGCCATGAACAACACTGGTGAACAATGCACACGCTGCTATCAAGGCTGACACTTCTGGGATAGGTCATACATTTGACAATTTGGAGTGACAAGATATGGACTTCCCAGGCTGTTTCCTGTTCCCATCCCCTGACGACTCAAACTCTTTACGTTCTCCATGTCTCAGTTTTCCCCATCTGCAAAGTGGGGATCAATTGTATCTGCCCAAATGCTCTGGGATGCCTCAAATTTCTTTAAAAGCCCTTACTTTCCTGAGGCGAAATGAAAGGAGAAGAAAGTGTGCCTAGCAGTGGGCAGTAGACCCCCATGAGGGGGCCCTTTTGGCCCCTCTGCCTGTGACTCCCAAGCACAGCCATCCCCAGCCCCAGTCTCCAGCCCACCAGCCTGTGTGGTCCCAAGCCACTGTCTACTACCCCAGCCAGGTCTGGAAGGAAGAGAAATCCCAGACAAGGTTTGTCTCCACAGAGTGGGTGCCCAACTGAAGGCTGGCAGGACCTGATGGTTCTGCAGTCAGGACTTCAGCAGACTCTCTAGGTCAGAACATGCCAATTATGCTTCTGCCTGTCACAGCCAGGCAGGTCCAGGGGCTGTGCTAGAAATCTCTGCCCACACTGGAAGGAGAGAGAGTCTGGACATGGTCAGAATGAATGCACTGACCTGCTGGGAATCAAGCGGTAGGACCTAAACAGGGCAGCGCCCTGCCTGGCATGTCCAGCAGAGCTCTCTCCCCAAGCCCAGCTTTGCCCCGCTGGTGTGGGAACTGGCTGCTCAGAAGGCCAGTGCTCACTCCTGACCCAGCTAGGATCCCAGGGGAGAGGAGAGGAATGTAGCCGCCTGGTGGCTCCCAGGCCCCTGGGGAGACAGAGCCTGTCCTAAAAAGGCAGAGAGGTTGGCTGCCCTGCCTGGGAAGTCTTCCAGGGATGACAGGGACCAGAGGCACAGTCCCTCTCAGCCCAGGGTTCCCTCAGGTCAAGGTAAGGGGCAGGTCCTAGCAGTCACCAAGACCTAGCTGTGACACCCCCATACACACAGAGAGACCTGGGCTGGGAGACAGGGAGGCACCTTGCCTTCTGCCCTCACCCCTGGGAGCCTGTGCTTCCCCCCTACATCACAGGGCTGAGCTGGCAGAGGAGGGTCCACACTCTGCAACCAAAACAGGAGGACGGGGCAGCTCATTGCTTGCTGTGAGGCCTGATGTCCTGTGGTGCCCAATACAGGCTGACTGAATGAATGACACTGTGGCAGCCTGGACCTAACAGCTACTTACTAAGCACCTACTCTGTGCCAGCTGCAGGTGTTCTTACCAAAGTACACACATCATCTCATGGCCTTCTCCCAACAACTCTGCACAAAAGGCAGCACTGACCCAGAAGAAAGGGAGAACAGGTATTCAAGCTCAGGTCCCATGAGCCCTGGCTCATGGGGCAACTTTTCCTGTACACAGACAGTTAATCCAAAAGGTTCACTGGAAGCTTTAGGATGTTCTCTTAAGAGGAAACTGAGGCTTGGAGAGAGGGAATGGCTTGGCTAGGTCACATGGTCCAGAAGTGACAGCTGGGGTTCTAACGGCCTGGTCAGCCTCTGTGGGACACTCCTGGCACCGACCGCACAGTGGGTCAGGCCTGGAGGCCAGGCCTCCAATCAGCCCAGCACCCCAGCAAGGGCCTGTTCCTCTCCCTGCAGGAGTCTTTGGTCTCTATCCCAGCTGTATCTAAGGTCTATCACAGACCCTAAACAAGTTTCCTCCCCTTTCTAGGTGCCATTTCCTCACATGCTGACCTACTTCAGAGAAAGCCACAAAAACCCTATGTCAACTGCCTAGAACATAAGGGACCATAAAGTATCACAACTGCTACCAACACCGCCACCATCACCTGCAGTAACATAATAGTAACATCTCACTGCTGCCTGGGGTGACTTGGGCCAAAGTTCAGGAGACCAGGGATTCCAGAGGGTGCTGGTACTGGCTCCTGAATGAGAGGCAGCCTTCAGCATTCTCTCCCCGTATAAACTGTGCAGTCCTAAAAAAACATTCAGGAACACATTTACCTTTCCACGTCTTCTTTTTTTATTTTTTTGCGGGGCGGCGGGGCGGCGGGCGGGGGGGCGGTGCAGAGAGAAGAAACAAAAAACTTTCTATCTAATCCCCCAAGTCATCCTGCAGCCTGAATAATTTCGGGTTTTTAATCAATAGCTGTCAGACTTGTCAAATTACTTTGGGGACTGCGAAGCAGTTTTTAAACATTCATAAACCTCAGTAGAACAGTGAAGTGCCCTGAATTTTAAAAGAAGAGCATCCAAGGAACACTCATTGACGAGGGTGAGTGGTGGGCAAATTGAAAGTGAGCTGCGGGCTAGCTGCCCCTGCCCCTCTTGCTTCTGAGCAGGGACAACCCTCCAGCCCTCCTTGGCCTGTAGGAAAAACTACCAGGCTTGGCCTGGCCGCTCAGAAAGTTTAGGGAGGGTGACGGTCCCCCTACCCCCAGCATCAGGAAAAAAGCCCAACTCCCCTGCACAGCACCTGGGGCTCCAAGCCCAGGCACAACTGCAGCAATCCTGAAGCTCCCAAGCTGTAGAGCCCACCACAAAAGTCCTAGCCCGCTGGCCTCCCCCAGTCTCTCCGCTGGGGGCCACTCCTGAGAATGTTTCAAGGCCCTGACCCTGGCGTTCCCTCTCCTTGAGCTCAGTCTGTGTCTGGCTCCTCCTCACACGTGAACACACCCATGCATCACGGCCTGAGTAGGACTGGTTTCTAACTGGTCCCTGAACCCCACCCGGGACCATAAATACTTCCAACAGCCACTCAGGGCCCTGGGGATGCAAGACTCAAGTGGAAAATGATCATGAAACAGAAGAATAAATGAGCTGAAAAGTGAAGATTTCCATTCTCCAGGAAGTGCTTCCCCTCTGGCTTATCTAATTCCTCCCAGCTCTCCACATCCAGGAAGTCCTCCTTAGCTCATGCTGGGCCCCCCCACAGAATGCGGGGGCAGAGGCAGCATCTTCTTCCGTCTCATTTCCTCCACCCAAGACCTGGGCGCCATGCCACGTTACTTCCTGGGACCATGTGGGCCATTCATGTTGGGGTGATCTAGGGATGGCCTCCTTCCCTCATCCTTGAGGGCCAGGTTTCCTGCCTCAACCAAGGACCAGCCATTTGTCCGCAGAGCCCCAGCTCCTGGCATTATGCTGGTTGAAGGTGGTAAGCAGGCATGGTTCCTTAAAAACACACACACAAGACTCTGTGACTTTGGTCAAATTAATTAACCTGTGTGCCTCAGTTTTCTCATCTGGAACACAGGGACACCACCACCTTTGGCTCACCTGACCTGCAGCGAGCTCTCCATACACAGCCCCAGTAATCAGCCCTGGCTGCCCCCATGGCCATCCAGGCTGGGCTGAGACTGCCTTCCGGGGGCATTCTGTCCCTTTCTGCACGCCCTTCCTGCCAGCACTTCTCTGGATGCTCCTGGTTTCTTCCCAGGCCCAGGACATTTCCAAGATCTGTCTCTCATTCTGCCCAGCAGATCCTTCCTGACTCTCCCCACAGCTGAGCTCTCAAAAAGCCTCTCTGCCAACTGACCCCAGACCACCTCACTTGCTCCACCCCCTCACCTTGAGAGCAAGCTCCAGAGTACAGGCAGTTTTAAGCACGAATCTGAAAGACCCCCATTTAAGAAGAGATGGACAAATCTATGAACAAATGCTGGCACCCTAGACTCCAGCCCCAGTGGTCACTCCAGCACAGCTATTTCTTCAATTCCAGCCACCATTTGGGACAGAGGCTCCCTCCTTCTTAGCAGCCTGAGCTCAGAGAGACACAAGAGGTGAAGATCTGAAAGGAAGGAGCACTGGGCCAAAGGAGTGTGCACCTCGGGTGGGCCTCTCCTGCACCTTAGCTTCCTCCCATGTCAAGTGGGTTGCCCCTGCCTCCTGGCAGAGTTTGGGAAGATACATCATGCTAAGGCACCCCACCCCATCCCAATCCTGGGCAGAGTTGATCCAGCCACCAGCACAGCCACTGAGCACCTCCACTACATCAGCAGGAGCATATGAGGCTATGGGCCTAGGGATGTCAGCTGCCCATTCCTCCCAAAGCCTGAGGTCTGGAAGTCTGCATGGGGCACCAGAGCAGCTGCTTCTCAGACTGTAACTAGCAGGAGACAGCCAGGAGTGTTCAGCAGCAGCAAGACAGCAGGAAAGCGGCTGTCAGTAAGCCACAGGGTTCCAGGCCACTGGCACGGGCAGAAACTCAGAGAAACCATGTCAAAGAAAACCAGGAGTGTGGCTGCTGAGTTCCTCCTGCTGCTAGTGACCATGCACCAAAGCCACCTGTGGCTCTCAAGTACCTGCTCAACCACCACACCACAGTAAGCCCACACACCTGGGAAGGGCACAAAGGGCACTGGCTCTGCACCTCTGACCCTCACACAGCTAACTGCAGCAAAGTGTGAGGCTCTGACACCTCCAGGGGCTTCCCAAGGCCAGTGTGTCAGACTTCACGTTCTGCCCCTTTCCCCCACATTCCACACTGGCTGACTCCAGGCTAAGCTAGCCCTGTCATTTGCCACCTGACCCATAGGATTCCAACTGATAAAGCAACATATTTAAAATCCAGCTTTCCAAGGTACGTTTCCAGGTCCCAATCCAGTCATGCCAGCCCTGCTTGGCCCTATCTGGCTCATCATGCTAAACTGCATGCCTCTGCTCAAGGGGTTGCACTACAGCAGCCTATGCCCAGCTCAAAGGCCACCACCTCCACGAAGCCTCCCCCAGAACTGACAACTCCCTCCAGGGTTTGCGCCTATGCACGCGCCCTCTGCTCTGAAGCAGAGGCTCAGAGAGGTCAAGCAGTTTGCCTAAGGTCATGATTCACAGGCACAAGGGAGGAGCAGGACACCTGGCACTCGGGCTCTAACTCCAAATTCTCTTCACTGCCCGTCAATGCCTCAGGTTTTCACCAAACCTACAAAAATCCTATGACCAAATGCACCAACTTTTAAGGAACTACAGGAACCCTGGGTCACCAGAAATATACTGAGCCCTGCCTTTGTCACCTCCTGGGTGGCTGTCTGTAAAACAGTGAGGACACCTACTGGCAGGCAGTCTCATCTGCCCCCAGCTGTGGTAATAAAGGTGGTTCAGACCAACCTGCACTGAGACTTGGCTGTAACAAGCCCAATCCTTCCCCTGACTTTTCCAGAAATGGGTACTTGCCCAGTAAAGATGCTACCACACCAAAGTGATCTGGCTTCTGACAACTGTTTCAAATATTCAAGCAGAGCCAAAACACACTCCTGGCCCAGACACAGTCTTCCCAGTCTCCCACCCGCCTCCACCCCACCCAGCAGGCCTGGGCCCCATGGACTAGGGAGTGGAAGCAGGAAGGGAGAAGAAAAAAGAAAGTTCTGCTGAGGAGCTGGGGCGGAGATACCATGGCCCCCAAGCCCCAGTGCAGCCCCACCCAGCCAGCCAAGGGTTCGGCCACTCAGAGCAAAGGCCAAGCTCCTCAGCTCAGAAAACTTGTCAGCAGTCCCTGGCATTTCCCGGTTCTCAACGGAGCACACCATAGGGGCCACCGCGCCTGGCGGACGGAGCGACTCACACTGGGCTTCCTCTCATTTTAAAAACTAAAAACAGCAACAGTGCTCTTCTTGGTGTACCGCTTTTTCGCAGGGCCATCCTAACTGCTTCTACATTCTGGGCCGGCAGTGGATGTCTGCGTAGAGGGGCAGAGACGGCATCCCAGGGTGCTCCAGAGACCCTCCTGGGACCAGCTCCTGTGACAGTCGCTCACTGAAGGTGTCTGCTGCCACCCAGCTCATTCAGGTCTCCCTGGGCCCTGAGACTGCCTCCCTCCTGGCTTTCCCAGCCTCCCTTGTTCTAAGCTCCACTCAAGCCACTCACCATCCCTCAGCACGGCCACCAGGCTCGGGAAGCTGAGTGGCCGGGTGAGCCTTCCCGCTGTCTGCTGCTCCTGGCTGGCCCCAGCCAGCCCAGCCCCGCCCAGCTCCCAGACACGCCACTCCAGCCCTGTCCGCTGGGACTAATCATGGCCAGTTCAACAAAGGCTATGTTCCAACTCTCTGTAATGTGCTTTTAAAGGGCCAGTGTACTACTTGGGCCTGCTGGGGTCTTAAAGGTACAGGTCCCCTTTTCCTGTACAGGAAACAGGAAAGCAGAAAAAAAAAAAAAAATCCAAAACTCATGATCAGGTTAGAGGCCCTCGGCTTCTGAGGAAGATTTTAGACACAATAAACAACAGAAAAAATTCAAATTCCAAGAAAGTCCTAAAGAGCTCAAAAACAAAACAAGGAAGCTAAACCTCAAGAATAAGAGACGGGATAGTGGCCCTCTTTGGGCACTATGTGCTGGGCACAGCACTGGGTACTTTATGGCCCAGTCTCATTTATTCCTCACCACTCCACAGACAGGCATTACCATTGCCCCATCTTTCAGATGAGGAAGCTGAGAGTGCAGGGACTCCCCAGCTCGCCAGAACTTCACGCAAGTCAGTGGCAAAGCTGGGCCACACCCCGTGAGGTCCATCATAGCCAGAGTATTCCTCCCACCTGCTCCCTCCACGAGGCCCTGACTGCTCCCTCCCACCTGGACCACAGGCCCCAGCTGCTCCACATCCTCCAGTGTCTCTCCTTCATGAGGAAGAAAGAAGGGGGCGAGATGAGGAGTCTCACCTGTCACAGGTGCCCCACCACCAGGCTTTCAGTTTGAGCCTCAGAACCCTGTGAGGTCGGGTCTATCTTTTCCTCCATCTTCCAGATGAGAAGACTGGAAATCATGGCTTCTGACACAACACGAAAGAAGAAGAACACTAGGGGAAGGTGAAAGCAGAGAAAAGCGGGGAGTCAGAGGGAGCACGCGGGGAAGAAAAGGCAGGTGCAGGGAACCAAGGCAGATGGGGGCAACCGTCCTTCCAAGCCCAGGACTCAGGCAAGCTGGCTGAGGCCCTTCCACTGTCCACAGGAGTGGGGCTTCTCCTGGGGCAAGGGTAGGCAGGGCCTGCCTAGTTACTGGAATAGGAGTGGGCTGGGGAGAGGAAGGGAAGAGAGACTTGACTGTCTGGGTCTCAGCACCTGGTCTATGGTACCCTCAGAGAAGCATGGGCCATTCTGGCACCTGGAGTGGCTGGGCCCACAGTAGGTTCTGTGTGGCTATCTTCTTTTTTTGAGACGGAGTTTCACACTTGTTGCCCAGGCTGGAGTGTAACTGCAATCTCGGCTCACTGCAACCTCTGCCTCCCGGTTTCAAGTGATTCTCCTGCCTCAGCCCCCCAAGTAGCTGGGATTACAGGCATGGGCCACCACACCTGGCTAATTTTGTATATTTTTTTAGTAGAGACGGATCACCATGTTGGTCAGGCTGGTTTCGAACTCCTGACCTCAGGTGATCCACCCACCTTGGCCTCCCCCAAAGTGCTGGGATTAAAGGTGTGAGCCACCATGCCCTGCCCAGTGTGGCTATCTTCGGTCAGAAAAGCCAAGGCCAGGAGGCTGCTTTAGGCCTAACTCCACAGGGGCCAAGTCATTCAAAGATGTAGTGCCCTCACTCTGTTTCTATGATGCCTGGAAGTCAAATAAGTTTCAGGACGTGCAGCCTGATGGTAAAGAAGATGAGCTCTGAAGCCAGGCTGTGTTCCAACCTGGACTCTGCCACTTGTAACCTGTGTGGTATTGGACAGGTTAAGTCACCTCTCTGGGCTCTCTCAGTTTCCTCCTCTGGAAAATGGACATAATAGCATTTACCTCATAGGATTGCTGAGAGGATACAGAGCAAAGCCTGGCTGAGAGTGAGTGCGTAACAAACGCCTGCTTTCAGCTGGCGTGAAGGAAGCAGCCCCAGGATAGCTGAAGGCACAAATAGGAAACTAGACTCTTGGGCAGTAACTGTGGCTGAGTCATTTCTTTCTCTCAGCCTGTTTCTGACCCTCAGTGATTTCCAGGCAGGACCCCCCATCTGCTACCTCCCAGATCCCTGCTCCTTCCCACAAGAAGACAAGGACAGAAGGCGAGAAATACTGAGAAAGGCTGGGCTGTGGCCCAAATCCTTTGAGGCCTGAAAACAGCCTGCCTTGGCTGCCCAGGCCCAGGCTAAGCAAGTCTGCTGGGTAGGAGGGGCAGAGCAAGAGGGAAGCGAGAACCCAAAGCCACACAGGCTGTCAGGAGGTAGCATAAGCACAAGGCTTCGCCTCTCCAGTGGGGCCCCGCCTCCAGACCTCTCTGGGTTTGTCTTCCACTGCTCACATGTGGTCATGGCATGTGATCCTGCTGAGCTCACCTTACCTATGGGGAGTTCTGCATCAGCCATAGGGCCACCCTACATGCCTGCTGCAGAAACAGCCTCCACAGAAGCTAGAGGCTTTGCCGAAAGCATCCCCAAGACTTGACAAGGTTCAAGGCTCATCCTATCTTCCTGGAGCCAAATGCATCTGGTGTGCATGTGGGGAGAGGAGTAGGTGTCCAGCATCAGAGGAAATGGGTGGGTGGGAGGCAGGAGGAATGCCTTGGAGCCCTGGCAGAACATCTGGCCACTATTCCTGAGAGGCAGTAGGAGACCTGGGTGCCTTAACCTCCCTGCTTACGGTGTACCTCACCCCCAGGATTAGTCAGTAAGGAGAGGCCCGATTTGGGTATTTGGCAGGCCCAGGCTGCAATTCTGGTCGTGTCATTTAGCAACTGTGGAACCCTGGACAAGTCCTTTTACTTTCCTGAGTCTCAGTTTCCTCATGTATAAAATGAGGTAATACACTATTCCCTGCAGATAACAGATGTAAAAACATTGGTTAACCAGGAAAAGCATTTAACAAAGCAATTGGGAACCCAAAACTCTGTGTGCCATTCATTCAACAGACACTGAAACCCACCAGGGGTCCAGCAGACATTAGGTTATCTCCAGCTATGTGTGCCAACCTTGCACCCTCAAGCCGATGCATTCTAAACCCTCCCCAGAGCCAGCAAAGTCCTGGGGCAGGGTTGTTGGGGGTGAGAGTTAGTGTTCCTGGCCACCAAAATATTGTGAAAAAAATCTCAAACTTCTCCAGAAGCCAAACACATAAAGAAGCCTTCCAGAGAAATGCCCTTGGTGTAAAGGAAGTCTCGCTCTGCTCTGGGAAAGACACTTGAGGTAAGGCAGGTTCCAGGATACTCTGCGTGGACCCACAGAGACTGGGGTAAGGAAAGGGGTTGACAGGGGAACCAGGGTCAACAGACTCAGTGTTGAGTCCAAAAATGTGACACGGCACAGTCAGCGAGCTTTCCAGAGTAGGTGGAGAGGGCTGAGGGAGCTGGGAAAGATCACTGGGGGGAGCCTATCAGTGCTCCGGAATCAGAATCTCCAGGCTGAGATGCCCTGGGTCAGCTGCTGGTAAACCCACGCCGTGGACAGAGAACACTCGGGCCCCTCTCCAGCCCTCCCCTCCTCAGCATCCTGGGCTGGCTGGGTCCTCACGCACTTCTCTGCTCACTGCTGCCCCCGCCACCTTCTCAACTCCTTTTCCTACTCAACACACCTGTCTGTTCCGACACCACTGGGTCTCCTTGAGGACACCAAAGGCCTCCAGGTTGCCAAAGTTAACCAGTTTCTGTGCCTTACTATCCCCTGAACCCAGGCCACCGTGCTCCAGGTTTCCTCTGTTCTCACAGGCTTCTAGCACCTCACCTCCCTTCCTCCGGGTGCTGGAGTTCCTCAGGCCTGTTTCGGAGACACTCTTCCTTAGCACAACACTTTCCTTTGGTGATTGTATCCACTCCCATAGCTCTAAATACCTCCAGCATGCTCATGACTCCAAAGTGTATTCCCAGCCCTCCCCTCCTCTGAGCTCCGGACACATGCATCTCCATGCCGGCCTGACAGCACCTCCAGGGCATCTCACGGAACCTCACATCTGAAATGTCCAGCGTGGAGCCTCAGTAGCAAAGCCAGGAGCCCTTCCTTTCCCTGGCCTTCAGAATCCAATCCAACACAAATCCTCCTGCTACCTCCTCTGAAATCCCACATCCCTGTTTACTCCTCTCCATCTTCCCCAGGCAGCCTGTTGTCCAGGCAGCCTCCCAAACCACTGGGCTTCCCCCTACCCCTACCAGGGGTCAGAGGGACCTTTCAGAAATGCAAATCAGATTACTGAACTCCTCACCTTAAAAGCCTTCAATTATTCCCCACTGCACTGAATAAATGTGAACTGCTCCCCAGGTGAAAGACGTTGGCAATCGTGACCTACCTACTTTCTGACCTCATCCAGCAACACCCAACGCCCCCCACCACACACACCAAAGTCTGTTTCCTGCTCAAGGGCTGTACTTACTGCTCCCTAGGCTAGGAGTTCTTGCCCCAACACACTCAAACAGCAAATTGGCGGGCTTCTGGCATCTTCTGCAACTCAATCCTTCCCTGACTGCTCCATCTACACAGGTCCTGCCCTGCCACCGTTACTCCCCGGTGGAACACTTGGTTTGTTTCCTTCATAGCATCTTGCTCATGAGGCTAGCAAATATTTAAGTGCAAACGATGTGCCAAGCACTATTTAGGCACTGGGAAGACAGGTGCTGAACAAAGCAGACAGAAATCCCTGACTCACATTTCAGTAGGGAAACTTCACTCAATCGGGAATCACTTTTTTTCTCCGCTTATTTATTATCTGCCTCTCCTGTCACAAGGTAAGCTGTGTGTAGCCAAGCTCTATGTGTTGTATTTCTGTGTCTTAAGAGAGGGTCTGACACGGTGCAAGAGCTCAGTAAGTCCTGATGAAATCAAGATGCAAAAACAAAGACCAGGGCAGCCAAAGAACCAAACTCCAAACCCTGAGAGACATACATGAAATCAAGAGCCTGGTCCTGAATGCCTCCCATGGCGTCTCTCCCTACCCCTGGGGGCCTCAGGTGGGAAGGAAAGCTTCTGTGACACCCCAGCCTTCTGGGGTCAGACAGAGGCACATGTGGCAGTTTTGTTTAACTGCTGGGGAACAGGTGGATGACTGCAGGCCTGAGGAGTTAGTGAGGCTTCTTGAAGAGGCTAGATCTGAACAAGGCCAACCTACACCTCCCTCCCAGATCTAGGGAGGAGGAAAACAAATTTGTGTTTTAGGGCTCTGATATTCTTTGCTCCAGCAGAAAAGAAGAAAAAAAAAAACCTTTACTTTTTATTAGTGTCTGGATCAATAAAAGTTTCAGAAGTAAAGCTTCTCTCCTGCAATACTAACTGTGAGAGAGAGAGAGAGAGAGAGACAGACGTGGATTGTTAAATCTGTCTTGGAGAGGCAGGGCTGGGAGAGTGCAAGGGCACAGGGGCACCGGCAGTTTCCCCCTCACCTGTGCTGGCAGCTTCTGGCTAAAGGCCCTCATTAGCCCCGCAGCCTAGGGTCAAGGCCCATTCCTCATAGCCCACCTAACCAAATGCTGATTCCCTGAGCCTAGGTCAACAGCCAGGCTACTGGACGCCCACCATTCAGGTGCCCCACAACCTTGCCTGCTTGGCCTTCTCTGAGCTGCACCCTAAAGCTTCTCCCCAGCCCACCTCCCCACCTAAAGGCTGGAAGCTCCAGGAGGGCAGGGCTTGCTTCCCTGGAGGAGCCAGTTTAGCAACCCCAGTCCCCACCTTCACTCTTCTTCCCATGTCCGAGGGAGTCCCCCATTCAGTCCCCCAAGCCTTGCACTTGCACAGCACACCAACAAGCCCTGTCCACTGAGGACTCAGTTCTGGGACCAGGCCTTGTTGGAGAAACAGCTCCTCACCCTCCAGCCCAACCCACCCCCATCCAAAGCCTGTCTGAACCCATACCAGGCTGGAGACCCACCTACCCGGGAGGAAGTTTCCTTGTGGTGTCTGTCCTCCCTCCCACAGAACTTCAAACAGACCTTTGTGGTGGGAGCGCAGGCCTCTCTGCTGACCTGGTCCTGGGCACTTGCAACCCCTGAGGCTCTGGAGCCAGATCTGGCTTCCGAAGATGGCCAGGTCTCCAGTGAGCAGGCCCTCTGGCCCGGCCCAGGATCTTACCGAAGTTGTCACTAAAAAGTCCAAGGCCACAGAGGCCCATTCCCAAGGGTGGTGCTCACCCAGGCACCTATTCTAGACAGATTAGGAGGACTCTCGGCCGGGCCGGCATCTAAGAGGTGAGCCTAGGAGAGCTTGCCCTTCCCGAAAGGCACGTGCTGAATCTGTGTCTTCCAAGCTGAACTTTCAAAAATGACTTAAATAAACACAGTGATGACAACATCTAAAGGTTTCCGTGTCCTTCAGGAAACAAAGTGGAAAATTACAGTCTTCCATACAGGTAACCACACGGCACAACCTCCAGGTCCAAGAAGACGAGAAACACTCCTGAAAGCAAACTATGGCTTCCAGCCACGGCAAGTCTCCCTCCAAGGGCCTCTGGGCAGGGTGCAGGCCTGAGCACAGAGCTCTGGGTCAGGAAAGAGGGAGAAGCCGTCCCGACAGGCTCCTCCCCTAAAATGCTGACTCCGCCCAAGGTCATCTCCTGCCCCAAGCCCCGCCTCTGGGCCTTTGTATTTGCCATTCCCTGGGCAACGCTGGTTCCTCCTTTTGGTCTCAGACCCAAAGTCCCGTCCCAGGAAGAGGCCTTCCCTGATCTCTTAACTAAAGGGGCAACTACCATCTCCCAAGTTACCACCCTGCTTCATTTTCTCCACAGAACTACCCTTAAGTCATCTTGTTTGTTTCTGTCTTTTACCCACCATGAAAATGTCCGGTCCACGAGAACAGGGACCTGCACGCCCAGGTAAGCCCAGCACACCTCGAACCAGAGCCTGGCACAAAGTAGGCACCTGACAGATGTACTGAATGAATGCATTTTTCAAGCTGGTCTGAGCCAGGTCAGCCAGAGCGGTGGAAGGCAGGAGCAGGGGAACCAAAAGATTTGGGGGCGCGCCAAGGTAACCTCACCCGAGCACCGCTCGAAGAGCATTCCGGACTAATGTCGGGCTGCGCCACGCCCCAAACCCTGTCCAGCCCGGAAGCGGCAGGCCCCGGCCCCAGCCCCAGCCCCAGCCCCAGCCCCAGCCCCAGCCCAGCCCTTCCCAGCATTCCGCGGCCAGCTGCCCCCAGCTGCAGGAACTTCCCGCTAGCGACCTGCCGCTGCGCATTGGGCACGCGGCGGGGGGAGGCGGATGCGCAGGCCCCGGTGCGGGGATTCGCGGGCCTCTGCCTTGCAACCCCTTCCCCACCTTCTTGCGAGTCTGGGTCCCCACCGGCCCCGCCAGTCCCTCACTCACCCGCGGCCTGGCTCCGGCGGCGCATTCCAGTTCGGTCCCGCTGGCCCTACCCTGGATTCGTTGGGCTTAGACCAGCACAGCCCAGAGACCCAAACAAGGCAAAGGCTCTCCCTTCCCCACATTTCCATTCAAACATTTTAACAAGTGAACACAACTGAGGTCCAGACAAGGCCAGGGGTTTGCCTACCATGATCCCCTAACCCGACTCCCCACCCCGACTTGGGACTAGACAGCCTAAGATGGGAAGGGCACTGGGTTCCCAGGAAGCAGTCCCGGGTTTTCTCTTCTGGAAAGCACCCGGCTAGTCCAGCAGGACAGAAGGGAAAGGTCGAGTGCAGCGAAGGAGACGACAGGCTGGTGAGCTGTGTAAGCTGCCCAGGTTCCTGAGTGCGCCCAGAAGCCTGTGGGCAGACAAACCCCTGCCCCACCTGCTGGCCTGGAGATTCATCCTTGGGTCACTTACCAGGCCCTCACAGAAACAAAAACCCCTAGGGGAAGGGCACACCCAGCCAACCAGGTATTTTTGCCTGGGGTCACCCTTTTTCCCACCCCACTAGAGAAGCCACTGCAATGGTATCCACTTACTGAGTCTCTACCACATGCAGGGTATCATACCGTCACACCTCCTTCACTTACAGCCACCAGCTAGAAGCGCTAATCCAGCTGAGGCCAGGAACCCGAGGCTGCACAGCCTCCTGATGTAAATATGAACAGAAGCCAGTGGAAGAACAAGAGCCACCCCTTGGTGTCCTACCTAGGTCCTGCCCAGCTCCTCCCATCCTCCACCCTAAGGCATCACAGACCCCAGGCCAGTCCTTGGCAGTTGCAACCTGCTCCGGTGTTTCAGCAAACAACTACCGAGCTCCTACTAAGCTGCAGGCTGTGTCAGGCACCTACTGTGTACAGGCAGGCAGGATACCATCTGGGGTTATTGCAGGACTGGTGAAGAGGTTTTACTGTGACCCCATCAGCAGCCTCCAGCCTGAAAGGTCCCTGACTCATTCCATCCCCTGCTGGGCCCTAGGCTCCAGGCTCAGCTCTGCTGTGCACACAGGCCAGGCGATCCAACACCACCAGTCTGGCCATATTTGCATCTGTCCACACCTCCAAAGCCAAAAGAGCTATCCAGCTCCCGCTACTGCCTAAAAGCCTCCCAGCCAGAAGAGCACTTACAGTGTCCTGTCCCCTTCCTTCTGAGTTTTCCCTCAGAGTTGTCATCTGTTTATCCAATGTCTTAATAAAATTTCCTAGCGGGGGAAAGGTGAAGATAGAGTCTCAGAGAGGTCCTGCGGCCAGAGAAGCCCACTTTGGCTCCAGAGCAGCCAAGCCAACAAGGAAGGCGAAAGCAGAGTGCATCCTCTGAGCATCACCTCCCTCCAGGGTGCAGGCTCCAAGCCAGGTCTGCTCCCACTGATTTCATAATCATGGCAACAAACAGGCAAGGCAGATACTGCGACCACTTTATAGATGAAATCAAGTCTGGAATAGCTAAGTCATTTGCTCAGGTTCACCCAACTACATCTGAAAGTGTGCCTCACGCCTAGACAACTGTTTTTGCACTTTTTACTAGTCCCCTCTTGTTTCCCTCCTTAATCTGAATACTCCTTCCTCCTGGAAGCCCTCCTAGATTTCCCTCAGGCAAGAAGCCATCCCCTGATTCATCCACACTGTTAAAACATCTTGTTATAAGAAAACAGGGCCCTATAACAGGGCCTTTGCCTCTGCATGACAGCTCTCACAGGAAGGAGTCACGCGCTAACAAGAAATGAGCCTGCATCTGAGGGTCAGGATATGTCCATCTCCAGTGGGTCTCCTACCCTCACCAGCTGTCTGCCATCACTTCCTCTGTGCCCTCCTTCCTAGCCCCTGCTCAGAGGTCTGCATAACCGCTTGCAGGCTCCTTTCAGCAACATCTTGAGTAACACATAAAAGTACTGAGTACACAGTGACCATTCCTGGCCATGTGTAGTTGGGGGAATTTCAGAGGCTGCCCTGATCCAGTCACTCCTGGTTTCAGCATCTCCCGCAGCCACAGAAGAAGCCCAGAGCCTTGGGCCTCGCCCGTCAGTAGGTCCTACCTGTCCCTGCACACTCCTCACCTTTATACCTGAAGCTTATCACAGGGAATAGTCACAAGGCCTGCCTCCTTTTTTAACCCTTCCCCGTGCATGCCCTGCCTTTCTCACAGTCACACCCTTGCTTCCACGAGGTTCCCCTCCTGCCCCCATTTCTAATTTTCATTCACCTTTCAAGGCCCAGCTCAACTGCCCCCACCTGAGGGAAGCCTGCCCAGTGGCCCCAGGCACAGGAAAGTGCACAATCTCTCCCTCTCTCTGCCTGAATTCCTGGTCTGACTCCCCTCTCCTGGCTACTACTGCCTACCCTGCCAGGCCTTCCTTGGGGTCTGTTCATCTCTGGTTCTCAGGGCCTAGGGGACTCCATACATGAGTGATGGAGACACACACACTGCAGGCAGTCTTCTCTAAAGAGCTCAGGATGCTCCTGTCTTATCTTCTTTCAGATCTGAAGATGTCCTCAGCAACTGGGCTAGGCTCTCTGGGGAAGTCTGGAACCCTTAACCCTCAAAAAGCTTTCCATTTCTTTGAGTGACAAGAGTTTGGGCCACGACTGTCAAAGAATACCTCCAGGCAATGCCTGTACGTCCCGTGGGGAGAGATGTATAAATCCTGGGAGAGGAAACATCTTTTCTTTCTAGAGGCTGAGCAGACGACAGAGGCTCTTTCTGAAGGAGGGTGCTGCTAAAACCCACCAACTGCCTCAGGATCCGTCTGTAGGACAGAAACAGGTACAAGGCCGGAGAGGGATGCCCGCCCTGTAGCAAAGTCAGCCCAGGGCCTGGCTGTTCATGAACAAGGGCTTTTGAAGAGACCACAGTTGTACCACAAAGTACAAGAGACCACAAGGGCTTCTGAAGGGACCAGTTGTACTTAGCTGAATGTGAGAAAACAAACTTGGTATTAGATTGAGGGCCAACTCAGGAAGTAGTTTCAGTACACCAGCTGTTAATTTATGTGAGCACATCTATACTTGCGTGGCTTTATCATCACTAACAAAGAGCAAATGTGTCCTGGCACCTGCTATGTGTTTTATAGACATTATCTCCTTTAATTCTCCAAAGAGCCATAAGCTGTGGGTATCCATGCTACCTTTTAGTAAAAATGAAGCAGAAGCACAGAAAGCTTGGAAAAATTGCCCAAGCTCACACCGCTAATTACTGGTGGGAGCTGGGATTCTAGGACCCTCAACAATCTGGCCCCAGACTGTCCCTCGGATCTGAGTTACCAGTGTTCAACACTTCAGAGCCTCTGCTCGCTGTTCCTGCCCCTCAAGCTCCCCACTCACCTAGTTTTGAGCTGTGTGGGTGGTTAATTTACATCGTCAGCCCACAGCCTCCCCACTCCCTTCCTCCTCACCACCTATTCAGTTCCCCTAGCTCAGACCCCCTTCTCCCTCCAGACCAGCCAGCTGGACTCCCGCCGTCTGGCTACCTCTGCCCCACTACCAGCCCGGTCACATCATCTCCACCTGCCAGGCCCCCAACCAGTGTCTTATGGCGATGACTCCGGCTGGCAGAGAATCCTGGAACCTTTTCCCCACAGTGATGTTGACACATGTTCACTCCAAAAATGTAATGTTTCCATCAAAACATTTAGTGGGAGTAAATTCCCACCCATGCAACATCTCTAAAAAATATAGAGTAAATTTACTCGAACAAGCAGTGAGACATGGTCAGCATTTTTCTTTCTTGGTTGTCACAGTGCCAAGTGCTAGGCAACACCCAGCACAGTGTGCCAGGGGTTGAATGCTACCAAGAGGCAACGGAAAGAGGACGGTTACAGTTTATGAGCCTGTGACTGCTGGTTCTACTGTATAAGACGCCGGGATCAACCTGGGCAGTGCCCTCAGCCCTGGCCCCCAGAGAGTCCAGTGCCACTAGCTGGGCTCCCACCAGAGCCATTTCTGTGTCTGTGGCTAGGTCATTTGCTGCTTAGTCCCCAAGTCCTGCTCCCACCCCACCAGAGTAGGGCCCAGCCATCACCACACCATGTCTACACCAGGTCCAATGCCTATGTTCACATGCATGCTTCCTGAAAGGTCAGGGAACTCAAGTCTCCCTAAACACTCCCCAACCCTGAGACCAGCAATAATATTGTGGGGTAATGCAGGGAGATCCTGCTGTACACCCAGACCCCATGGCTGCCAAAAGAAGAGATCTAATGCCAGGTACTGCAATCCAGGTGCCTGGAAGTCAGTGGTTGTGGGTAGGTTCCAACCAGCCCCAGCCCCAGCAATCTGAAATTACTGTGAAGCCAGAACAGTCCATTCTTGGGGCAAGTCCAGCCCTCTACAGCAAGAAGCTGGAGAAAACAAAGAGAGGCCCATTGGCCACCACTCTGTTCCCACTTCCCCATGTAACCAGACAGCAATTCTGTAACAAGACAGCATTTATAACCATTATGCCCCACTCCGTTAGATATTCCCTACTTCAAGGATGGCAGAGGGGCAGCCTCTGCTTTGGTTTCCTCCCAATGTTTCTCTCGACTCCATTCCGTACAGCCATCTGGCACAATACTGCCACGTGTGGTATTAACCTCCTCACCATGACATGTGCCAGAGGGAGAGATCAATGTTCCCATTTTACAGATGTGAAAACATGCGCACCAGGGTTAAACAACCAGTCCAAGGCCACCCAGCTGGGAAGGGAGTGTCACCAGGAACCAAACAGGTGAACAAGGTCTGTCCTCAGGAAACTGGTAGTTTAGTAGAGAAGGGAAGGTACACAAATATTAAGACCAAACAAAAATCATATATAACAGGCTGTGGGCCCAGAAGACGTGGTGAAACGTGTCCAGGGCAGGGCCTGGCCCAACAGGGGGCCTAGAGAGACTGCAGGAGCATTTCCAGTTGGGAGCAGGGAATCAGGAAAGGTATCTGGAGAGGAGGATGTCCAAGCATATCCTTCTTCAGAGATCTGTGTCCCCACCAACTTCTGTGCCTGGCACATCGTGCACACTTCTCATTGCCAGGAGGGTTAACCCTGGGCAGGCTGCTGGCATATACACTGCAACCCATCTACAACCGGACAGCCCGGCCCTGTGAGGTATGTCAAATTATGCCTCCTTTACACAGGTGGGATCAGAGGAGCAAGGCAGTCAGGTTCTTTGCTCCCAGTCACACAGCTAGAAAGGCAATTGTGTCTGACTCTAAGGTCTGCCTCTCCAACAAGCACTTCATTTCTCTAAGCCTTAGTTTCCTCATCTGCAGAAACTCTGCTGCAGACGTACCTCCCCTACAGACGGGTGTTGGACATTAAATGTCTAATACCTGAAGCCTAGGTCCCTGGAGGTGGTGACCAGAGCCTGGACCTACATTGGCCCAGGGACCCTGCTCCTGTAGCCTGTTGGGTGAAAAAGGAGAGGGTGATAGGTTCCATTCACTGGCTCCTCTCTTCCTAAGCCAAGGTTGCCAAGGAATGGCTACCAATATGGAGCTATAATTGGTGAGCCTAGCAGTGCAGGGCCCAGCAACAGACCCGGTGGGTGATGCTGTTGCAGGAAAACAGCTGAGCACAGCAAATATAGCCGCTGACCCAATTCAGTTCTGTTCTGTCTTCGAGAAAATAATTGAGTTTAAATGAATAGGTTTCCCATGTCCCCTCCGGCCTCAGGAAGGGTGGAAAGGGAGAGCAGGGAGATAGGAACAGTTCTTCAGGCTTACTGTTGTTTATTTTTGAGTCATTAGGCCTGTGAAAAGTTTTTCTTTCTTTCTTTGGTGGCCGTGGGGGTTGGACATGGCTGGGAGGCAGCAAGGTGGAGTGAGAACCACACAGCATGGAGATGAGGATGGAGGTTCAAGTCCTGACCTTACCAACAGCTTTTTGGAGTGGCCCAGCCAGTCTCCTCTGGGCCCCAGGCTCCTTATCTGTAGAAGGGGAACACTACAACCCCATACACACCCACACACCTCCCAGGGTTGCTGGGAGGAGACTTCCAGGGAGAAAAGGAGTCTGAGGTGAACTGAAGAAACCAATTCTTTGCCCTATAGGAATGTAGGCCCACTGAGGCCACATCTGTTTTAAAAGAAGCCAGAAATCTAGATTTTCAGGTGAATATTTAAGGTAAATGTTTTAGTGTTGGTAACTGATTTTAAACCAACAAAACAATAGAATCTTTCCACCCCATCGGGTCAAATGAAACCTGTCTGTGGGATACATCTGGCCACCAGCCATCCATATACTACCTCTGATTTAATGACAACGTATGTAAAGCAATTAATGACGTGCTAGAGTCCTCCCACCTGTTTACTGACTTATAATTTCTTTGATGGAGAGGCCAGGCCTACCCCACTTGATAGCAGAGGTGAGGGGCACCCTCCTCCTCAAGGCTGGACTCCTTCAAAACTTCAGAGGAGAACATGGAGGGGCTGCTGCCCCCACATCCCTTACTGCAGGAAGGCAGGTGGGTATGCTGGGGCTGGTTTTGTCCTAAAAGTTAAGGGGACCTGGGCTCACCTCCTGCCCAGCCCCAAATTCTCCCCTAGGGTCTCAGCTTCCTCTTCAGCAAAATGGGGATTTCTGAGAGGACCAAATGAGAAAGAGAAGACTTAGAGATAAAGGGTGAGAACACATGTCAAGTGTCCCCAGAGAAGTAGTGCCACCCGGTGGAAAGAGCCTGTGAGCTGGCATTTCCTCCTTGGCTCTTGGCTGTGTGAGCCCAGGAAGGTTACCTAACCTCTCTGTACTTCAGTTTCATCCTCTGTACACAAGAGATAAGAATCTTTGGGATACAGAGGTGTTGTGAAGATTAAATGAGCTGATGACTGTCAAGTACCTGGGAGGAAGCCTGGCACAGAGCAAAGGACTAAAAAATGACAGGCATTGTTACTATTGTTGTTGTTATCTTTAGTGAAAAGCATGCCAGAGAATTATGATTGGGTGATTACAATAATGTAACACAACCAGGCAAACTTGTTGTTAACAGATGAGGCCACCTATAATTAGCACAATTATTACATATGCAAATGCTGCTGCTTAAATACTGGAATAGGGTGTTCTTTGAAGTGTGTTTAAATAACCCTTTCCTCTGGCTGTCCCCACTCCCCAAATCTCATTTACACTATCAATATCATTAACAAACATTTTCTTCATAAAGCAAGAGAGAATTCCACACTAGTGCATGTTGAAATCAAGGAGCCCCTTCCCAGCCCATCTAGAGTCATTCTAGAGCTCCAGCTGCGGTCCTCCCCACCCTCACTGGCTCCTCTGAAGTTGGGCACTAATGCCCCTCTCTGATACAAGGAGCTCTGGAGGGTTGGAGATGTGTTCTTGGCATGGAGCAGGCCCTGTATCTAAGAGGATCTCAGTAACATTAATATGACCCGTGAGTTCCCTATTTGTCGGCATATCACAATGCCTACCTCACATCTGAGGAAACCCAGTCTTTGAGTTAAGGAACAGGCCCAAATTCACACAACTAGCAAGCTGCAGTGGAATGGGACTCAAACTTCGATCAGACTCCTCCCTCTGGGGTCTGCTGTTCTCACTACGGCCTGAAACTGGAGTTCGCAGAGACCTCTCTAACTGATGAGCCCACAGGGTAAGTTACTCCAAAACTTATCACAGCATGCGTCTTAGAACCAGGGGCATCAACAGACTGACCTGGGTTTTGAGTTGAAGAAACTGAGATTCAGAGAGGTACCATAAATTGTCCAAGGTCCCACGGGAAGAAAGGAGAACAAGGGCCTAGAACCCAGGGCCTCGTGCCCTGGGATCGCTGCTTTTGCACTCAGATCTTTCAAAACAATTCCCTAATATTCTCCCCTGTGATAGTTGGGTTGATACTTTAACCATCCCCTGTATGCCCTGAGCCCAAAAAAGACCCAGGCAGACAACAGGTGCTTATGAAATGTTTGCTGAACTGGACTGTTTTCTTACAAAAAAAGACAACACTGAGCAGCTGGAACAGTTAAAGCATGCAAAGGATGATGGGTGGTGGCTCAGGGACAAGGGAGAAGGCAGACAGCCCTGTGTGGGAGAAGGAGATGGAGGTGGGAGAGCCTGGCTACCCTCAGCTTGGGAAGGCTCCCTTCAAAGCATTTCCCTGCTGGATGCCTGCCCAAGAGCAGCTGATTCTCGGCTGTGAGGGAAAAGGAAATACACAAGTGTTAACAGATACATTAGCTCCTCACCTGCCCCTGCAATGGGGGCCCCCAACATTCCTTTTCTCGCCATTTCTTTGGGCCCAGAAAGATGAGGTCATAAAGTGGTGGAGAGGAGGGCCCAGTCTCTTTCTTGCTCCGCCAATCAAGCTCTTCTGCTGGGCCCCCCATCACACCTCCTCACTCCCCTGATCCCTGGCTTTTTGAATCCTAAGGGAGCCTTGGCAATTACGGTGAAGACAGTTGCCCTCACCCTTGCCACACCCCCACTGCCATGCTAAGGCATGCTGGCACCTCTATGTGTAGGCACTCTGCTAAGCCTCCCTCTTAAAACACGTTAATCCTCACAAGTATCCTAGGAAATGGTTACACTTTTTGTCCCCATCTGACAGAAAGGGAAACTAAAATTCACGACAGAGCAAGTCACCTGCTAGAGGCCACAACGCTGGGAAGCAGATGCACCGCAGCCAGAGCAGCTCAGGAGCCTGAACTGTTACATCAGTGTCTCTGCTCCCAGGTGGGTCCCGAGGGATCCCCAGATGGGGAATGGAGGTGAGGGGATAATGAGCATCCAGGCCAAGAGCAGGACACAAGTTACCACCCCTCAGAGCGCTTTATCCTGCTGGCACTCATTCAACTGTCCCCCTGCCTCCAGGCAAAGCTATACATAAGCCTGCAGTTTAAGTGCAGCAAAATATTTTTGAGACCACCCCACATCCCTACTCCTCTCCACCTCCTGTCCCCAGCCCACCAGCATTCCAGGGTGGGGACCTGAGCTCCTAGCAGTTGGTTGAGCTTGGCTGGCCTTGGCACCAGTTCCTGAAGTACAGTATGAGGGAGTAGGGTGGGGAAAGAGATCCTTCCCCTTGAAGATAAAGGGGAATACAGGGCTGAGCCCTCAGTCGCCAGCTTCTTCCTCCCGTCCCAGATACGTTCTGTAGAAAAAACCCAACTAAGTTTCTCCTCGCTCCTTTCACACTCTCACAAAGCAGAACACTTCCAACATCAGATGTGGTGCGGGCAGGAGGGGTGGTCCCCACACACCAAGCAGGCGATCAGTTGAGCAGCAGACACCAGCCAGATGTCTTCTAATTTTGTTCCATTCTGACACCATCTACCTGGAGATAGTATCAGATCCACAGGTTGAGGACTCAGTCCCCAAGACTATCCCCCCATCTTTCAGATGCCAATTGCAAGCCCAGCGTTGGTTTACCAGTGCTTCCCATCGACTGGCTGTAAACTGGGTTTCCCATAACCCTCTCTTTGGGTTTGATCAATTTGTTGCAACAGCTTACAGAACTCAGGGAAACATTTACTTCTGTTTGCCAGTTTATTATAAAGGGATACAGATGAAAAGATGCACAGGTAGAGGTCCGTGGGCAGGGGCGTGGAGCTTCCAAGCCCTCCCTAGGCACCCACCAGGAACCTCCAAGCATTCAGCTATCTGAAAGCTCCCCAAGTCTTGTCCTTTTGGGTTTTTATAAATCTTCGTTTCATAGGCATGATTGATTAAAGCACTGGCCATTGGCGACTAACTTACCCTTCAGCCTCTCTCCCTGTCCCAGGGGCTATGGGGCGGGCTGAAAGTTCCAAGCCTTCAATCCTGCCTTGGTCTTTTCTGTGACCCCTTTCTGAAGCCACCTAGGGGCTGCCAGCTATCAGTCAACTCATTAGCATATAAGTAGACGTCACTTTAGAGAATCTAAGGATTTCAGGAGTTGTGTGCCAAGAAATCAAATACTGTACATATTTCCCAATGTCATACCCTTCCATATTTACCCTTACACATGGCCAAGGACTTGCTTCTAAAATCACTGATCTATCTAGGTCCCATCTCTTCTTAAAATCCTTCCCAGCTATCTTCAGGATCAAGTCCACACCCTGCTGCCTTCCTGCTACCTTCCCCTCTATTCCTTGTACTCTCCAGGCCCAACACACAGCCGCCCCATGCCCGCGCCCACTGATACCCAACTATCTGGCGTGCCCACAGCCCTTTCCCTCCCTCAAGGGAAACTTCACCTTCACCCTGTGGCGCAACCAACTCAGTGGTGCCTTCCTTGAGCCCTGGTGGAGTCCTCACTCCCTTCTCTGTTCAAGCACAGACCCTCTAAGGTGAGGTCTGTTGACCCATCTGTATTCTCAGCCAGCAGGAGCCCCTGAAAGCAGGGATTGGTGTGACTGTCCCCTGCTCCCTGCCCATAGCAGAGCATACACAGAGGAAGCACACAGGAAACAATGGCTGGAATCTGCTGCATTGGGTACCCCAGGGTCAGAGGCCAAATCTAAGGGTGACCCTGGGCAGTGGAGTCTCCTGGAGACAGACCTGACCATAAGCCCCCGAGCCAGGTCAGACCAGGACCCGCCAACTGGCTCTCCTAACCTGGCTCGTTAGGGGAATATGGACACTGCCAGGCCCAATCTTTCCATGGATGCCTGACAATGGCTGTGTCGAGAATCACAGGAGATGAAGTCATCGCTCCCAGAAATAGGCTGATTAAGAAGACGTGACGGCAACGCAAACAGCAAGGCTGGACACACACACACACATACACACATGCACACACACATACTCACTCACCATGTGTTTCTCCACCCTGGGAAGCTGGGCCAGGCCTGAGCTCCTCTGGGAAACAGAAATCGTGCCAGGAACCAGAGCCAGCACAAGAAGCCTGGAGGCAGCTGGTCTTTGGGAGTGGCTGGTGCCGGGGGTGCTCTCCTCAGAGACTGTCTTGCAAGGGTTCCCCGTCCTGACCCTCACTGAAGTCCCTGACCTGCCCCTCGCCCTCTCAGACCCCCATGGTTCATCCCCTCCTTGGCCTCACCCCTCAACTCCAGGGTAAAATCCTACCCACCTTTTTGGCCCCCCTCCCATTCCTGTCCATCCTAGATTCTGGGACGGTGGGACCGTCTAACTGGCTGAGACAGGGCTCAGAAGCCACAGACACTGGGTTAAAATCCTGGTTCTGTCCCGCTGCAGCTGTATGACCTTGGGCTAGTAAATCCACATCTTCTCTGAGCCTAGTTTCCCCATCTGTAAAATGTAGACGGCAATGTGTCCACATTATGGGGTACGATTAAATGTTTGTTCGTTTACCAACTTTCTGTCAGGCCCTATTCTAGGTGCCAGAGACACATCAGGGTACAAGACATAAATGTTCTACTCGCATGTGGCGTGCAGTCTAGTGTGGGAAAAGTACACGATGTATGTAATAACATCAAATGAATTCAAGAGCTGGGGACAAATGCAGAGCCGGGTCCAGACTGGAGGGTGGGAGGGGGCTGTGTCTGACCGGGTGGTTGGATTAACACTTGAATGAAGTGGGGGAGCAAGCCACACAGGTATCTGGACAAAGTGTTCCAGGAAGACAGGAAGAGGGAACAAGGACACAGATGTGTGCTGGAGCTCTCCTGGGGCAGGGAATGGGGAGGGGTGTGGGAAGTGCAACTGGAAAGGTAGTCAGGTGCTGCCCACTCAGGGTCCACAGGAAGGAACCTGAGTCATAACAAGTGAGTCCTGGACAGAGAACAGACTGAAAGGGGAGCAAGGGTGAATACGGAGAGACAAGTCTAGGGCTCAGTGCAGGGTCCAGTAAGGAGCCGTGAAGGCAGGACACAAAGCACATAGCAAGGGTGTGTCATCTCAAGCGCCAGCACAAGGGAATCCTCAGTCAACAATCCCCCGTGTTGTCCCTGTCACTATCCTCGTTACCATCAACATCCTCATCATCCCCAACATGGGCCCAGGCTCTGCTGCTCCCAAGGCAGAAAGACTGTCAGGCAGACCTGCAGAGAAGCCCTGGGAAGTGGGCAGGGCTCCCTGCCCCATTTGACTGATGATGAAGTACCTTGATCAAGGTCCCCCAGCCACAATGGGCAGGGCCAAAGTGCCTTAAGCCAGTGCTCCACCTCGAGTGGGCTCCCCAGCCTAAGCAGACAGATCTTCACCATGCGCCCTCCTCTCCGCCCTGCCCCCGGGCCCAATCCTCAACCAGCTCTGTGTCTTCATCCACACAGGGCCTCTATGGGGAAAACACTGTACTCTAAATGAAACAACAGCTCCAAGTGTCTGCACTGCACAGGTGTCAGTTCTTTCCCACCCAGTTCCTTGCTTGCTGAGCAGGAGGTGCTGCAAGCCCCATCAGGTGAAACCAGGGTGGGGAGACTTCCTCCCAATCTTAGCTTACAACCCGCTTCCTCCAGGGCTCCCCTGAGCCCAGGCCACACTCCTCCTTGGACCTGGCTCCTGGCTGTCCCCTGTTCTGAGCAGCAGGGAGAACCGTAGGTAGAGACAGTCTCATCAGGGGTGGCAGGCACCTCTCCCACCCCTGACTGGGAGCTCCTCCAGGGAGGCAGGGACTGCAGCTGATTCCTGTCTCTGTCCCCAGGGCCAGGCACGGGTGAGCAAGAACAGAAATAACTCAATCCCGAGGGTCCCTTGGGGGAGCCCTGTATGCACTCGAAGCCCTCAGCCAGCCAGCCTGCTTGTTGCCTCCCCCTCTGCTGGCTGAGGCAGCCCATGGCCTGAGTCTGTGTGGCACTGCTGGGAAAAGACCATGCCCTCTTCCTTTCACAGCCACAGACTCAGTCTATGGAGGGCCACCCAGCCCCACTGCTATGGGACTAAAGGCTGTGGGTGCTGGGAGAGAGGGCTCTGGGCCATGGCAGCTAGGCTCCCTCAGCCCTTCTGCTGCCCAAGGAAGCAGGAGTATGCTGGGTGGCCTGTTCCAGGCACAGGGACATAGATAAGATCATTTCATTGGCCACAGAAAAGTCTGTAGAAAAAGTCCCCTACAAACAGTCCACCGTGGCTTTTGGTGGGGTAAGAGATTCCATGGTGGCAGTGGCATAGAAGTTTTGTTACTTTTTGCTTACTTAGTGCCTGGAATTTGGTATTCTATACTTGCAATTTTTTTAACTTATCTTTTTTTGAGACATAGTCTCATTATATTGCCCAGGCTAGACTTGAACTCCTGGGCTCAAAAGATCCTCCTGCCTCAGTCTCCCAGGTAGGCCTATAGTCATAACTTCCCTTTTTCTGTTTCTTCCCCCTGTCTGCCACTCCCCCCATGATTCACACGAGTTTCTTCTTCAGACCCACCGGCTGTCTGTGTGGCTGTCTACTCCACCAGTCAGCGGGAGCCCTGGGCTTCAGTCACCTCTCTGGCCCAAGACCCTACGTACAGCAGGGGCTCAATGAAAGTTTCCTGGACAAATCTCTGGGACAATCTGAAGGACCATTTCTGCAGGTGATCATTTAGAAGAAACTCAAAGGTGGATCAAGGGGGGAGTGGCAGATAGGGGGAGAAACTGAGAAAAAGGGAGAAGTCATAACTGCAGGCCCCGAACAGGAAGACACCCAGACAGGCTTTGGCCAGAGCCATTCAAACCCTCTGAAGAATGCAAGACCCCTGCAGGGGAGGAACAGGAAGAGGAGGAGGAGGGAAGAACCCCTTTCAAGGGTTTAGGTGTTCCTGCGAAGGCCCTCCTGGCCCAGCCCAGAACCTGAAGGAGCTGCTGGCTGGCAGGAGAGCAAACGCAAACGGCAGGGGAGGTCACATGCACGTGTGGACACTGGAGAGATCGACAGCCCCCATTCCATAGCTTTCCTAGAGATCAGGATCATGTGTCCTGGAGGTTTCTCTTAAATACTCATGACCCTTCTTCCCTGAGCTCTTGCCTGGCCAAAGCCTCATTTATGTGACGTTGGGTAAACACTGCTGGAGGGGTGGACACAGCTGGAGGCTCTCAGGGCAGCCTGGGTCAGGCCTGCAGCATATCTGCATGTCCAGGGCATGCAAGGCTTTCATGACTGGGCGGGGCCCCATCAGTTCCGCCCATGGCTTCCCAGTCCCCAACTGCCCTGAAAATGCTCAGGCAGATTCCCACCACCACTCCTCTGTCCAGGTGCCCCCTCCCCAGGAAGGCCTTGCCTATTGCCCTCTGCCCATCTGGGTTTTATCCAACCTTTAAGATAAAGGTCTTTAACTAAAGAGTATGAGCTGTATTTGGTCAACATTCATGTTTTGTTTAGCCCACACAGTGTTGACATTTTTAAGTTTTGAATCAAATGCCAACATTTAAAGATGTGAAATTTTAAAATGTCACAAAAAAACCTCTAGATTTTTGGCTTCTCTTATAAATCCAAAGGCCTGCCACCAAATGCCCAGTGCCATGGTGCAATGGCTGCTGCCCCCCTTAGCAGAACGTGTACTCTCTAGATGGCCACAGGTGCCACTACAGTGGTGGACTGTCACAGCAGGCAGGACATGGCAGGACCCACAACACATCAGACCTCCTCCCAGGATCCCACTCAGTGGCTGGCACACAGCAGGGACTTGCTTATTGTTTGTGGAATAAAGAATAAATACACAGTCCTTCACGGTGCCCAGGATTTCCTGAGCGCTATGCTGCTTCCCTGAGAGACTCCCACAGCAGAGATGGAACAATGCCCTTCACTCCCGGGGTCTTGGTCCCACAGCTGGGCACACCTGCAGCAAAACACTGGGGTGAGCCTTCAGGCTGCATCCAGATCTCCCCATTGTTATTTCATCTTTACATCAAAAGTTGTGCCACCTAGAGCCCAGTCAAAGTAAGAGCAGTGATCCTGGCACCTTCCTGCCTTCTAAAAAAGGTGGCCGGATTCCTCCCCAGCCCGTGGACAGTGATCCCCAGGACTTTTGTTAAACTGAAAAGCAGAAATTTGGCAGCAATAACTCACAAAGCCAAGGTTTCCTCAATGCCCGCCTGCAGGAGGTCTGCCCCTCTTTGAAGCTAGTAACCAACTCTTCCCTTTTTCTTTCGAGTAAATGAAACCCCACAGGGTTTTCAAGGTCAGAGTCACATTGGCAGGAAGGGTTCTCTTTGTTCTCCTGCCTCTGACTTACCCCAGACACAGACAATTGTCCCCAACCACCAGGTCCTTGGTAGTGGAAGAGGAGGCCCCTGCTCCTGCAGGGTGGAGCCCTGAGGATGAGCCAGGTGCCTACTGCAGCCCCCAGGAGCCCTGCTTCCTGGGATATGGATTCTCTATTGGCCTGGCTTCCCTGCCAGCCAGGGTGCTCTCTCTCTCACTCACAGGGATTGGAAAGAAATAGCTGTCAGCCTCCAGGGTGTGCTCATGGCCCAGGGAGCAGGAAGTGGGCAGTGGCTGGGCCTGGTTCTGCCCCTCCCTGTCTGACAGATGTGACCTGAGGCTACAGCCCTCCTCTCCCTGAGCTTCAGTTTCCTGGTTTGGAAAATGGGGAAATAAATACCTGATCTGAGACAATCAGACTCCTGAGGGGACTGGGAGGAGCTTTGTGCATCATAAAGTGCCATGCCAAAGTTAATTATTCCAGGGCCTGGTACAGTACCTGGCATGCAGTAGGTGCTCAATGTATCGTTCATGGTACAAACATCTACGGGGCACCTGTGCTGGGCCAGGCTGTATGCTAGGTGCCAGAGGCGCCTGCGCCGGGTCCACAGGAGATCTGCCATTCAACGAGGCACACAGACAACTGCCACACCCTGAGAACTGCAAGGAAGTAAGGACCGAAATGCTATGGGACCCAGACACGGGGGCGAGGCGCTCAGGTCTTACAAGAGCCCCACCTTTTGCCTTCTGGGCAACAGAGGCCAGAGTTGGAGCTGCCTAGCTGTAGGCTGCCTGGCATTCTACCCATTTTACGACAGGGCCTAGTTGGAGAGAGTTGCCAGGCTTGGTGAACAATCGGGTTCACTGAAGGTATCCATGTGCACCTGGACACATACCCAGGACCTAACAATGAACCTGTTTTGAGACATAGTCTTATTATATTGCCCAGGCTATACACTCTCTTAATGGCCCCCACACCTGCTTGGCGAGTAGACTACAGGGTCCCTGCCCTGAGAGGAGCTGCCACCCCATCCCAAACAGGTGGTGGCCACCAGAGGACTTGAGAATTATGTTGCTGGTGGTTCATATTCTGTCTCTGCCTCTTACTAGCCCATGAGACCTTGGTCAAGCTACCAAACCTCTCTGCATCTGGTTTTCCCATCTCTAAAACAAGCACACCTCTCAGGTCACTGTAAGCACTAAGACACGAAGCACCTGGCACAGAGGGATGCTTATCCTTGGGCCTTCCCTCCCCTAGTCCAATCTGGCACACACACGGGTCTGGGTCAAGCCTCTGACCAGCTCACCTTCTCTATCTCTGCCTCTCCTTAGTGCTGGCTCCTGCCCTTCCCAATGATTCCTCACCTTCCCAATGCTCCAGGCCCTTTCCCACCTCTCACTGTAGTCTCAATAACTGTTCCAGGAAGAGAGTAAGGTTTTCATCCTCTGAGCACTAGACTCATGGGGTTCCCTCTGCCTAAATGCCCTTCCCTGCCTTGGTTATGTGATGAACCCATGCTCGTTCAAGTCTCAACTCCTGTCACTTCTTCTATGAAGTCCTCCTGGATTCCTTGAGAGATGGCCTGACTCCTCCCCCAACCCCCAGCAGAGAGGCACAGAAGCAGCAGGCCAGGGTCTCCAACTCCTTACATGTCCTTGGGTACGTCCCCTCCTCATTCCTGGCCTCAGTTGCCCATCTGTAAAGGGATCACTATGACTTCTCATCCTAAGGCCCTGGGAATGGGCTTGGTCATGTGCTCTACTTTTGGGGGAGTAAGAGGACCACAGCCAGGTTTGCCCGGAGGTTCTGGGGAGGTAGGAAGGAGCTGGATTCTTGCTTTGTTCTACCAGTGAGGGCAGGACATGTATATATCAAGAGATCCCATCCAGTGTCCTCATGAAGCCCCCCCTTGCTACCAGGTGGAGAGAACCCAAAAGTGAAGCACAGAAATCAGGCACAAAAGATGGGGAGCAAAGTGAAGGCCTTGAAGTCTGCCTGGGACTGGGGGAGGGGGAGCAGAGCCAGCTTTAAGGCTTTAAGCAGAAGAAGCTAGGATCTGAAAGATAGGTATGATCAAAGTAGGAATCACAGGGGAAAGAGAAGGCGGCATTCCAGAGAGGACACAACACGAGCCAGGGAACTCCATGACACAATCCTGGCTAACTCATCTCCTGCGCTTGCTCTTCACCAGGTGCTGCTAAGCATTTAGCTGCAGATCCCATTTACTCCTCTTGACAATGCTATGAACTGATACTCTCCCCCATTTTGCAGAGTTAGCTAAGTTCTCTAAAGTCACAGCTGACAAGTGGCAGAGCTGGAATTTCAACCCAGCATTTGCCTGCAGTGTTCTGTGGGTCAACAGAGGAGACCAAGGCCTGGTGGCTCAGGGTGACACAGGGTAAGGACTCAAGTCTGGAGACTCCCAAGGGACTTGTTAAGTCCTCGAAGTCGGGTTTTGTTGTCCCTGCAGATAGATCTTGAATGGCACCCAGCCCATCCCAACGTATGTTGATGACATCCCTTGGGGGTGACCTCACCCACACATGGGGATATGCAAGCAGAGTCCAAGGACCCCCACCCACGCCTCCTTTGCACCATCTGCCTGAGTGCTGCCTGAGCTGCTGCGAGCAGCCAGCGAGTGAGTGAGTGAGCAAGCACCTTGGAGGGCGTGAGGGAGCTGGGAGAAGGCAGCCAGTCAGGAGCCGCGGCTGCCGGCAGCCACACAGACGGGCTGACGCAGAGCTGTTGCCAGGGCAGGCAGGAGAGTCTGCCTTCACAGGGAGAGGGACTGAGGATAGGTCACTCTCTCCTGGGCCACCAGCATGTCCATCCAGGGCCTCCCCACCAAGAGCCTGGCCATTCTGAAACCTCAACACATAAGGACAGCGGCCCCGCAGGGAGACCACCAGCAAGGAAAGCCATTGAGACAGAAGGCACGGTCACACCTGACATGCCAGAAACAAGAATGTCACAATGCGGCCCAAACAGGGACCCTGGCTGGGGGCTAGAGGCTTCTGCGCCAGGAGTTTCAACAACCCAGGCTCAGCTTGCAGGACACCCATCACTGTGTGGTACCTGCCCTCCCCCTGTACCAGGAACAGCAGGGAGTCCAGGACTGGAGAGGGAGGGGAAGAGAAAAAGAAGGGAGAGGTGGTGCTCAAAGGAGAATGGTCCCAGGAAGGCAGGACCCTGACTGGACTCTCACCTGGGCCTCTTCTCAGTGCCCGGCACGTGGCTGCCATGTGGCAGGGTGGGGCACGGAAGCCAGAACTGTGGGTAACGAGGAGTAAACATGCCAGGAGGGGCAAGGGGGGCAGGTCAGGATGCCCAGGGCACTGCTAAGTGGTGTGCTGTCCATTTTGCACACATACTAAGGTCAATTACACACGGTATGATAAACACACGTGTGTGACCCAAGTGAATCTACCCAGGGGTGGATTATCAGGATCCACATGCCAGGGGTAGCTACAGCAAGCCCATTAAATCGTTTTCTGTAAAACTGCACCACAAAGTATGCAGTGTTTCCTTTCATGTGTAGAAATGTGCTTCTGCTAGTACAATGACTGGCTTTTAGCTAGCTGGATAAAAAGGCCTTGTGAGCACCACCATCCTGTCTGTACCTGCCCTAAGATTCAGGCTAAGCAGCAGGCCAACTCTTAGGAAGTCACTCAGAGTCCAGAATTCTGCTTGCCCCAAAGTCCCACCACTTAGAAGATCCTGGCCCTTGAGTCGATGTGGAAGTTGGTAATTCGTACCATGAGGACTGTGTAGCATCACCTAGGGGTGAATCCATGGTGCAAAGTGCTTCTCTGAGGAGTTCTCTGAGGGCAAGATCCCCCCAGGGCTGCCCCAGGCTCACAAGAGACCCCGGCCCATCTTCATGAGTGCTTGCTATGACACATACATGCACAAGGCCCAGCTCCGTATGAGACTTGCCTTCACTGAAACAGTCTTCCTGATAGATGCTAGGAGCAAAAGAGACAGAGTTCCAACTCACCACTCATCATTAGAGGCTACAGAAATTCACCAAATAACCTGACAACAGCAAAGCTGCCCCTTTGACTTAGCGGGGAGAGAGACTACAGGGTTGACCATGGGAAACATGTGGCACTGAATTACCACACCTACCTTGGCCCCATGGCTCCCATCTTGGTCTTTGGCCAACCTGGGAAACTTGTTTCCCCATCACATTCCTGGGCCTCAGGAATGTGGCTCCTGGCCTCCTAACAGAAGAAAGCAGAGCTCTGGGTACCACCCACAGGATGCCCACTGGTGTCTCCTGAGAGCACACTGGGGTGCTGGGATGGGGATGGATCCCCTCTATACTCTCAGGGCCAGTCCCTCAGGGCTCTGCTGTTTATGTGAAGAACTAAGCAGAATTATTTTGGAAATGGAATCTGAGCAGGATAAAGAGTTGGGCTCTGCAACCAGCCCACATAAACACTTAGCCTCTCGCCAGGAAGGGCTGCAGTTCATATTTCGCAAGGGACAGGGCACAGCCAGTCAGACCTGAGTTTGGGATGAAACTCAGCTTCCGGCCAGTAGCAGCAGCGAAGCATCCCAGGCAGTTCCTGCCTCACCTGGGGTTCAGCTGAGCACCAGGCTCTGCCCTACAAGTGGCCCTAGGGGCACAGTGTGGCCTGGCTCCCCAAGCTGGCAGCAGGCAGTGTTACATCCAGCCCAGGAAGATAAAAGCATTCCCCACTACCACCATCCCTTGGAGGCCTATGACCCTCTCAGAGAGGGGAGAATCCAGAGCTGCTAACTGGGGATCTCAATACTTGAGTGGGTCTCAGAATCACCTGGGGCTTATCAGGAATACAGATTCCAGAGCCCCCCTTAGACCTGTGACCCTGACCCTCCCAGGGTGGGGCTCCGGAATCTTTTTACCAGGTTCTCATGGCACTGTGATGCTCAGCTACAACCAGGCAAAGTGGGATGCCTCTGGTGCTCCTTCACAATGCCCACAGGAAATGCCTGGACTCTTCTTATCTGCTGCTGCCATTCCTGAAACCTTGGGAAGTTTACAAGGACTCACAAGCACTGTCCTTACAAGCACCTTCAGGTGACCATACCTCCACCCACCTCTGCAGACAACTGATAGGCCCCGCCTGATGACAGGCCAGCTGGGATTAGAGGCAGAGAATAAACCGACCCATTTCATGGGGAGAGAAGTGTGTTATTTACAGAGCCTTTTGAAAGAGGAGTCATTAGTTGACTTGGCATTTGATCATCAGAAAACTACCCAAGTCACATTGTCATTAAAAGGAAGCAAAGACCTGAGAAAGCAAAGAGGCGTGGCTGAGGCTGTTGAGGGTGCCCCCTTTCTAGAGTCCTATAACCCTCTCGCTCAGAAGGCTCTCAGGCAACCACCATGCAGCCCCCTGCCCTGCAGGAGCAAGGTCCTCAACCCTAGCTAAAGAGACACTCTCAGGGCAGCAAGTGCCAAGGCCAGCTCCCTGGAGCGGGGGGGGGGGGCATGCCCCTTGGCATGGGTTCCCCACGTTCAAATCTGGACTCCGCCATTTAAGGGTTCTATGACCTCCCGCAAGTCTCTTAACCATCTTCAATCCTGGTTTCCTCGCTTGTGAAATGAGAAATATCCATTTCTTAGGATGGTCGGAGGGTTAGGGCCAAAGAAGTCCACTGGCAGCCCCTCCTAGAAGACCCACTGGGTCTGCACGAGTTCTCCCACTGCCCAGAAGGTTCTTCCCTGAGAGCTCAGCTTACTCCTTTTGTCGTTGGGGAGGCCACTGCCACCACCTCCACCAGATGAAACCCTTCAGATCTGGGCTCTCACTGCCTTCAGGACACACATCTTAATTGCAATTACACAGTTACCTGTAAGACAATTGCACTTCAGCCTGTGTCCTCCACTAGGGGAGGAGCTGGGGCTGGTTTTGCTCATTTGCATCCCCCAGCTTAGCACTATGCCTGGCACGTAACGGGCTCTAACTGAAGAGTATCCTCTCCTTTGAGACCAGGCTGTCAGAGCGCCTATCCCACTGTTGGCTCCTGACTTCATCACTCAGCAACTCCTGAGTCCAGCCTCTATAATACTTGAATTGGTGCCCCACCCTAAAAGGGAGGCTCACAGCACCAATAGCTGCCTGCCTGTCTCCCTGCTGCTTGGGACTCGGCCTTGTGTGGCTCTCCAGATTTCACGTAGTAACACCTTCTCAGAGTTTCGGAAGCAAACCAAAGTCATTTGTCAACTATTTTCTCCCATTAATCTCACAATGCATTTGCTATTTTCCCTCCATAATGACTCATTTAGCAGCAACAGAGCAATTAGGCAGACCACAGAATATTGATTTTCTAAGTAGGAGAAATGTCAGCACAAACATCACTTCATGTCTGCCTTTGGCCATCTCTTGCTTATATGATGAGGTGGACCCTGGGAAGACTGGGTTGGATGTGCTGACAGGTTGTGGGATCTCAAACAGAAAAGCAAAAGCACGGTGTGTGAGAATGTGAGTATGTGTGTGTGACGACAGAATGACATGATCAAATTACCACGTAACACGATCCCACATAGACCTCAAAACCCTGGGAGTCAGGCGCCACAATCTTGGTGCCCATTTGAAAATGAGGAGACAGAGGGTCAGAGATTAGGTGACTCGTCCCAGATCACGGAGGGAGTTGGGGCATCGGATCTGGACTGGGTACATGTGTCAGCAGAGCAGGATTCTGTTCATCAGAGAGCCCCCATGTGGCTTGCTTTAGGACCAGAATGGAACTGTTGGGTGTGGCAATGCAGTACCTTTCATGGTGTATGGTATAACCCAAGGAGATTTTTGAGATATAAAACAGTTGGCCCGAGTCCTGAAGTCACATCTTAGCCCTGGTGCAGCTTCTAAGCCCAGCTGCTGTGAACAAGTTCACCCCAGGCTCCCCTAGTCATCCACCAGCCTTGTCCAAGAACTCTCAGAAAGGCCTGGAGAAAGACAAGCCAGCTGGACCCCCCTGTCCCACTCCATCACCCCTGCACCACCACTACTGGCCCAAGTCGAGTGCATACCCAGTTCCTGGGGTACCTCAAATATCCTCACCCTATAACAAGAGGGCAGGAGAAGGAAAAGGGTGAGAGTTGGAAGTGGTGTGATAAGCAGGCATCTGGCGGTTTTAGGCCCCTATCTATGAATGGCTCTAAAGCCAGGCCCCACAGCTTGGAAACCCTGAAGGAAGGCTTCGCTCACTCCTGCCTCCACCCCCCAGACACTCCAAGCAAGCTAGGAAGGGTGCTTTCAGAGCAACAGGTCCGAAGGCCCCACCCCAGCCAACATACTGACATTTATCCAGGGAGCAAATGGTTTCTTGGTGGCCAAGAGGAAAGAGCTGAAAGCCCAGCTGGCAGATGTGGGTTTAAATATCAACTCTATGTGCCTGTGGGTGAGACAATTACCCTCTCTGGGCCTCAGTTACCGTATCTATAAAATGGAATAATCCCTGCCCTGCCACCTTCCCAGCTGGTGTGAGGGCCATGTGGGGAATGACAGGGTGACCCATAAATGCTGGCTAGGGAAGCTCCTCAAAGGGGGACATTTCCAAGAGTTGGCACTGTCCTCCAAGGGAAGGGGCTGCTCCAGATGGAAAGAGCTCCCCATTGCTGGAGATGTGCCAACACTGGAGTGCCGGTGTGGATGGGAAGCAGAGCATCCTGTACCCCCTCCCATGGGCTCAGACACACACTGGCACATTAAAGCCTCTAAGGAACCATGCATCAAAGAAACTGACTGACTTGGTTCACTGGACGTTGCCCTGACCTGTTTGGACTGTGGAATTCCCTCATTCCAAGCACCCATTAACATCTGTAAGAATATGTTCAGTGGAACCCATTTAAGAAATACTCCTATAGAAGGTTTGGAGCAAGGCCTTTCAAGAGTACTCGTGGTGTGGTGAGACTCTAGGACTTTCCCCAATATCAACTACATGGTGGGGGCAGGCCTACCCCTTACTCTCCTTTCTAGCATGATAGGGAGACAAGGCCATGTGTCAGAGGGAAAACTCACATCAATGAAACACCATCAAAAGGGATTTAGAAATCTCAAATAGGAATCACTCCCAGGCTACCTCCGACTTTAACAAGCCCAGAAACTGGGAGGGATTGAAGAAGGCCCCCAAGCAGAAATACCTTCCCCTCCCCTACTCGTCTGAAAATTGGCCCTCATTGCTCTTACCCACTGCATAAGCAGTGATCCCTTTGGGCTGCCAGAAAAGAGGGCTAAGTCCCCAAAACAGCTGATCACGCTTCAGAGAAAAAGGGTTAGTGGGACCACAGAAAGCAGAAAGAATAAGAATACTAAACCATCTGTGTGCTAGAAAACCCATGTGTGGATCCTGGAAGAAAGCACGCACTACCCCCACCTGCCCTTTATCATGCTATGGGAGCCATATGGACACACCAGAGCTGGCCCCCAACCCAGGGCCCTCTCCTCTCTCTGGAGGCTCCATGCCAGGAAAGGCAGAGGAGTCCGGGAACCATCGGCTCCCCTGGAAGAGCTCCGGCAAACCCATCCATGGCAAACCCATCCATAATGGTGCAGACTTTGCTCCCAGCAAGGGCAGAGCTTTATTAATTATTCAGGGGACAGTGCAATTATGCAAATCTGTGGGCAGCCTCTGCCCGACCACTGCCTTCTGCAGAGGGAGTCTAGAGGGGAATGGGGAGGCCCAGAGCTCAAGCTGCCAGGTACACGGGAGCCACCCAGCCTGCAAAAAGGGGAATAAACCCCTACACCCTAGGCCTAGGCTCGTCCCAGACAAACCACCTCCCCACAGAGGGCTCTCTGACCAGAGCCAGGCTCCATCCCACACACAGGAGGGCTGGTAGCTGCTTTGAGGAATGATATTGAGAACCTGGGATGCCTTTTTCCAAATACATATGACCCACTACCTGTTGCTGAGCCAGCAATGCCATCATTCAGGGCTTATTCCTGCAGATACTAATGGCAGGGAACACTTCCAGAGTTTCCTCCAAAACATGCTTCTGAGGAGACATAACACCTCAAAAGAATGTTTACCAAATAATGTTCTGCAAAATACAACTGCTCCACAGATGTTAACAGCTGCTCCTGGGGTTGGGGGACAGGAAACCCTGGATTAAACAAAGCAAAACTGACTTGTTTATTGTAGGACCTCTCAGGGCCTTTAATCTCCTGGGTCACAAATGATTTCCCAAGAATGAGGAAGCAAAATTTGAGGATGGAAAATGCATTTGAGCACACAATCACCCCACTGGAGTCTCACCTCCAAGAACCTCTGGAACTGAGTTTGAGAAACTCTGGACAGACTGCTCCCCAGTCCTATTTGGACTATGGAATTCTCTCATCCCAAACACCCATTAACATCTCTAAGAACAGGTGTTCCATGGAACCCAGTTCGGGAAAACACTCGTGTGGGTGCTCTGAATAATAAGCAGCAGAGGTACGAAAGGCAACAAGGCCTTTCAAGTGCACCCCTGGCTTGCAGAGACTCTCAGACTTACTAAGTTCTCTGCCAGCTCCATTATTCCTTAATTCTGAAATTCTCTGGAGTAGGTTTTCCCTATCCTCAAACAACCATCAAATTCGTGGACTTTATGATCGTAGGGCAACTGAACAAGACCACCTCAGGCAGGCTGGATGGGCTCCAGGCAGAATATCTGGCCCTAGCACTACCACCTCCCCACGTCACGTTCAGTCCACAGAAGGCAGTTGACACCAGGGCAGTGTGGCCTGCAGCACAATAGGCAACCCCCTTGGTGAGTCTGCTGTAGTACTACCTGGGGTGGCTGGGGGTTTCGGCGCCAGCTTCACCCGTCTTCCCACAGATCCTGAGCAGAGGCTGGTGGGGGAGTCGCTGGCCACGATCATCATCACCCTGTTTGCCTTCACCCTCCTGGGTAGTGATGAAAGCCACCTCCATGTTCTGACCTTGGAGGAAGAGAAGTGCTATGGAAGGTCACTTAGCCTAGCCACAACCCCTTCTTCTACCTGCCCCACCTCACCCGGCATTATAAGTCAACAGATCCAAATGCAGCCATAGCTCATCAGCTCTGCCCAGATGAAAAGAGGTATGGGAGCCCAGAACCCTAAGGGAGCCACAGAAAAAGATGCTTAAGAATAAGTGATAAGTTGCAAATAGGAGGGGCAGTCACTGATCCAAGCCTGCCCTTGCATCCTGATGACCCCATCTTAAGGCCTGCCTCCACCGCCACCCCTACCATCTCAGGACTTGGGCACCCACAGCAGCCCCCTGCAGAGCCCCTGGTGCCCTTGGGACACACTTCCAAACCGCCTGGCAGCAGCCACATTCTCTCACCTGTGGGAGACAGAAAAACATTCTAGAAAGAACTGGATGCAAATCCTGTCTATGCCACTCACCTGCTGTCCGACTCAGGGCAAGTGACTTTTACTTCTCAGAACCTCAAATTCCTCACCTATAAGATAGGGAGAGGGCAGTACTGTGGGGTGGTTAAAAACACTGATGTGGGAGCCAGACAGCTTGGGTTTAATCCCAGCTCTGCCATTTCCGGCCACACAACTCACGCCTCTTTGGCTGTGAACCAGGGACGGCAACAGTATATATCTCACGGGCTGCTGTGAGGGTGAAGCGAGTTCAACTCAGTGAAGTGCAGGCAGCAGGGCCTGGCGCATAAGATGTGCTCAGCCATGTCAGCTAATACACTATAGAGGGCCCTGGCTGTGGATACAAAGAGATCTAGATTCTAAAGGCAACCTGAGACTAATCCTGGCTACATGATTTTATACTCTGAGGCCAGTTTCCTCACCTATAAAATGGGGGGAGGATAAAATGAGGGTAGTCAAGAAAATCAGAGACGATGCATATACAATGCATAATGCCTACCACACAGGTGCTTCTTAAGTGACCAAGTGGTTTATCAATCTGATCATTGACAGAACATGTAATGTGAAACACAGCACACGAGCACAGGCCACGTAGAACGCTGCCTGATAGAGGCCTTACATAATGAAGCCAACCGCCTGGGTTTGAAACCCAGCTCTGCCACTTATGAGCTGTAGGACTTGAACAAGCTGCTCAGTCTCTCTGTGACTCTATTTTCTTCTCTGTAAAATGGGGATAGTAATAGCACCTATCCTTCAAAGTGCTACAGTAAGAATGAGCTGAACAAATGCACAAGTAAGCACCAGGCACAGAGCCTGGCGCATCCTGAGTGGCCACTCAAGGGCAGTGGGTGGGGCTATCACAGTGTCAGAAGCAGTTTGCCATGAACGGAGCAGGATGAAAGGCATCTCCGTCCCGCCCCACTACGATGGCTCCATTCTCCAACAGCTCCAGGGGCTTCATGACCTGAATGCAGTAAACCAAAGCCCAGGAAAGACTGGGCCAGCCCTGTGCCAGGAATCCTGGGCCCCGAGACATTAGTTTCCATTTTTGTTTTTGCTTTACTGAAATAGAGAATCTGAAGCTCAGAGGGAAGCAGTTGGTGGAGCTGAGCCTTGGGCCAGCTCTGGGAGACTGACTCAGGCACGCCTGCTATTAACCTCCACGGCAACTGGCGGTGTGGGGGACAGGATTTTAGAGTAAGGCAGCCCTAGGTTCAGATTCCAGCTGCCCGCCTCACAGGCCCAGATTCCCCATCACCTCCCACAACCCTAGCAGGTGCCGGGCCTCCTTAGTTGGGAGTGCAGCCCACCCCACCTGGCCTAGTCTCTCCAAAGACAGTCATTCTCTTCCCTGAGCCGAGACCTTCCAAGGGGTCTGGAAGACTTCCACTCTCAGGTGGGAGCTAAGGGTATCTGGTCCAGTCCTAAAATGCTGACTAGTCCTGTCCTGTGGAATTTGACTTGGCGGACCTTGAATTGCATTACTGCGGCTCGCTTGATCCTAAGCAAGTGGGTACACTTCCCTGAACCTCAGTTTCCCCACCTGCAACCAGGAAGTTAGTGAGAAGAGCGGGCCTTGGTGGCAAAGGTGGGATGAGCACTGGACCTGGAGTTAGGAGACAAGTTCCAGCTCCCCTTGCCTCTGCCCCTTCACCTCTCTGAGCCTCACCTACCTCAGGTGCAAAATGCAGATCAGTCACAAATGCCCTGACTGTTCCAAGCACCCTCAGGAGACCCAGGGCACTGGTGTGGAGGAGCTTTTCATAATGGGAGCCCAGTGCAAGCACCGAAGGGGGCTACTGATACTCCTGTGAGGAGGCAGAGGGTTTATTTCAAAAGGCGTCACAGCCTTAAGGAGAAAGGATATGACATGCTACTGGTGGGATCTTGACATCAACCAGGGAATGGACTTGCCTGGTTACTGGGTTTCCTCCAATGTGTAATTCTGGGCCACTCACACATCGGGTTTCAGTTTCTACATCTGTGAAATGGGAAACAAAAAGCCCTCTTGCTATGAGAAATCACTAAGAGTACAGCACAGGAAGTGCTTAGGCAAGTCACCAGCACACAGCTGGGGCACAATGCCTGCCCCTCTACAAAAGGAGCAAACTTTGGGGAAGCAAGACCACCCCACCCAGAGAGTCTAATTCAGAAGATCCGGGGTAGTGTCCAAGAATCTGCATTTTATCAGGTGTCCTAAGCAATTCCTCGTCATACAGGTCCTCCTCTGCCCTGGGTTTCCAGTACAAGAGTAGGGATTTAGTCATAGCCACTTAGTTTACTGATGAAATGTGGCGAAGTTGGAAAGAGGGAAAGAAAGCACAGAGGAGAGTAAGGAGCAGAGGGGGTGGGGCTGGGAACAATCTATTAATCAATCTCCTCCCCAGCCAGAAATGGTAATTGTTGAGGCTCACACATCCTTCACCTGCTAACAATCTGCAGCTGCAATACCACGTTCTGATTATGAATGTCAAAAAGGCAGAGCATGAAATTAACTTCCCCTTAGTCAGTGGGCACAGGGAGACACTACACTAATTCACTGCCCTCGGTATGAAAACTCCCCATGACAACGTCGAATCAAATTAGGGCCCATGCTACCCTGGTGCCATCTCTATCTCTCCCCAGTGCACTCTTTTACAATCAGGCCCAGCCTGAAAACAAGGGCCCTGGTTTGTTCCAGAAAGGTCAGGGCGACAGGCAGGAGGTGATGGTTACCTGGGACAGTAGGGAGAAGGGCTCCTCTGCTCCCCCATGGGGGCTGCCCACTGAAAAGTGGAGATGGGATATCATTGTGCCAAGGAGTAACTCACTCCGCAGAGCATCTGATGCAGTAGTGTACCACTAGCCCCACCTGAGAGATGGGAAAACTGAGGGGGGCGGCAGAAGGGTGGAGGTGGCAAAAAGCTGCTCAGGCTGCCTTTTGGGGAACCCCTAAAAAGTACAGTCTGAGGCTACCCACTGGTCCGTCTCTCTTAAAAAATTTAAGCACATTCAGTTATTCACTGGCCAACTCTAAATGCCTCCGGCACAGGGCACAAAGTGCTCTGTTAGTGCTTCCAAGCAGCCTATCGCCAAGGCAGTCATCAGCTGAGGTCTACAAGGGGATGACCCTACAGGTCTGCAGAACGAGGGCCTCCTAAGCCGACACAGGGAGGGGGGAAGGGAGGACTTATTCCTTGGCCTGCCCTCAAGATGGGGCCTGACCTCCAGCCTTGGAGTCACTTCTTACCTCTCCCCCAAGGAATTCTCAGGCAGGGTGCCAGGAACCTTTGTGGGTGGGGATGGACGTTGTTTCCCTCTCCCTCCCATAGGTTTTCACCCCATCGCCCATGTGGCCCACAGGGGACATCTGCTGCACGCTGGTGGCTTCCACAAGGACGTGCATGTGTGCCAGGTGGCAGGTGGCATGGCCTGTATACACAAGGGAGGACAGCCATATGCCCACAGAGGCCAGAGATGCCCTCTATCTCAGGAGGGGATGGTAACACAGGCACACCCCAGCTGGGAGGGGAAACTTCCCTACCATTTCCATCACTATAATCTCCTGTGAGTTTCCAACCAGTCCTTTGAGATAGGTGGTGGGCACAATCACTCCTCTTGATGGATGAGTGGAAGGAGGGGCAGAGAGGAACCATGGCTTGCCCATAGTCACACATAGGCAGGGCCTGACCAAGAGCCCAAGGAAGGGGTATGCAAGCAATCTCTCACGTCACACATGGGCCACAGAGAGCTCAGAGAGAAGCAGAGGGGAGGGAGCTGGGCCCTTGGTGGAGATTTGGCTGTGGGAAGCTGCCTCAGGTTCCCAGGCTCTGACTTGGGGGCAGCTTCCCTGCAGCGGTAGCCCAGAGGCCCCTGGAGGGGTGGGAAAGCAGAGTGGCTAGTGACTGTCCCTCCCATAGCCCAGGCCTTGGGCATGTCACCTGGCTGCTCCGAGGTTGGTACAGCCCCACCTCAGCCCAGGCTTGCTATCCACACCTTCTCACCCCATCCCCAGGCAGATGCTGCCCTGGACACACCTCACAGATGGATGCACTGATGGCCAAGAGACTAGAACCACCAGAGGTTCTTCGTGCAAACGGAGCTTTCACTCACCTACAGCCAATCACCACAAGGGAGCAGGCTGGCTGCTCAGAGCAGAGAGAAGCTAAGCACACCCTGCTACCCTGGAAGGAGTCACCAAGCCGACCGGGAGAGCTGGATGCTTTTCCCTCTTGCCTTTTTGGTCTCTTACGATCTCCTCCAGTTTTGTTATGTGGCCTTCTAAAACAGCCATCAATTAGAGCCTGGTAATTAACTTTCTGGTTCAAGTAATATTTTGCAAAGGAATTACATTAAAGAGTCCATTTGCATATTCTAATACAGGGCCTGGAAATAGGCAGGGCTACCTGGAGGAGAATGGAAGCGGTCCCAAAGCACCCCTCAGGCCTGGCACCTGGGCCTGAGCTCTGCCTGGTAACTGAAGGTGAGAGTGGAGGCAAAGAGTTGCTGTCCGAGAAATTCTCCCCAAGAAGGTGGGGTGCTTATTCACACAACGGCCGGCTCAGTGTCCATGCATCCAGACAGAAAGTGCACACATGCACACAGGGATGCACGCGAGTGCTCAGAGAATATACTATACACACAGATACAACAGGGTATACGTACACAGACATGTACAAACAACTGGTAGATGTATACCCAAGAAGAAAACACACGATAATAACAATAGTAGACAACACTTATAATGAACACACAGATTGAATCGTATATGCAATTGCCTGTATTTGGCCTCCAAAAACAGCTACTTTACACAGTCTCACCCCATATGATGTGACCCAGGCACTGTTCCAAATACTTCACCTGTATTAACTCAATTAAATGCACAGACATGTACAAGGACATTAACATATAATATACACACCACTTCATGAGGACAGGTGCACACTTGCAACACATACAAAAAACGTACACATACATTTGCTTGTGCAGAGAAAGGCTTCTCTAGCCTTTCTTTGAGGTTTTGAAACCTCAGCCTTGCTGATCCCACTCTCACTAGCTAATTTCCACCGTTCCTAAAAATATTGCCCAGCTCGGATCTTGGGAAGTTACACAAGGGAGCTGCAGATCTAAAAGGAAGGCTATAAAAATGAGAAAGCAAAAAATAAATTGATTCTTCTATACGTCCAGGTCGTATTCTGTGGCTTTCCCCTTCCTCTCTAGAGATGAGACTCAGAATCATGTGCTCCTGTGCTGGTCAGCCCTGCCCCCAAAGGTGCCCATGGGGCTCAAGTACAATGCTGCAGTAGACAGGGGATCTGGTTCCAATGCCTGGCTTCTGCATAGGCCCCACCTCCACGCCTTTGACTGTATGCCTCAGTTTTCCTGGCCATAGAACAACCCTTTCACTGCTTACCTACCCTACAGGGCAGAAGACCTCTTAAAGTGCTGTGTAAATACAGGGCCTCCTTATGAATGATGGGATTAGGAATTAAACCTGATTTACTTATGGAGCGGAGAGGAGGGGAGGAGAGGATGAAAGAAAAAGGGAGAGGGAGGAGGAGGGGAGAGCCAGGTGAGCCTTCCTTGCAGGTAATTAATGAGTTCCCTGTCATATCTCTTGGAAGGCAGAGGCTCATTTAACATACAGGATCCACCTACATGGGACCTCTCCAAGCTGAGGAAGACCAAACAGGGCAACCAAGAATCCTGCAAGAGGCTTGTCAGAACACTCAGGCAAAGGACAGGAACAGACAAGTCTCAAAAGAAGCACTGCCACTGGCCATGAAACTCAGGAAAGCACTATTCAATCACCAACAAGCAAATGAATGCAAATAAAAAAAAAATGCCCTTTTTCTGCCTATCCAAATGACAAAGACTTTTATTGATGACATCCAACGTTTTGAAGGGTGTGAGGAAACAGGTAAGCACTCTCAAAAATCACTGGGGAGGGGTATGAATTATTACAGGTTTTCGGTGGGTGACATTTTTCTAAGAAAAACCTCTAACTATTCATATTTTTTGACCTAGTAATTCTGTTTCCTAAGACTTTATCCTTTGGGAAAAATCGGAAACATAGGCAAAGATATTCACGGATTTAAATCCCAGTGTCATTTTTAATCAAGAAAAACTAGACATAACCTAAATGCCTAAGTGATTAAAAACAAGTATGACCCAAACAGAAGATGGAACAATGAACTTTTAAAACTGATTATTAACACACCCGAGAGCTTTGCTTTCCCAGGTGTAGGCAGCAATCCCTAGGAAAATGTCTTGTGCCCTAGGTAATAATGGCTGTTTCTTATGTTTAAGGCAATAGCGATCCTTCTTACAGCTCGATTCACCTTACCAGGCACAGCAACATCTATTATCTCTTGAACCTCAGGATGAGGCCACATGATTGCTGATTATTCCCACACTGTGGATGAGAAAACTGAGGCTTACCAAGATGATGTGACTTAAACTTACCAATATTAACTGAAAACCTATGACATATTAATCTAACCTCTTTCACGCATTAATTAAATTTTAGAAACATTTAAGAAATGTGCAAGACCCAGTGTTAAATGCTAAGGAAACAGCACTGAACCGGACAATTTCTATGAAAAGTATGCTAAATTTATTAATGTCTTCAACGACATGATTATCATCATGCCCATTCTGCAGATGAGCAAACTGAGGCTTCGAAAGGTTACGTGACTTGCCCCAGGAATACCTGGCTTCAAATCCAAAGATCACATGCATCCCATTACTCCTGGAAATTGTCTAAACTGCACTATCATCTTGACATCACCACATTAGACAGACTAGTCCCCAGAAAAAGGACCAGGCCCTCCCTGTCTATAGTAGGGGAGGGAACAAGGGCAAGAAACACCAGACATGGATGCTCAGCCCTGCCTGCACCTCCTGTCAGCAACCAAAGCAGGAAAATAGACCCTAACTTCCATTTCCCCTGTTTCTCATCAACCTTCTTCACGCTCCCTCCTCCAGGGACTGTCTCACCACAAGGGGCAGAATTGATTCCTGCCTACTCAGGTCCAGGTGAGGGTCCCTGGAAGCTGCCATCCCCAACATCCAAGTACTGTATCTCCCTCCCTAGTCCCATATCATTTGGAATTCCACCATTAGCAACTTTCAGGTGTGGGAACGCCAGCCAGCACACACATACTCTGGAAGGGGGAATCGATCCCTAACTCCACACAGAGCAGCCTTGCCTTCCTGCACCAAAGCTGCCTGCGTTTATGAGCTAAGCCCTGCACCAGGATGACTGGGAAGAGTTTGATGGGGGTACAGATGATTTAGAGTAACTACTGTGTAAGTTTAGACAGGTAGCATGCCAAAGGAGACACATTCCCAGCAGGTGTGGAGGGCTAGAGTCACCCAGAAACAGCGTCAGGAAAGACAAGGAATGAGGAAAGCATAATATTGCCAGCTGACCCTCCTAGATCCTCAGTAACATTAATAAATAAATGAATGACTTGGAAATTATCCTCTGGGCTGGCAGAACCACATCCTCTATGTCACTTTTACCAACATTAAAACAGCCCCGTAAATGAAGCGGCAGCATTTCCAGTCTGCAAAATGAAGATGCTTTTGCCAGCGCACCTTTCACCTGGAAAGCGCTCCAAGCAGCATGTATTTCTGTTATCCAGGAGAAATGATCACCTGTCCTTGGTGCTTATTGCCAAAGCCTCTGAAGAAGAAATGAGTGTCTGAGGGACCCAGAGACTGTGGAGACCAGCTGGCAACCACCCCTGAGGCTGTTTCAGAAGAGTAAGTCCGAAGGCTTAAGCTTGTCCTACAGCCCCCAGCCCCCAGAGCCCAGCTGTGCCCACCAAGCCCTGCCTGGCCTGACCCCAGCCTCACAACCAGACAGCAACCCTTAATCCCAACCAGCCAGGTTTGGCATCCCCACCCCTGAAACCAACTCCTTTTCCAGGGAGCCAAAAAAATCCCAGCACAGAACCAACTGGTTTCCAACCTCCAGATGAGAGAATTCCAGCGCAAAAAAACCACCTCCCCAACACAGCAGCTTTCGGAGCACACAGACAGCATTCAACAAAGCCTTTTCAGCAGCCATATAAACCAGATTCATCCAAAGTCAGAACTCAAGTGGCCACCCCAGAGTGCCCCGTGCCACTCATCTACATGGGAAGGCCATGGGGACCAGGGCTCCGGCTTGACCACCTAGAAGCCTGCACCCTCCCTCCCACTCCTGTCCCCACCCATTCACTGAGGCTAGCGTCTTGGCACTTACCCTCTCCCCAACCAGAGGCATGGCAGCCAGTGGGGGTCCCATGGAGCCAGGACACAACCCTTCCTCGCTGCTAAGCCAAGCCAGAGGCAGCCTGTCCTGCCCTCCCAGCCTTCAACAGCACAACCACACCACATCAGAGCAGGGAGAGGTACCGCTCCACTCATCCAGGTTTGGCCATGAGCTGGAGGGGCGGGCGGGGTCACCATAGCTGTTTTTACTCACTGAACTCCAAATAGGATGACTCCAGGGACAGCCCCAGAGATATTTCTGCCCATCCATCCCAGCAGCAGCCGACGAATCTATTCCTAAGCAAAGCAGCAAATCAGGAGACCCCAGTCCTGGGAAAGCCTATTTCAGCTCCAAGGCTGGGTAGAGGGATTTCAAACCCAGTCTTTCTGCCTGTCCATGGGAAATCTAGGCTCCCTTCCTGTGCCAGAGAAGCCACCAAGCCAGATTTTGTTTATAGAAAATTAAAAAGACAATTCCACACCGCTGCCAGTGACATTCTGCTCCAACCGCTACTGTTTCCTACCGTTTCCTACCGTTTCCAGAAACAGGCTTGTAGTTTCACTCCCAACCCCCACTCTGCGCCCCTTCAGCATGTGGCAAGGCTGACCTGAGGCCAAGCAGGGCAGGACCTGCAGGAGGTCGTCTCGACCATGCCCTGACCTCTGGCTAGGGTGGCCAGCCAGCACTTGGCAGGGTACAGGCTTCCCGCTGTAAGGAGGTAAACATGACATGCATGCCGCCTGCTCCCGGGAGAGCAGACACTCTGAGGCCGGACTGCCTGCTGTCTCTCCTGTTCCCCGGACAACCACCACATGCACACAAAAGGGGGTACGTACACAAGCCCCCGCATGCGGGTGCAGAGGGTCCTGACCCCCGCCAAGGAAAGCGCGGAGAAGGGCATGTTCCTGGGGAAGAGAGCCGAAGGCAGGGGCCGGGCGGAGGGAGGAAGGCAGCAAACCGGGTGGCCTGCCGCCCAGACAATAACAAAGATGGGAAGCGAGATTTTCAAAGACGCAGTGACTGCACCCAGCGTTGAGCTCTGGCCTGGCTGCATCTTCCTGCCAGGGCACGCCTGGTCCCCTGGGGCACCAGAGCCATCAGAGAAAGGCTGAGGGTCCCGCCTCAGGCTGGGCTTGGCAGCTGGGGTAGGAAATCAGCTGCAGGCAGTGGTGAGGATGCACTGGAGAGCGCTGCTCTGGGCCGATGGAAATTAAAGGTCTAGCCATTCTACTGGGAGGTGGGAGTGTTACTCTCCAGGAAGATGCTAGGGGTCAGTTAAACAGTCACTCAACCTTGGGCAGGAGTTGGGCTATAACTTGTACTCCTCTGCCTGCTAGAACCAAGGAGGAGGGGAGAGAGATTTTCATGCTACCTATGCCTCCCCTACAGGGAGTGCCAACACGGATACAGCCCTACGAAGGCAGATGCCAGTGGTCTGAGATGTTCGGGCTAAATGCTGAAAAGACTCCTCGGTGCTTGCCCGTACTTTCACCTCCACAGGCTGGGCAGGGACACGTTCTAACTGGCACCAGAATCCATCACCATGCCTGTGCCTAAGTGGAAAGGTGCCTGTGGCTGGCACCGCTCGAGGAGGACCTGGGCCCTGAGAGGCTGTGTCCGCCCAGTGCCCCCTGGAGGACAGGATGGCTTGCCCTTGCGAGCTGAAGCCCGCTCCATTGCCAGCGTCTCCCCGGCAGGTTGAACCACCTCCTCCTCCTCCCTCTCCCTTTCTGCCCCATCAGCCACCTCCCCGCGGAATTTCCACACCTGCTCCCGGCTGGCCCAGGAGAAGGAAACAGAAAGCAGGAGACACCCCTGAGAGTGGAGAGGTGAGGAAGGGAGGGAAGAAGCTGCCTAGGCTGGAGAGGAGGCGGCCCTGGCTCCCCAGCCTCAGGCTGTGCCCCCAGCTCAGGGCCTGGGCACTGCCCGCTCTGCTAGCCCCGGCCCCCAGCGGACGGAGCACGCGCCCTACTTGGAGCAGATGTGCCCCCTAAGTGGCCCAGCCCCCTGCTCCTCCCCTCCAGATGTTCACCCTTCCCCTCACCACGAGCAGCGCCCGGTCTCGGCCAAACCTGGCCGAAAATGCCTTTTGTATCTGATACCCAGAGGCTCCTGAGGCAGGGGGATGGGTCCTGGGGGCGGAGGCGCCACTTCCGTCCCCGGTTCGGGCACCGCACGGCCCGGGAAACAATGCCCACCTCGGACAGGCGAGGCAGGACTTCTCCGCGAGGGCACTTCGCGCCCGGCCTCGCCGGGGGCCGCCGCGGGCACCCTCTGCTCTCCTCTCTTCACCCCGGAGGGAGGCGCAGGGTCCTCCCCTCGGGCCCCCCAGTCCGGCCCAGGTGGCCCCACAAGTTCCCAGCAGGCGGCGTGGGGTCCCCTCCCCCATGTGGCTCGTCCCGGGCCGGGCTCGCGCTTTGTCCCCGCGCCCTCAGGGGCGCAGCCCGGGGCGGCGGCGCGGGGGGACCCGGCGGCGGCGGCGGGCTCACCTCTCATTGTCCGCGGCGGCGGCGGCGGCGCTCCGGAACCCCGGCAGGATGTGGCGGAAGCTGTGGTTGCGGTCCAGCTTGGGCTGGCTCTTGGTGCGCTTGATGGAGCCCTTGAGGCGGCGGCTGAGGAAGCCCTGCGCACGGGGCGACAAGAAGGGGAAGGGGAGGCGGGGTTAGCGCGGCGGCGGCGGGCCGGGACCCGCGCGGGACCCGCACCCTTGCTGGGCGGCCGCGCGGCCGAGGGCGGGCCGGGCTCGGGCTCGGCCCCAGCAGCTCGCGGCCCGCGCCGCCCGCCCGCCCGCCGACCGAGCGCCGACGGCCCGGCCCGCGCAGCGCGGCCCAGCCCACCCCGCCCGCCACGTCGCCCCCGCCCCCTAAGCCGCTGTTGCCATGGCGACGCCGAGCCGAGCCGCGCCGACCGCTGCCGAGGCTGCCCGAGCCCCCCGGGCGTCCCGGCGAGGGGGAGTACCGGGACGAGGGGGCGGGGCTGCGGAGGGGCGGAGACCCCCGGGGAACGCCAGGGCCGGCCGCCCCACTCACCTCCCCGCCGCCTCCAAGCTCGTCCTCCCAGAGCGAGGTCACACCCCCCACCACCCACCAGGAGGAATCCACGCCCCCTACCCCGTCGGGGATTGACAAAGCACCTTCCTCCGCTGCGAGGTCGCTGCTCTCAGCCCCCGGTGGTACCGATGAGAGCGGGCGCGTGGTCGGCTGAGGCGCCGGCTGGCCTGCGCCTGGCAGTGCCCTGGCCACCTAGACCCCGATCCCGGGCGACATTCCCTCCCAGAGCGGCAGTCGCTTGATGTCAGTGTGGGGCCCCTGCCCGGAACGTTGTATGTACCCCAGCAAGGACAACCATCTTGGGGAAAGGATCCTTAGCGCCCAGCTCAGGGAGGGGCCCGATGAGCTGAAGGGTTTGCTGAGTATCCCCATTAAAAGCTTCAAGATTTGGGGAACCTTATTCAGGCCATTTATCCACCTACCAGGTTGCACCGACTGAGAACAGAGCTTAATCCCCCACCTCCCCCATCCCAAGAGCTCCTGGTCTGATGGAAGAGACAGAGGAGACAGGCGTTCAATACACACAGGTCGAACCAATCTTCCCTTTACAGGTGACGGGAGAGATGTGGGGGCCCCAGGGGACACAGCCTGGGTCCTGCCAGGCTTGGAACCTACAGGAAGCTTGAGGGAGAGGAAAACTGGAGGAGGGGGAGCCCTCTAAGGAGGGGGGGCTCTGGGGGCCACCCACCTCAGTCTCAACTCCAGGTTGCAAGTGGGATATTAATTTAATTTGAGGTTAATGTATATAATCCAAATACCACATTCCATCCATCCCAAAATAAAGTGTCAGTTTGGCAGCCCTCTCTGTGTCCAAGAGGAGCAGTGGATGCTTGCCACAGGCCCTGGGCTGCATCTGTCCATCTTCAACATGAGAAGGTCAAACATGTGCTGTACAAGTCATCTCATGTCACCCGCACAGAGAGAAAATGACAGAAAAACATTCTCTGCAAATGAAGAGGCTTGCTCAGACAGGTAAAATGACTCATCCAAGGACACCCAGCTTCTGGGCCTGGCTAATTCGAGAGCTTTCAAGATTTCCCTTTTCCTATCTTTCTCCCTCTGCCTTTTCCTTCTTCCTCAGCCTTTCGTATCCACAGGAGAACTACCCCTGTGGCCACCTGTTGGGATTCTGCATGTCCTTAAAGGCCCAGCTGAAATACTACCTCACCAGAAGGCCATCCCAGGCAGTGGAGTCCAAATGCCCCTCACCTCTGCAGCCTGGAATTATCGATCAGGGTATTCTAATCAGCTGCCACAAATATCTCTTAGGTATTAGGGGCTGCAGGAGGGATCCTTCTCCAGAGGCGTGACCCATAGACAAGGCAAGGCTTAATGCAGAGGGACCGCAAATGGTGGCAGGTCAGGGGAGCACTAGGCTCTCTGGGACACACGGCATGGAGGCAGAGGCCTGCACCTCTTCGTGAGCTCTGAGCTCTCCCAACCTCCACCTCTTGCCAGGTATAGGGGAGGGGGCTGCACCTGGTTAATTTGGATGGGTTCTCTTCTCCCAGGGGTTGTGGTCAAGCAAGTTATACCAATGGGCTTGTACTTTTTCTTGGTTTTTATTTTCTACACTGATGAAAATTTCATAGTTTTTGCAATCTTGAGGTACGAAGAACAAAGAAGCATGTTTCACAATTTATGTAGCTCATTCTAGAGCAATATTGATGGCTTTATCCTATTTCTGAGTTAAAAAAAAAAAGTTTTCCCCCCTCTAGGAGGTTTGATGCACATGTGCTACTTCCTCTTCCCCACTCCACCCCCTGTGACTCTACTTAATGTTCCTCTGACAAGCAGCCTCCTCCTTAAAGCCTACTCAGAATGGTACCTCCCCCACCCAAACTGACAATGACCTTGGGGACTCCTAATACCCTGTCATATTCACTCTTTCACCTTAATGAGAGCCATTATGTGCTAGACACAGTAGCAAAGATAGCCATGAACATTATGGAGTGAGCAGTGTATGGATATTCAAGAGGTCAGGGAGCTCAGATCATGAGAAAAGAGATTCTTCCAGGGAACAGAGAGTGTTCCCATTGACCCACCCACCCATCATATCACACATCCACCTAGAGACCTGTGTCCCTCAGATAACTCAGCTCAGGACCCTGCATATGACAGGCTTAACAAATACTCATCATCTTGGAAAGCCACTACCAAAAGGGGACTCAGATGCAAAGGCTGCATTACAGGGTGACTGGGGACCAGAGTAGGGAAGGGACTTCCCCAAGGTCACAAAGCAAAGTTAATCAAGGACCACGGACTCCAGTCCTCTGCTCTGCCCAGCCAGACAGCTTGTTGCTCTCCTTCATGGGGGTGGAGGGCCAAGGGCGTCCTCTCCCTCATCGCCAGATGAAGGGAGGCAAACCTTTTCTGCTGTCCCTTCAGAGGCAGCTCCTGGGACTTGATTTCCGGAGGCAGCTATAGCCCCGAACTTGGGAAGAGGGGTTGACTGGTCTTCAGGTCAGAAACTCTTATTCTAGACTCAAGACAACCTTTAATTGAGGGGCAGTTGGCAAATCATTCAGTCAAACAGGGTTCTTGATACCCACTTTCCGGGACCGCAGTGGAGCCCGCTGACAGCCCAGTGGCTAAGAACCAAGTCAAACCCAGCTCCACACACCCCTCACTGCAAAAGAAGACAGTTAAGGCCCCTTGCCTCTCTGTGAAATGGATGGGGGGCTGCAGTGAGGATTAAACTGGCAGATAAAAGCTGATAAAGCTGCCAGGCACAGTGGCTCACGCCTGTAATCCCAGCACTTTGGGAGGCAGAGGCAGGTAGATCACCTGAGGTCAGGAGTTCAAGACCAGCCTGGCCAAAATGGCAAAACCCCATCTCTACTAAAAATACAAAAATTTGCCAGGTGTGGTGGCACGAGCGTGTATCCCAGCTACTCGGGAGGCTGAGGCAGGAGAATCGCGTGAACCCGGAGGTGGAGGTTGTAGTGAGCCAAGATTGCGTCACTGCACTTCAGCCTGGGTGACAAAACAAGATTCCATCTTGGGGAAAAAAAAAAAAAAAAATGATAAAGCTGTAGGCTCAGAGTGTAGCAGACAGTAAGTGCTCAACAAAAGCTACGTGGAATTCCCATATACATGTACAGGACTATTAAAACACTCCATTTGTAGTGACATGTATTGGGCCTAGCTCATCTGCAAGGATTATAGGTGGTCCCCATGATCACTCCCTTGCCCACTGACAGACTCTGACCCCCTAGCCACACCCCCTAAGGCCTGGCTGTATCCCACTTCTCCTGCAGATGGCCCTGGACCACAGGAGCCCATCCTTGCTGACCATTCTCACTGGACAGCTCTAGCCCTCTCACATCGCTTGGCCTCAAATCTTCATTCAGACAAGCTGTGGGCCGATTACTGGCCCTCTCTGAGCCTCAGTGTCCCTATGTGTAAAATCAACTGATGATGATACCTACTTTATGAGACCCTGGGAAGGATGAAGTACGATGTCGCCAGAAAGACAGTAACTATTAAGCAACTACACACAGTAGTAGGTTTATTGCAACCAATACTGATGTTGGCTGAGCACCATCACCTCTTTTTGCCCCAATGGGTAAATGACCACCAAGGGTGGGAGTCTGTCTGGGCTTTCCAGACAGGAGCCTGCGGGCTGTCCAGCAGGGGGGATGGAGACATGAATGAACATGCTTGCAAAATGATTCTGGAGCCACAGAATGTCATCCAGTTTGGTAGTTTTGAACTCTTTTAAACAAGAACTTTTTTTTGTTTTCCTAAAGCAACCTCACAGAGACTCCCGATGTCCAAAGTGCACAGGCAGGCAGGGCTGCTCAGGTGGAGGCCTCAGCTTTCATTCACTGGAGCAAGGACTGATGTCTAAAGCTCAGCAAGCAGCCTACACAGTCCGCGGGGACCCGAGGCTCCCTCCCCAGATGCGGCACTCTGCCTCTATTAAGGCAGCCCATGTCCCCGTCTACTTGTCAGGCAGCTGTGCCATGGCGCTGAGGTCAACTAAGGCCTCAGGGCTTTTGCACAAGGCTGCTGCCTGGTGCCACCTCCCCAGCTCATTCCCTGATGGCTGGGCGTGGATAGCTATGTAGCTCTCACCCCTCTCTGTGGATGGCCCACTGCCCATCTGGACATCCTTCCTATGCCAGCTGATCCTTTAGGCCCTAGGCTTCCATCATATCACTGACCAAAGCACAGGGCAGTTTGAGTGGGGGTCAGAGGCCTGGGGGTCTCTGGCTGGAAGGACCCAAGTTCTTAAGCCACTCTCCTACCCCAGTTCCTGCCACTTCACCACCATCCTGACATCTGGCCCACAACCCTGTTCCTTCTCCAGAAGGTCCTGAACGACTTTTTCAAAGCCCTTTCAGAATTCAAGATACGTGATTTCTTCATTTACTCATTTCAATGAATTCCACGTGATGATGATGATATATTACCAGCAATCAAGCTTCTGTTCTGACGAGTCACTCCCACCCTAGGAGAGGACGCCTAGGAGCTCCCAACGCCTCTTATCAGGAATCCCTGGGAGAATAAGGGCTTCAGAATTCAGGATGTTTTGGATTTCCGGGTGGGGAAATGGAAGCTCAGAGAAGTTAAGTCACCTGCTGAAAGTGGCAGAGCTGGGACTATAACCAAGAGAGTTCTGGCCCCTGGGATGGGCAGCGTGGGGACTCCTCCATATAGGGAAACAGAATGGACAGCTCTGATCATCCTCCCCACACTCAGCCCCAGGCACTGTACTAGGCCTCAGGGACCAAAGCCAAGGTGGGAGGGAAGAAAGGGAGGCCCGCTCACTCCCTGAGTGCAGAGCTGTCACACAGGGGCTCCCAGTGAATACCTGGAGGCTCCCCACCCCCAGGGAGGAGAACCTTGCCCAGTGCTGTCCTTGTCTGTGCCTCACTCCCAGCCGAGGAGGCAGTCCCTAGGGAACCAGGGATCTGCATTTCAGCGCCGTCACCTAGACACCCGGGAGCCGCTTGTCACCAATGGTCTCAAAGAAACTGCTTCTCACCTGAATACCAAGCACTGACTGAGCAACATGCCTAGCACAAAGTAGGTGCTCAATCAAAGGCGGGTTCCTTCCCCCAAGCCCAACATCTATTTGTCCTTGCATTCTTCCTCCAGGCCTGTCTTCATCACTCTCTCCCCTTTCAACAGACAGACCTGGGCTGCTGCAGATGGGTAGGTGGGCCTGGCAGAACTTTGTCGCCCGTTGAGCCCTCAGCTGCCCACTGGGGAACCCCAAGACAGTACTCAGGATGGAGGCAGAACCCTGTGGATCCTCCCTCCGCCCAGGCCCGGCTCCTCCCATAGCTGTTTCTAAGGCCCATCCCCAAAGAGAGAGCCTTGGAGAAGGGAGACTATTTTGACAGGCATGTCTCTCAGTATCTTTCTGGGGCTTTGCCCGATTGCCAAAAGCACATCTAAATAAACAGGAAGGGGAGAAGATCCCATCCAGATCCTGCCACCTCTCTCAGCTCCAGGAGGGGAGAAATGCTGAGCGCACGGGCTGGCGGGCTGACCCGACACTGCAGCAGGCTGGTGGGGGCACTAGAAAAGGGCTGGGGTGGTGGGGGTCCTGCTTCCAGAGTCACAGGGTGACAGCCAGGAGGGCCCACAGAGGGCAGCCAGGCTGGTGATACTGAGGAGAAATCTGAGGCCCAGAGGGCAGTGGGACCTGCCCAGCATCACCAGTCGGGGCCATTAGAACCTGGGTCCCCTGCTCCTTGCCCAGTGCTCTTTGTATCTTCAGCATCCACGCTTCAAGAACCTCACAGGCTGCCCTCACTTCCTCTTTCTGGGCCACAGTCTTCCCATCTGCAACACGAGGGGCTGGACTGGGTGATCACCAAGCTCCTTTCCAGTGCTGATATTTGATGATCCTATAAAGTCAGAGCAGCTGCCAGGGCCAGGCTGCCTGGCCCGCCCCAGGCTTGGCACCAACGGCATCAGGGAATTCTCTGGCTTTGCCCGAATCCTTCAGATGTGCCATTCCTCCTGCCCTCGCCTTCCCTGTTCCCGGGTCTCTACCCACGGCAGGCTGCCCAGCTTCTCTGGCCTCCTCCCCTCAAGGGTATGCACCATCAAAGAGGGTCCCAGCTGGAGAATGACTCACTAATGGTGGAATGTCAGACACTGTGACAGGCAAAAGACAGGAGGCATCTTAAACTGGGATTAGGTTAGTGCCTTCCTGGTGGCCACCTATTCACAGGCCACCCTATGCCCATAGACTCCTCCACAATCTCATACCAGTGAGATCGCCACATATTCCGCCTGGAGAAGGTAGCCAGACTACTTAAGTCATACAAAGAAAACCAATTCATAGGCCCTGAGAGCCTTCGGGGAAGCCCCAGGAAGGGGCTGGACCCTGACACTCCAGGGTCACTGTTGTGTTAAAATACTGCCTGGAAAAACACACTTAAACATGTTCACTTAGAGAAATATACAGGGCCAGAAACATACGCAAGTGTAGGACAGGCATGCATACAAATACACACAAGAAAGGCATCCCACAAAGAAATGCATGTGTAAGCGTACAAGTACTCCGGTACCACTACACATACAGACACACACAAACACAAACACATTGATCAGCACACACACGAATACACACATACACAGCCATGAAACATACAAGCCAAAATACAAATACACTGAAACAAGCCCATAAATATACATATGTACTCAGCTTTCATCAGGCACCCGCAGAATTGTGCAGACACACAAAACTAAACACACTGGCCCACATGTACTCAAATTCACAACCAGGAAAGGAAGGGCAAGTGGCCCAGGAAGCTCCAGAGTTGGGAGCCCAGATCTCAGGACCAAGGCAAGAAAACAGCTCTTAACGGCTTCCAAGATAACCCCCTCTGCTTTTCTCGCAGGGCTTCACTTTCTGGCAGTCTTTGAGGACAACTTGTTTGCTCCTCTCACACTCAAAAAGCTTGTCTTTACAGCTCCCTGAACATGTGGCTTTTGCAGTTCTGTTCCCTGGCAAGAGCTGAAGGTCCCTGCCCTAAACATTTCTCCTTCTGCCCATTAGCACAGCTAAAACTCCACCGTTTGACACACCTCTTTAGGTCCTAAGGGTAATTCAATCTCTAGGAATCCCCAGGTAAAATGTAAATAATTTTCATACTTCCCCTGGAAGAGGGTGAAAGCAGGGGATTCCACCACTTAATGGCTACGGGGCTTTGGGCTCATGACTTAACCTTCTATGCCTGTGTCCTCTTCTGTAAAATGAGGACAAAGTGGTTGTGGAGATGCAATGAGATCATGCATGGAAGAAACTTAGCCCATTTCCCTGCATACAATAAATACGAACTGCTGGCATTGCTGTCACGATCACTTTCATTTATCACTTCCTTTGACCACCAGAGACCAGCCCAGCCATTAGCCAGAAGGGCCTGGGCTGTTCCTCCTGCCTGGGAAGGAAGACCCTCCACACCCTTAAGGTACCTCCTCAGTCTTTCCCTTAGAGGCGTCCCCCGATGTCCCCACCCTAGGCCAGGTCTCCCTGTAGACTTACGACAGTTGTAATTATAAGTGTGTTTATTTAGTGCCTCCCCACCCATACTGGACTGTAAAGCCTCCAGAGCAGGGGCCATGGCAACCTGGGTCTCCAGTGCTGGACACCTGGCAGCTATTCTCTCAATATTTCCTGAATGAATTCACAAATATTTAATGACATAAAAGGAAACAGAGAAAGTGCTCTGCGGGGCTTTTTGAAAGGATTTCACTTGGAAGCAATCTGGGCAGACTTGCTAGAGGAGGCAGCTTTTGACAGCATTTTGGAAACACTGAAGGTGGGACAGCAGGTGGGCTTGCGGAGATTAGCTGGGACAGGATAGCCACATACAGGCATTCTAGGCAGACTCACAGCATAAGCAGAGGTGTAGAGGTAGGACAGTGGGGAGTCTGGCTGTCCAGGGAGGCCCCTAGAGTTATCACAGGTCCCTCCAGCCTCCCAGTTACACACCACCACCTGAGCCTGGGCTTATAATCCCCTCCCCAGTGCAGAGGACACCCAAGTAAAGGGGAACCCTAAGGAACACTGAGAGTCTAGTGGAGGAAAAAGAGGGGAGCCCAGATTTGAAGAGGGTGAAGGTGAAGTTGGGAGGGGAGCTGAGGATGTCGGCAGGGCCCTCCTGGTATCTGCTAGTGCCCAGGATTGGGCAGGCATCAGTGAACAGAAACCAGTTACGCATTCCCAAGATCTCAGCTTGGGATGTGACAACCCAGAGCAGCCAGGGAGTGACTCATTGTCCCATAAATCCTCCAGCTGGCACCTGCCTTAGCATAATAAGCCTGTCCCAGAGGTCTGGATGGCTACAAACACCTCATCACCTCTTTAAGCTCTCAGTCAGCCCTGGCCGTGGGATGGGGTGGGGAGTTGGACACCCAGGGCCACGTGGCTACAAGGAAGCCAATTCCACCAGGCGGTTACACCCCTGCAGCAGGGTCTATACTTTCTCCGCCTGCCCCCACGCCCTATCACTGAGGTCCCAGCCAGTCCTCCCGGGGCCACTTGCTGACTTTAGTGCTCATTCCCCAGCAAAACTCCCCTATCCTGTGCTCTGTGCACTGCACGAGTGGCAAGAAAACCACATTTGGAGTCTACAACTCTGGGGTCAAAACCCAGCTCTGCTATTAATACTAATGAAGGCTCTTCCAACATGCTGCTGAGAATTAGTCAGATGTATTTAGTAAGCCCTGACTAAGCTTCAGGCACTGTATTAGAGCTTCCCATGACTTCTCTTGTTTAATTCTCACAACCTAGTGTGCAGATGGGAGAACAGAAGTTCAGAAAGGGCAACTAATTTGCACAGCACCGCACAGCCAGGAAGCGGTAGAGCTGGGTTCAACACAGACAGGCTGCTCCAGAGCTAAAGCTCTCATGTAATCCCATTTTCGGACTGAGGCGCTGAGCCAGCACCTAAGCCGCTCTGTGACTCAGTTTCCCTGCTGTACAATGCAGGGATTAGTCTAGCTGATCTCTAAATTCTTTCCAGCTTGGGTGTGCCTCCCTGGTGACCCATTTGCAGGTGACAACACACGGGGGGGAATCTTCTGGGGACAAAGGGGCACTAATGGTGGGACTTACAGACTTGCGCTGGGCCACAGGGAGCTTCAGTTGGATAGGATTCCCCCGCACTTCCAGGCACCCAGCTGGCCTGGGTGGCCCCAGGGCAGCAAGGCAGGAAAGAGGTGCTATCTTGTTTCTCTCCCTGGACCAAGAACTACCAAGGAAACAACAGGACCCCAGGGAGCTCCAGGCCTGAGGACCAGTAACCACTAGTGGGAGGGAGGGGCGGGGGAAACTCCATAAATCCACCCGAGTAAGCAGTGCTCTGAAAAGCCCTTTTCACTACAGAATACAAAATGCACCGTTTTGGGAGAGGATTTTATAGGCTATATCTCCTCCTGGGTGATTTACCATCTGCGGGCCAAGGTTCACCTGGGAGTCCTGGCCTCAGAAGGCCCTTGGGTATGGGATAGAGTATGGGGTGGAGTCAAGGTCAGTTTCTTTTTTTCTTTAAAGGTCAGTTACTTTTTTTTTTTTTTTGGACGGAGTTTCACTCTGCCACCCAGGCTGCAGTGCACTGGTGTGATCTCGGCTCGCTGCAACCTCCAGCCTCCCGGGTTCAAGCTATTCTCCTGCCTCAGCCTCCATAGTAGCTGGGGTTACAGGCATGCGCCACCACGCCTGGCTAATTTTTTGTGTTTTTAATAGAGATGTGGTTTCACCATGTTGACCATGCTGGTCTAGAACTCCTGACTTCAGGTGATCCACCTGCCTCAACCTCCCAAAGTGCTGGGATTACAGGCATGAGCCACCACGCCTGGCACTTTTCAAGGCAAGGGCTGGTGTCCTTGCTGGCCTCTGGTGGCCTGGGTCACTTGTCTTGACCTGTCCTCCCATGGCAGGGGGCCACTCTGACCTCAGACACACAGTGCAGGGGCTGGCAGAAATGGAGAGATCACTGCTCACCTTCCCTGCTCGCCCTGCAATTACTCCATTTAATTCGTTTACTCCCTGTCTCTTTCTGTCTCGTGCAGCTTCATTCCACAAGCCCCTCATGAATCTGCCACGGGTGAGTCCTTGCTCCCGTGTTGGGAGTTCAGACAAATCAGAAACAGTCCCTGTCCTTGAGAAAGTGACCACCGTCTGGTGGGAGAGACAGAAGTGATGGATCATGAAGTCACAGAGTCTGTGAGGGAGCCTGGACACAGCCCTCGATGGCACCAGTGAGCTCTGGAGACAGAGAAATGGGGAGGAATTCTGGGTAGAAGGACCTGCCCACACAAAGGCATGGAAGCTGGGACAGCCTGGGGGACTTGAAGGCCAGGCTGGGGAGCTGGATCCCCCACCCTGCTGGGAGCCATCTAAGGTGCTGGAGCAGGGGAGTAACAAGCTCAGCTCGTTTTAGACGTTCTTTAAGCAATTCCACAGGAGAAGTTACTCATCTCGATGCAGAGCCTTGTGTTGGAAACAGATGTCACTACTGCCACCTCCACAGAGGGCCTCCTGGCTTTGGAAACAATTCCCGCCCGACAACTCAGATATAATTATGTCTGCAATCCCACCAAAATGCCACTTGATCGTTTCATTTTCGTAGCATGAGGAGGTGGGAAAATGAAGGCATCTGAGCCTGGCCCCTGACATGCAGCCCACCCCACCACCTCCCAGGAGAGGGGTGGACCTGCAGGGCCACAGAGCAGGATGGCAAGAGGAGAACAGCTCTCTCCTATCCCAGGGGTGTCTGACTCCTGGGGCCAGGCCTGCTCAAAGCAGGGGCAGGACAAGATAAGGCAGAGAGATGGGGAGGCCTGGGTCCAAATCTCAGCTCTGTCCCTGCAAGCTGTGTGGCCCAGGACAATGCACCTCCCCTCTCTGGGCTTCAACATCCTCAGCTGTAAGATGGAGAGAAAAACAGCACTGGCTAGCAAAGACTGGGCTGCGTGCTGTGGGCCGGGCGCTGTGAGAACTTCAAGATCCAGGCCCGTGAGCGGAGCCATCCTAGCTAGCTCTTCACTCCCCATCTGCCTTGATTTTGTCACCTTCTGAGAGTGAGATTTGTGTTATCTGAGCCTCGGGTTGTAAGGATTAAATGAGATAATACTTAGAAAGTGCTCAGCACAGGGCCTGACCCAGAGTACTGTGCAGAACAGGATTCAAAATCCCCCATCGTAAAGATAGCAGAGGTGGTAGAGCTGGGATTCGAACTCAGGCCAATGGGACTTGGAGTGCAAGCTCTGACCACCACCACGCCTCTCCCACAATGCCTGCCTTACCTCCTCTCAAAGCAGTGGTAGGTGGAACAGGTGCCTATAACCCATCAAAGGGTGGCAGTGACTGGTGTCTGTTGGTCCCAGCCTGGTGACCAGTGCAGCAGCCCTGCCTGACAGATCACATACTGGTCCACCTCACCCTGTGCCCTTCCTCTTGGTGGACAGCTGTCTCGGCCCCAGACCTTGTTCCATCCAGTGTCCCTGACCAGGGTCCCCTTTCAGAACCCCTGGCTTTCTGATCGACCCAGGCCCAGCTGGCACAGCCAGTCATGCCAGGCCCGGCCACTGACAGGTGCTCCCAGATCTAAGCTGCTCCCAGCCCCCAGCAGTGGGCTCTACAGCTTATTTAGCACAGTGGGCTGCCTCCCTGTGGCCCCGGACACACAAACCCCTGGGAGTTCAACACTCACTGGGAGGAGCCACCCAGAAGTCCACTTGCTACCCTCTGCTGCCCCCAACTGGCGGGAAACTGCCCTGCGCAGACACCTCCATCTCTATCTGAACTCACCACCTGACAACTTGGTCTCTGGTCCCCGAGGAACCCCTCCAGCCCCTCTCCACCTTCTACTGCCAGGGCTGAGCCCTAGAAGTTCAGTCAGGGGTGATGTTGCTTTGGGGCCGTGATGGAGGGGTATGGAAGGGGGAGGGGTCTGCCCAGTTACCTGGGGCTCTGGAGGAAATGTGGGGTGGAAGGGCACCCCACACACAAGCAAGGGGAACAGGTGTGAACACTGGGGAATGTTCCCTTGTGCCAGGCACTGAGCCCGCGCAGCCACCCTGTGGGGAGGGGTTCCTGCCCGTTTACAGACAGGGAAAGAGAGTGGGGCAACTTGCCTGAGACATCCCACAGAAGGGAGCAGTGGCCAAGATTTTAATCCCACTCCATCCCTGGGTTTGGGGGACTATCCCTGGGAGAGGCCAGCACTGTACCCCCAGGACCCTGAGTGGGTGTGAAGAGAGGAAGAAAGGCCCCCACAAAGCATTCCACCTGCCAGTTACTGAACCTGGCAGGAATTGGGGTGGTGGCCTTTACACCTTAATGGGAACCAGTTCATCTGATTCTGTGCTGCCCAACAGGCTTAAGTGCAGGGCTGGGGAAATGAAGTTTGCAGGGATGGCCTACGGATGCATTTGGAAGACCCCAGGGCAGGGAGAGGAGGGGGTACTAAGGCTGGCTTGTTCCCTTCACTTCCATCCTTCCCACTCACACTGCCCAAGCCAAGCTGCCACTTGCCAAGGTAAGGCAGGAGATTCCAGGGATCCTTGAAATGGGCTCTTCCCTCTACTCCTGCACAAGGGCATTCTGAGCACAGATGTTTGGGGGTTGGAACAGGCTCCTGAGAACCTACTTAAGCAATTTGCTTGTCCCCCCCAACCCCATGCTGGATCCCCACCCAGTCTTGCTCTCTGCCCACTGAAGGAGCTCCAGACTCTCCTAGCCTGTTCAAGTATGCTGCACTCCATGTCTGCTCTGGCCTCCTCTGGCCCACCTCACCTCCCTTGATGAGGACCTCATACTCCTGTTAATATGGCCTTAGATCCCATCTGCTCTGTTCACTGCCATGGATCTCTTGTCACTTCCATTCCAGCCACTTCCTCACATTTCAGCCCCCAAACTGCTCTCATTTCCTGCTGTCATTTGCCCATGCTGTTTCCCATGTCCTGGCCTTTGCCTGGAATGTCCTTTCCCCTTCACCTGCCTGGAAATTACTTCACCAAGTCCCGGCTGACCCTTCTGTATTTCTGCAGGTAGCAACCACATTTTCATCCTCTTTGTGTCCTCAGTGACTGGCATAGGCCCTGACACATAATTGGTAGTGATGACAAATGTATTGCAAGAAAGAATAAAGAAAGGCAAAAGGAGAGAAGAAAGTAAGTTCGTTCACACCACGGCAAGACTCACAGACCAGAGCTGGGCTCCCACCCCTGCCACCCACCAGCTGTAGACCTGCTGAGGCCAGGCCCTTCTCCTCCCTGAGCCTGGGTTCCTCAACTGCAAAACGGAGCTAATGAAACCGCCTTCCTGTGTATTAATGGGGTGGGGAGACAGCCTCCCAACCCTACCAATGCTGCAGCAGTCCCACCTCTGTCCCAGGCCTCAGTCTGGCCTGGTATTGGACTCAGGAGGCTCCAAGACCCCCTGTCCCTAGACTCCTGCCCTGAAGACCATCCCTGCCCCACCCTGGCCACCCTGGACAACTCCTGAGTCCCACCTTCCAACACTCCCTCTGCAGAAAAGGGGGACGCCCCCCGCGGAAGGCAGACACAGACCAAAATGACAGTAATACCTTTTGGGTTTGAATAGCTTCATACCAATCAGGCTCCATGAAGGTCAGGGATGGAGGGGGTGAAGGTGGAGGGGGTGGAGGGGGCAGGGTTTCCTCTCCCACCACCCCGCCCATCTGCTGAATACACGCCAGGTGCTGGGTCAGGAGACTGACTCACAGAGCGGAACTAAGCAAATTCCTCATAATTCAAGGAGAAAACTGGGGAGTCCATGGTGGGACCCCACCCAGGAGTCCAGCACTACCGCCCTGTTACAGCCAGGGCTGCATGGCTGACATCCCTCCACTGGTTGATGGGCCACAAACATAAATATGTCCCAAGTGAATGACCATCTGAGATGGACCCACAGCAGCCTGGGCCAGTGGAGGGAGCCCCAGCAAGTATCCTGGGCAAGCCGCTCTTCTGCAGGCCTCAGTTTCCCCATATACCCTAGGACAGATCTGGATCGTCTCATCTGTGAGCCTGGCTGGCTTTTCTGTTCCCCACCCCAACAGCCACTCGGAGCCTCCGTAGCTTGGAAGGGGCACAAATGGGGGGTAGCAAGGCCAACTCTGCCGGGAGCAGAGAATGCCCCCTCCTGGACCTTAAGTCATGCATTCCTCCTTCAGGCAGCCCCCAGCCCAAACTTCAGGTGCCTCTGCAGTTGGGGCTGGGGCCTGGCGGCCAGGAGGGGGCAGTGTGTAGATGAGCAGGAGGGAGCTGTCGGGGGCTCCAAAGGCAGTTGGACCAAAGAACACCCATTCCCCCCAGGAAATGTGATGGGGGCTGGGAGAAGGGCTCAGCTCAGATGGGGTGGCTGATGTCCAGGTGCTGGGAGGAAAGGACGGGAAGGAGTAAGGGGTGAGGACTACTGGATGTGGGGGAGAAGGACAGAGACCTGGGCTCAACTCCAGGCCCTACCCTAGACATGCTGTGTGACCTCAGGAAAGGACCCTCCCTTCTATGATTCTCAGTCCCTCCTCTGTATAGGGAAGGGTTGAACCAGTTAATTTCCAACAGCCTTTCCATGGTGACATAGGCGGGAGGGTCACCCACTAGCTTGCATGTTTGTGTTCACATGCCTGTTTCTTGTGTTTGTGTGACAGAAAGACAGCTGAAACACGGCAAGGATGCGGGGAGGCTACAGGAGTGGGAAGAGGGGTGAGCAGCTGGGAAAGCTGAGGTCCACAGCCCAGAGGTCTACTGCTACCTCCACTCACGGCCATCATCCACTGTGGTTCTTGTGTCCTGCAGGAGAAAGTCCAAAGGCTTTAGCTCACCCACCAAGGTCTCTCACTCTTCTCTCCAGGCCCTGAACTCATCCAGCACTCTAATCACACAGGGTCATTAGTTTGTTTCTATTCACGTCACTAACTGAAATACTCTTCTCCCTTGGTTCCTGATGAACTCCTATACACCCCTCAAAGCCCAGCCCCAAAAGTCCCTCCTCTAAGAATTCCCTGTCCTTCCTGGCCAGAGATAACTGCTCCTTGTTCTGTCACAGGGTGTGCACAACCAAGCACCCAATAAAAGTGAGTTGTTGAAAGAAACCAAAGACCTGCTCCTAGAAGCATCCGCAATCAACCCAATATTGAGTCTATCTGCAGTTTGTGCCAGCCCCCTGGGCCTTCCCCTCCCTGACACTTCTCCTTCTCCATCTCGCAAAAAATATCCCTGAGACCTAATTTCAGCTAAACCTTCAAACACGAGTCTCCACTTTCAACTTCTCGAGGAGGAATCAATTGGCTGTCAAGTTTCCCAGAGCCTCTGCCACCTCCCACACCCCGGGTCTGCCAGCCATCCTCAAGGTTGATGGGAGGGGTGGGGGCAGAGGAAGGAGGGAGGGAGGAAGGAGGGAGGGAGGAAGGAGGGAGGGAGGAAGGAGGGAGGGAGGGAGGAAGGAGAGAGGGAGGAAGGACCCAGCCCGCAACAGGGAAGGTTGGGGCTGGGGAAGGGGTCAGGCTGAGGAGCTAGTGGGGAGACCAGGAAGAGTCATCAGTTCTTTGCCTCCCAAATCAAACCACAGCTCCTCTGCCATGGAGTGGCAGGAGAGACAGAACAGCACACTGTTGCTGCTAAGGAGCCCAGGGCCTGGGGAAGCTGGGTGGGCACATGCAAAGCCCCCAGACCCAGCCTGACCATTGGTCTATGTGGATCCAGCGCCCCAGCATGCTGCCTGCCACCCTTCCCTCCATCCCTTCCAGGAGATGCTACTGGCACAGAGCAGACAGATCTGGGTTTGAATCTCAGGAATCTGAGAGCTGATGGCCACAGACGCACAGGAAGCCTCTCTAGTCATCTACTCCCAGGCCCCTTCTCCCATCCTCATTCAAGGCCCCCTATAACCTGCAGAGCACATGCCAGCCTTGTAGCACTGTGTCGTCCTGGAGAGTCACTCCCCTACCCTCCAACTCTCCCTAAAGGAGGGAGGGAGTTGTCACAGGTGGGCAGAAAAGTTCCATTCCTGGCCAAGCCACAAAGCTGGTATGAGGCTGTGCAGGGCCTGAAACCCGGGTCAGGGAACTCTCTAGAGCCCATTATCTTAGCTACTGCACCAGAACATTTAAGCACCTATTTATGCCCAAACTGTACGCTACCTTACAAAGTCCATCCCCCACATTTCACAAAAGGGGAAACTGAGGCTCTCCCAGGGTCACAAGGTCTCCAAGAGCCATGGACGGGACTAGCACTGAGCCTTCAATGTCCTGCAGAGTGGCTGCAGGTCGTTGGCTGACTCACAAAATGAGGAGGCGTGGCATGTGAGGGTGTAAACAACCCAGGCTCCTGAACCGCTGTCAGCTGCGTGGTGACCGCTGACAAGCCCTTCCCAGGCCTCAGTTTCCATGGAGAAAGTGGACAGGATGAGCCTTGTAGACTTTACATACACCCTGACTCATTGATTCTCCCAAAGAAGCACCCCTGTAAGAAATGCTGACATCCCACCATCTGGGTTTGAAATGGCAGTGAAGGTGGCAGTTATTCCAGTACATCCTGTAGCATCTCCCCTGCCTCCCCGAGGCAAAACCATGTTTCCCGGGTTCCCTCGAGGGTCTACACAGAGCAAAAGTCAGCTGAGCACGTGAGGACGTAGCTTTTGGGAGCCTGTAAGTGAACAAGTGTGTGCTACGGGCTAGGGGAGGGAGGCGGGTGCTTCTGGCCCTGCACAGGGTCTGTGTGAGGGTCTGTCTCCAAGGCCCAGGCCAGGCTCACCTTTGACCTTCCCCCAAACACCTTGTCCTCTGCCTGTACTCCAACCCTCCTAGATCTTTACTGATGTTTTACAGCCAAAAATGGAAACCCGATTCAGATGGTAATGATGGATTTCATCCACGAAGCACCCACCATGGGTCAGACCTGGGCGACCACATTCACCAAGTCCACAGTCCAAGCAAAGTCTGTCATTCCACATTTTACTGTCAAGAACACGAGGCTCGGAGAGGCTGAGTGGCTACTGAGATCACATGGATCATGGAAGAGCTGGGATTTGAACCCAGATCCCCACCTCTGAGTTCTCCAGTCCCCCCGCCAGCTCCCAGCACCCAGCCCAGAAGAGAATCTCGAATCACACCCCTTAAAGACCAACGTGCCCAGAAAAGGACACAAAACATAAATGTCTGGCAGTCCTGACTCAGCAGCTGAGTGACACCAGCTAAAGAATTTCACCTCTGAACCTCAGTTTCCTCACCTGTGAAATGGGCACACTAATAGTGCCTCCCCTAGAGGGTTGCCATGAGAAGTGGGCAAAGTGACCACCTTGAACATGCTCTCCATACTGCAGACCCTAACAGGGCAGGTGGGACTGTGAGTTGAGTCCCAGGTAGCTCGAGGTTCCCCAGGCTGGCTCTGGCTCTGACTCTGACTCTGACTCTGACTGAAGGTGGTTTCTACCCTGAGAGACAGAGCAGAGACACCACTACAGGGAAAATACCAGTCCTAGCTGTCAACTGGAGCTGCAAATTATAACAACTTTAAGGTGTGATCATACCCCTATTAGAGCAACTCAGGAAAGGGAAACAGGTGGAAAAATGATGCTGATGGGGTTGTGGGAGGGTGTGGGGCAATGGATCCTCCTCCTAGCCTGAGGATGGGTGTGCTTCATGCCCTGGGGTTAGAGAGACCTGGGTTCGAATCTTGGTTCCGCCACTTAGTAGCAGTTGGAGCTTGGGCAGCAAGTGACTTTCTCTCTCGGAACCTGTTTCCTCACCTGGGAAATGGGGTAACCAATGTTTCCGCTGTAGGTCTGTCTCCTGGATGAAGAGAGATCAGGTAGGCTGGGAGTGGTGGCTCACACCTGTAATCCCAGCACTTTGGGAGGCCAAGGTGGGAGGATCACCTGAGGTCAGAAGTTCGAGACCAGCCTGGCCAACACGGGGAAACCCCATCTCTACTAAAAAATACAAAAATAGATGGGTGTGGTAGCGTACTCCTGTAATCCCAGCTACTCGGGGGGCTGAGGTAGGAGAACAGCTTGAACCTGGGAGGCAGAGGTTGCAGCGAGCCAAGATCACACCACTGCACTCCAGCCTAGGCGACAGAGCAAGATTCTGTCTCCAAAAAAACCAAAAACAAACAAACAAAAACAAAACAAAACAAAACAAACAGATCAGGGATGTAGGACAGTGAGCCCAGTGCCTGGCACACAGTAGGCACTTCATCAATGGAGGCAGCTACTATTACTAATTATTATTAGTCATCGTTCCCTAGGCCCCCCTTGAAGGCCCACCCTGCCTGCTGTGGCCCCAGGGATCCACAGAGATCAGAACTTGGCCTTCGCTCCAGCTGATAGGAGTGGGGGTCACCCTGGCCCCAGCATCCAGGCGCTCCCTGCAGGCTGGAGACCAGCTTCCTGGGAACCCCTGGCCAAACCCAGGGCCACGACCCTCACTCCTCTCAGTGCAGGCTTCCTCCTCATTGCCCACAGGGTCAACCCCCAGCTGGGGACTCAGAATCACCTCCTGGGGGAAGCTTGTCAAAATGCAGATTGCCAGGCCCTGCCCTGGCCCAATGGACTGAAATCTTAAAGAAGGACAATAAGCTAGTTTTTAAGGCATTGTTATAACATATCGACAGTGGGGAGAATCAATGGCCCTGGGGAAAGCCCCATCCTTTTGGCCTGGTACTGGAGGTTCCATGTGACCTCCACTCAGCCAGGCTTCCCAGTCTCACCCACCCTGTCCTCCAGATCCCCTCGACTCCAGCTCCGCCAAGCATTTCTGCATGCCACAAACACATCAGCCCTCGACCTTATGAGCTCACATTCTCATGCTGACATTAAGTACTAGGAAAGAGAAGAGCAGGCTGCTGTGATGGGGAAAACCAAGAGGGCTTCCTGGAGGTGTGTGGTCAGGAGCTGATATCTAAGCTGATGCCCAAGGGATGAGGCGCCAGCCCTATGGCAAGCAGAGGAAATTTCTAGGGTGCCTCCATACCTTTGCAACTGCTGTTCCCCCTCTCTGGAAGTCTCTCTCCCTCTCTGTCCTTGCCTAGCCATTTTCTATGGATCCTTCAAGATGCAGCTCAAAAGCCAGCTCCCGTGGGACCCCCTCGGGAATTGCCAGTCATTTCCAGCTCCCCTGGAGCCCCTATATGATGCTATCCGGTGACAGCCAGGCCTGCACACTCTCTGTTCTCGCCACCGAGAACCCTCTTTCCTCTGCTCGCACACAGCAGGCATGACAGAAAAACTAATGAGCGAATGAATGGATGAACAACCCATCCAACGTCCACCTGCCCTACAGACCTGAGCTCCCTGGAGAAAGGAATGTGTCTATGTCATCGCTGCGTTTCTGGTGCCTGGGACAGCCCTAGAGAGAAGTACACACAGTAATGCTCCTGAATGAGGGAGTGGAGGGACCCAAAACTCTGGGGGGGTGGTGTGTGTGTGTGTGTGTGTGTGTGTGTACACACAGCAATGCAGAAGGGCGTGAACAGTCAGCCGTTAAGGGTCACTGGGGTCTGTTTCCATAAAGCTGTTTAGATTTGTAATTTTTAAAAAGTCTGTGTGCTGGTGGGGAGGACTCAGTTCAATAGCTACGATATACAGTCTGTGTTTTGTCGGTTCTAAGCCATCGTCAATTGTAAGATACAGCATCATTTTATGTACCGCCAAGAAAGATTTAAATTATGGTATGCCATGAGAGGTGTTAAAATACATGGAAACAAAAACAGTGTATCTTTTCAGGGTTGCAGAAGCACAGTGTGTGTGCGCCCTCAAGGGTACATTTATCCAAACTAACAAGAGCCTCTTGTCTTCCTGGGCCAGCTCAGCGCTGGGCCCCATAGCTTTCAGTGCTGTCTGTCCTCCACCTGCCCCCTCCCTCTCAGGATGGGACCCCCCATGTGGCCCCTGGGGCCAGGGCTGAGCCACGGAGATGGGAGCAGCTGAGGGATCGGATACCTAGAGCAAGGGAGGCCGGATGCTCTCCGGGTCCATGAGGCTCCAGGAAGGGGGGGCCGTGGGGTCGCAGAGCAGCACCCCGGGCGAGGTGGTGATGGTGGTGGCAGTGGCGGTGGTGGTGACGCAGAGATAGTTACCGTGACCCGGAACGGCGTGGCGGCCGAGGGCTCCATGCTGGGGCTCTTCTCGGAGAGGCTGCCGGGCAGGCTGCGCCGAGAGCCCGGCCTTTCTTGAGGCGACTCTGCCAACAGAGGAGAAGAGAGAGGTTGAACAAGAACAGCCAAGGCCACCCAGCTAGGACCTCCTGCCACTCCCATCGCAGCCAGGACAACAGACAAACTGACCCCTAGAAAATGATCCAGGCACTATGGAAAAGTCTGGCAGTTTCTCCAAAAAATTAAAAATACAAGTGCCACATGACCCAGCAATTCCACTCCTGGGTATAACCCAAAATAACTGAAAACAAGTACTCAAATACCTGTATGCAAATGTTCACAGCAGCCAAATGATGGAAACCCCAGTGTCCATCAGCAGAAGAATGAACACACACACAGTATTGACATGTAAGGGAACACCATTCTGCTCTAAAAAGGAATGAAGTTCTGATGCAAGCTGTAACATGATGGGACCTTGAAAACATTACGCTGAGAAACCCAAGAGGACATATTTTGTATTACCCCATTTATATGAAATATCTAGAAGAGGCCAATTCGTAGAGACAGAAAGTAGATTTGAAGTTAGCAGAGGCTGAAGAGAGAGGGGATCAGGAGTTATGGCTTAATGGTACAGAGTTTCTGTGAAGGGTGATGAAGAGTTTTAGGAATTGGATAGTGGTGATGGTTGCAGAACATTACAAATGGATTTCATGCCACTGACTTGTACACTTAAAACTAGTTAAAATGATGACTTTTATGTTTTATATATTTTATCATACCTTTTTAAAAAGGGGGAAAAAAGGCCTAGCGCTGTGGCTCACTCCTATAATCCCAGCACTTTGGGAGGTTGAGACGGGAGGATCACCTGAGGTCAGGAGTTTGAGACCAGCCTGGCCAACATGGTGAAACCCTGTCTCTACTAAAAATACAAAAATTAGCCAGGTGTGGTGTCATGCACCTGTAATCCCAGCTACTAAGGAGGCTGAGGTGGGAGAATCACTTGAATCTGGGAGGCGAAAGTTGCAGTGACCCGAAATCATACCACTGCACTCCAGCCTGGGCAACAGAGTGAGACTCTGTCTCAAAAAAAAAAAAAAGCGGGGGAAAGATTCCCCTAAACCCCTACTCCTTGTAATGTGGTGGGCTCCCTGTCACTGGAGGCATACAAGCAGACAGATAACAGCCATTTCCTGGGATGCCACACTTGGGGAGCTTGATGACTTCTCAAGTTTTCTGTTTGTTTTACAGACAAGGTCTCACTCTTTCACTCAGGCTGGAGCGCAGTGATGCAATCATAGCTCACCCAGCCTAGAACTCCTAGGCTCAAGCAATCCTACTGCCTCAGCCTCCTACCAAGTAGCTGGGACCACAGGTGCACCCCACCACACCTACCTAATTTTTTTAAAAAATTGTAGAGATGGGGTCTTCCTTTGTTGCCCAAGCTGGTCTCAAACTCCTGGCCTCAAGCAATCCTCCCACCTTGGCCTCCCAAAGTGCTGGGATTACAGGGCTCAGTCACTGTGTCAGCCCCCATGTTTTTTCAAACATGAGAATCTGTGACTTCTGGCTTCCAGTTCAGACCTTATTTTCCAGAGGCTGTAAACTTCGGAGGCCTACAGAGGCCAGCAGGAAATCCAGAATCCAGGAAAGCAGCCACCCACTCAGCACTAACTGGTTAACTGCTACATCACAAGGAGGGGCTCGGGGTAGCCATCGCTTCCATGGTTCAACAGAGGCTGATAATCTGGGTTTTTCAAACTATGAAGTATTCTGATTCTTAAATGGTGACAGCTCATTGAAAACTTTTAGCCACGGCCTGAGCACACCTACATAAAACCTCCTGAGTCTGTCCAACCTGCCAACATGGCCACTTTCCTCACTGGTTCCCCCACAACAGTGTGGCACCAGCTGCCTCTTTGCCATTGCTCCAGAGGTGGCCCCCAACAGAGGACTCTCTTCCTACTACCCTTCCCCAGCCTGGTCCATCCTGCAGTCCCTGGAGGAGGTGCTGGGTGACCCCCTCTACCTCCAGCTCTTGCCTCCCTTTTGGCTCCTATAGCAATAACTAGATCTGAGTCTCCTATCAACGCTCTCATTTGCAGTATGTGTGCGTGTGTGAGTGTGTGTGTATGTGTGTGTCTGCAGAACTCCTAACGCCCACGCCTAAGCTGGCTGCCTCTCCACCTCCCAGCACCCTGCATGGAGCCTGGTGCGTGGGGGGTGCCTGGGAAAGACCTGTTGACTCACAAGGGAAAAAAAGGACAGGGCAGAGGTTTCCCTGGTAGGTGTGAACACACAGGGGTGTGGAATGAGACAGGAATGCCCAGACAAACACACTTGCATGTTTATATTCATGCAGATTCTCCAATGTGTACACTCCCAGACCCACCCCAGGTACACATTGAGCAGGGGATGTGTGCACACACACAGGCCAGGTGACGTGGGGTTCACACAAGGAGCAGACTTTCCAGAAGGCAGAACAGGATGCTGGGGCTCTGTGTGCTTTCCAGGTCATTCCCTCCACACAGTCACATGGACAGGAGTCCACAAAAGCACAGGCTCCATCCTGAGCCTTGGCCCATGGCCAAGAAGGCAAAGCCATCCTGAGACTGGTTCAGGCCCGCTGACCTCCAGGCAGGCCTGGGGCAGGCATTGACACCAGGTCCAGACCATCCAGCCCCAGGCGCCTCTTCCAGAAAAGCTCCCTTCCCACATGGCTTATCCTCAGCCTGGCGTCATCCGTCTCTTAAGGCCCTTGCTCTTCCCGCACGGTGCTTCCTACTTAGAACTTTCCTTGGACCTCCTCCTCCACAATCTCTCTAGTCACACTCAAGGGATAACCACTCTTTCTGGAGGTTTTGCTAGGAAAATTCTTCCCATGCTTTCCTGTGTGCCTTCATCTCTCACCCCATCGCACCACCCACCTGGAGCACCCTCCTGTGCTCTGTGACAGCACATGCCACCTCCCTCTGGGAGGCTGTCACCCATAACCTATGTCCTACCTGCTACACTCAGCCAAGCTGCCAATGACTAGAGCAGAAGCTAGGCTCAGGGTGCAGTCACCAGCCCAAGGTCACAGGGCTACTGAGCACTAGAGCAAGAATGAGGGTCTAGTGTGTCTGGACGGAGTCCATGGCTCCTTCAGCCCTGAGTCCCATGGGTCCCAACACCCAGCCAAGGGGCCAACACATAAGAGGTACTCAGGACTTAGTCTCGGGATGCAAACCTTAGCCAGAGGCAGACCCCTGGGTTCAGCAACCTCTCCTAGGGAAAGTGGTAGAAGTGGGAGATGGGCAGTGCCAGGCACAGTCAGGACCCTGAGCCCAAGTTCTTCTAATGCCCTCAACACCCTCAGAAAGAAGGGACTCCTCACCCTGGTACCCAAGGTCATTCTACCTTACACAACTCTCTGGCTTTTCTTGCTAACCCTCTTCGCTGTACCTGCCACGATGTAGGAATGTCCCACCTCCACACCTTTGCCCATGCTCTCCCCTCTCCCTAGCATTCTCTTCCCTGGAATGGCTTCCTGTGGGAACTGTCATCCTTTGAGCTCTGGGGCAATGCTGGGGACGCCCAGATCACTTTAGGCAGAATGACTCACAACCCCGCACATCAGTCAGCCTTGCAGACTTGCTCCTTGGCGTCTCGGCAGGAAGATGGGTTGTCTGTTTCCCACCCCCACCCAGAGCCAGGCACCCTGCAGTGCTCAAAGTTCCTCCATCAAACCAACAAACACGGGGTACCCACTGCAGTTATGGAACCTGGCTGGCAGAGTCAGGCTGCCCCACAGGGGTCTTGGGATCACCAGGACAACAGGAGCTGGAGCTTCCAGGAACTACCCTCCCTCACCTGACACACACACACACACACACACACACACACACACACACACACACACCCCACACCCCTGGCCACAGCTTTACACTTTCCTGGGTAGGTGGGCCCTCACCACTGTAGGCAAGAGGCACATGGAGTCCCCTGGTAGAACGCTGGGTGCCCAGTGAGGATGTCTTTCCACTGAGACCAACACCGATGCCCAGAATCCTGCCTCTTGCCTCCTGGGTCTGAGCAGGAAGCTCTCAGAGGCTGCTTGGTCCAACCTCCCATCTGATAGATGATGAAGCTAAGACCAAAAGGAAAGAAACATGTGCATGATCCCCTCAACAACAGGTCTATAGAAAAGAGTGCTTTCGGCCAGGTGCAGTGGCTCACGCCTGATATCCCAGCACTTTGGGAGGCCGAGGCGGGCGGATCACGAGGTCAGGAGATCGAGACCATCCTGGCTAACACGGTGAAACCCCGTCTCTACTAAAAATACAAAAAAATTAGCCGGGCGAGGTGGCGGGCGCCTGTAGTCCCAGCTACTCGGGAGGCTGAGGCAGGAGAATGGCGTGAACCTGGGAGGTGGAGCTTGCAGTGAGCCGAGATCTGGCCACTGCACTCCAGCCTGGGAGACAGAGCGAGACTCTGTCTCAAAAAAAAAAAAAAAAAGAAAAAAGAAACGAAAAGAGTGCTCCCAAAATAGTCTAAAACGTCCATTCAGAAGCCCTGGCTACACCCCTCCACCTGAGAAGATAGGAAGGCAAGCAAGGAGCCCAGGGGGGCGGAGGATAGGCGCCCACTCTCCCTCCTGAACAGGGTGGCTGGCTCTCCCCCCTGACCTCCCCACTCTCCCAGCCCACACCAGGGCAAGGCCTGCACTCCATACAAAGCTGGAGGGGAACCTGGGGCACCTTCCCAGGTGTCTCCTGTGTGGCCCCTAGTTCCATTCTCCACCTCTCTGCACACTGCCTTCTGCTCCAGGGCACTGGCCTGTACAGACTCTATTATCTGAGCTTCTAGACCCTCAGCTTCCATGTGGTTTGGCCAAAGAGGAGCCCTGGCAAGAGATGAGGGGAGGGAGGAGAGTCGTCTGGGCTGCCTGCCTCCTCCACGGAAGGTCCAGCCACCATCAGGATGACCTTCTCTTCTGGACCTTTTCTTCCCAGCAACCACGCTCTCCCCTCCTCCGCAGGGCCTCAGGGAAGCAGCCCCTGCTGTCCCTAGCTTTGGGGTCCTGTACTGTCCCTGTGGTTCCCGAGGCCTGCCCACACCTTCGTAAGCAGCCCCTCTATTAAACGCTCCTCTAATCACCATAGTCTGAGGCACCACCTGCTTTTCTCCAAACCCCGAACTGATCCGCCAGGTGGGAGCTCAACTGCCTGGGAGTCACCCATGGAGCTGATGGGACCTCCTTTATCCACAGATGGGGAAATCAGGCCCTGAGAGGAGCTGTGGTGTGCCCGTGGTCACACTGAACATCAAGGGCAGAGTCTGGGCCAGGCCAGGCTCTCTCCTGACCCGACACCCCAAACACCTTCCCCAAGGAGCCAGCTGCCTGCCGTAAGCTCTAAACACAAAGTTAACAAACACATGGATCGCTGGGTTTCTCAATGTTTTTTCATTGTCGCTCTCCCTTAAAAGTCTTCTTAGACACTTTTTTCCTAATTTCCCCTCCATAAAATTTTAATATCACAGACATACAGCATCTTTTATGCGCTAAATGTATATACTGGGCTTTGTACAGAAAGGTTTTTTTTTTCATCTTCCAGTCCAAGAACCAACTTTTTGCCCACTTGGGAGCAATCTCACCTCCGCTGAGAATGCATGTTCTGGACCCTTTCAGATGTAATCCCACAGGACAACCTGGGCAGCTCTGTAGTGAGTCCACTTTCCAGATGGGGAAACTAAGTTCCTAGAAGCAAAAGTGACTTCCTCTAAAAGTCCTCCAGGGAAGAAACAAGAGTATATGCTGAGAGTCCCTTAAACGGCCCCCAAACCCCCACTTCCAGCCCCAGAGAAGGTGGAGGAGACATGGAGCATGGGGTCGGGTGAGGGGCCAAGCTGACACCAGGAGCGGGGATTCAACCCTCACTCTGCTGTGTGACTCCATGGCTGCCCCTTTCCCTCTCTGAGCTGATTTCATCAATCTAATGGTCAGGGAGTAAGAGCAATGGTCATCTCCAGTCCTTGGCACCAAGTAAAAACACACACACCCTCTATTTTAAACAGGAAAAGAAGGCAGGGAACCGACCCTGAGTCCTAATTCTGGACCCTGGGAGTTCAGCCTTGGGGTCCTAGGCCCCAGCATGCTGCCTTTGGCCTTTGATTTTGTAGAAAATCTTTTCTAATTTGGGCAAACAGACACTGGGAGGCCTGGCCTCATGGTCCCACAGGTCTAGCACCACAGCTGGTGCCAGTAGAAACCCAGAGAGGTTAAGTGAATCTGTTAAGATCACACAGTATGAAGGTGGCATTCCTAGGGCTAGATCATGGGAAGGGAGACCCAGCCGATCTCTTAAGAGCCCGCCCCAGACCTCTGAGCTTGATCCAGGAGTCTTTCCTCCTCGGCCCAGACTCATTGTGTGACTTCTGTGTGACCTCTCAGTCACCTAGTCTGCAAAATTAGGCATGGGACCAGCTGATCCTGGATCCCCTTTCCACTAGGAGGCTGTCCTCCTATTGGAGGACATTTACCAGGCTGTCTTCCTATTTACCAGGCTGTCTTCCTATTCTTGGAAGCCACAGCCGGAGAAATGCATTTTAACCTTCATATGTTTGCAAAAAATAAATAAAATCAGTTTCATTCAAATGCTGCTGGCTTGGTTACCATGGATACCACCTAATCATGAAGGATGACTGTTACTTGTTCCCATGGAAACATGGCGGCCTGAGGAACATCCTGTAATTTCAGACAAGACACCAAATTTCAGTTGTCGGGTTGCACTGCCCAGATCTTAATGCTTAAAAGCAGGTAGAGGCAGCAACCTCTAACGCTAGTGTCAGGAGAAAAGAAGTTGGCAAGGGTGTAGAACGAGGAGGTGTTGGACAGGGGTGTCCCTGTGTCCTCGGCAGTGATCGGGAAAATGCAAATTAAAACTCTCAGATGCCATTTCATACCTTTTGGAAAGGTCCTAGGCCAGTCCATAATTTAAAAGAAATTAATTAAAAGAAATGAAAAAGAAACCAGTCTAGAAATTAAAAAGAACTGACTCCAAATGTTGGCAGAGAGGCACATTACACTTTCATCACTGCTGGTGGAGTGAAAAGGGCTTGAAGAACAATTACACAATAGCCAGTAGAAACCGACAACACATATGTGCTAGGGCCAGAACCTTCCTTCCTACACATCCAGTCTAGAAAACTGCTTCATCCTGCACACGTGGAGATCTGCACAAAGATACTGACCGCAGCACTCTTTGTAGCAGAGAAAAGTTAGAAGTAACCTAAATGTCCACCAATAGGGGAACAGTCATTCAGTAGAACATCACACAGCAAGGAAGGGGGAGATAGTATTCACATGGAACACAATGGCACTACAAAGGGCCTAGAACTATAGAGATCAACATGAATAAAACTCAGAAATATGACGTTCAGTAAAAAAAATCAGTTGCAAAAGGAAACACTGTGTAATCCACTTATACACCTTTTTTTTAACAAGAATGTTCATAGCAGCTTTATTTTTAATAGCCCCAAAACTGGAAACAACCAAACCTCCTTCTACAGGTGAATGGTTAAACTGTGCTGCATCCAGGATGAGTAAGGCAGAATGACGGTACCCCAAAGAAGTCCACACTCTAATTCCCAGAACCTGTGAATGTTGCCTTACGTGGCAAAAGGACCTTGGCAGATGTGGCTGAGGTTAAGGATTTTGAGATGGGAGATTATCCTGAATTATCGAGGTGAGAATAATCTAATGATATGAGTTTGTTGTTGTTGTTGTTTTGAGATGTATTCTAGGTCGGTCACCCAGGCTAGAGTGCAGTGCTGCAATCTCAGCTCACTGCAACCTTCACCTCCCGGGTTCAAGGAATTCTCTTGCCTCAGTCTCCTGAACAGCTGGGATTACAGGCATGCACCACCATGCCTGGCTAATTTTTGTATTTTTGGTTTCTTTTTTTTTTTTTTTTTTGAGACGGAGTTTCGCTCTGTTGCCAGGCTGGAGTGGAGTGGCATGATTTCGGCTCACTGCAACCACCACCTCCTGGGTTCAAGTGATTCTCAGCATCCCATGTAGCTGGGACTACAGGTGTCCGCCACCATGCCCAGCTAATTTTTGTATTTTTAGTAGAGACGGGGTTTCATCATGTTGGCCAGGATGGTCTCGATCTCTTGACCTCGTGATCCTCCCACCTCAGCCTCCCAAAGTGCTTGGATTACAGGCCTGAGCCACTGCGCCCGGCCTAATTTCTGTATTTTTAGTAGAGACAGGGTTTCACCATATTGGCTAGGCTGGCCCCGAACTCCTGATGTCAAGTGATCCACCAGCCTCGGTCTACCAAAGTGCTTGGATTACAGGCGTGACCCACTGTGCCTGGCCAAATGATATGCATTCTTAAATGTGGAAGAGGGAAGCAAGGAGGTGAGTCAGAGAAATGTGATTAGGAAAGAGGCAGGAGAAACTCTAAGCCTGAGAGGAATTCCATCTGCTGTTGCCAGCTTTGACATAGACAGAGGTGGTCACAAGCCAAGGAATGTGGGTGGCCTCGATCTAGAAACTGGGAACAGCCCTCAGCTGATAGCCAGCAAGAAAACAGAAACCTTAGTCTTACAACCACTTGGAATTGAATTCCCCTAGCAAGGAATTAGCAATAAAATGGGTTTTTCCCTACAGCCTTTGGAAAAGAACGCAGCCTACTGACACCTTGATTTTGGTCTGGCAAGATCCATGCCAGAGTTCTGACTTACAGAGCTGTAAGATTAAAAACCTGTGTTGTTTAAGCCACTAAGTTTTAACTCGTTACAGCAGTCATAGAAAACGAATACACACACTATGGAACACTACTTAGCCCTAAAAAAGAAACACACTATTGATACACAGGACATCTTGGATGGATCTCCTGGGCATTATGCTGAGCAAGGAAAGTCAGTATCAAAAGGTTACATAGTGTATGATTCCGTGTACACGGCATTCTCAAAGGAATAAAGCAATAGAGATGGAAAACGGATTAGTGGTTGCCAGGCGTTAGGGATGGTGGGGTTAGGGTAGGCAGGTGGATATGATGTTAAAGGGGCCGCACGAGCGAAGTCTTCGTGGTGGATGATGACTGCAGTGGTAGTTACTCAAATCTACATACATGATGAAATGGCAGAGAACTATACGTATGCATGGTACCAATGTCCATGAAAGATCAGAAATAAAAGCCCCTGACATCGGGAAGCTGGCTTGGCATGCACAGCTATGCCATGTTATTCTCCATTTAGACATAATCACACAAGATACAACCTCAGACAAGGTTACTCTGAGGCTATGATAAAGTGAGACAAAACAAGGTCACTTCATAATTTTTAAGTAACCCATAAAGACAAGGTCACGGTGCCACCCACAAAATACCGACCATCACCCTCTCTTGGCTGAAATCAGTGACTGCTGCTGCTTCACCAATCATAGCTTTAGCCCCCAACGCTAGTCTCCTCTTCCTAGTGATAGGACTCAAGCTGCGCAATTACAGACTTGCTTCTGCCTTCTGACAGCAGACGCAATTCATCTAGTGTGAAACCTACTCCCTTCAACCTCCCCCAAATCACCCAACCAAAACCCAAATTCTACACTAGGTTCTTCCTAACACACTCCTAACACCTAACACATCTCTTACCGAGATGCCCCATGGTGTGTGCTCTCCCTCACTGCAGTGAGTAATAAATGCAATTTACTCAGCTAGAGGTGCGTTCTCGGTGGGTCTTTGGCTAGAAGGAACTGCAGCTGGAGGATCTCTCCTATAGTTATGTAAGATGCAACCATCAGAGAAAACTGGGTTCTTGGGACTTCTCCATACTGGTTTTGCAATTGCTTGTAAATCTATAATTATTTCAAAATAAAAAGTAAGGCTGGCTGGGCGCGGTAGCTCACGTCTGTAATCCCAGCACTTTGGGAGGCCAAGGCGGGCAGATTGCTTGAGGACAGGAGTTCGAGATCAGCCTAGCCAACACTCAGCCTGGCCAACATGGCAAAACCACGTCTCTACTAAAAATACAAAAATTAGCTGGGCCTGGTGGTGGATGCCTGTAAACCTAGCTACTTGGGAGGCTGAGGCATGAGAATTGCTTGAACCCAGGAGGTGGAGGTTGCAGTGAGCCAAGATCACACCACTGAACTCCAGCCTGGGTGACAAAGCAAGACTCTGTCTCCAAAAAAAAAAAAAAAGTAAGGCTTTCTATGTGATTAATATGATGTTTTACTTTGTTTACATGTGCATGCACTTACATAGAAAAATATCATATTACACAGTAGCCAGAAACTTGTTATCAGAAGTTCTCTTTGGAGAAGGGGATGGGCTATGAATGGAAACAGATGACTGTACCATTTCCTGAATGAAAAATAATTAAGACTTCCAAAAACTAATAGTAAAATTAAAATACAAATAGGTGATATGACTCAGCACAAACTGCACTCGCTGAATACATCTGAAGAGAAAAGAATAGAAGGAAGAGAAAAAACAAAATCAGAAAACAAAACAAATTAAAATCAACAACAGCCTGGGCGTGGTGGCTCACACCTGTAATCCCAGCACTTTGGGAGGCCGAGGCAGGAAGGCTGCTTGAGGCCAGGAGTTCAAAACCAGCCCGGGTAGCACAGCGAGACCACCATCTCTAAGAAAAGTTAAAAATTTAGCCAAGTGTGGTAATACATGCATGTCATCCTAACTGCTTGGGAGGCTGAGGCAGGAGAATCGCTTGAACCCGGGAGGCGGGGGGTTGCAGTGAGCGGAGATCGCACCATTGCACTACAGCCTGGAGACAGAGCAAGACACTGTCTCAAAAAATAATAATAATAAAAAATAAAATAAAAATCAACAACAGCTCAAATGGTGATATGATTTGGCTCTGTGTCCCCACTCAAATGTCATCTTGAATTGTACTCCCATAATTCCCATATGTTGTGGGAGGAACCCAGTGAGAGATAATTTAGATCATGGGGGCGGTTTCCCCATACTGTTCTGGAGGTGGTGAATAAGTCTCATGAGTTCTGATGGGTTTATCAGGGGTTTCCGGTTTTGCATCTTTCTCATTTTCTCTTGCCACCACCATGTAAGAAGTACCTTTCACCTCCTGCCATGATTCTGAGTCCTCTCCAGCCATGTGGAACTGTAAATCCAATTACACCTCTTTTTCTTCCCAGTCTCAGGTATGTCTTTATCAGCAGCGTGAAAACATACTAATACAAATGGCCAGTTAGAAAAAAGTGGATCTGGCCGGGCATGGTGGCTCACGCCTGTAATCCCAACACTTTGAGAGGCTGAGGCGGGCGGATCACTTGAGGTCAGGAGTTCAAGACCAGCCTCGCCAACATGGCGAAACTGAATCTGTATTAAAACAACAACAACAACAACAACAAAACGAAAAATTAGCTGGGTGTGGTGACATACACCTGTAATCCCAACTACTCAGAAGGCTGAGGCAGGAGAATCATTTGAACCTGGGAAGCAGAGGTTGCAGTAAGTCGAGACCCCGTCACTGCTCTCCAGCCTGGGCAACAAGAGTGAAGCTCCATCCAAATAAAAGAAAAAGAAAAAAAAAAAAAAGGAAGAAAGAAAAAGTGGATCAGAGAAGTCCAAAGATCAGGAATCAGAAACATACCTGTGGGTGGGGAAACAGCTCGCAAGTGGAAAGTGAACTGGCTAGCGCTCCCCGAGGGAGGAGCCAGGTGAACTGAGCAGGAAGCCAAAGGTAAAAAACACCATGCAGGCCGGGCGTGGTGGCTCACGCCTATAATCCCAGCACTTTGGGAGGCCGAGGTAGGTGGATCATTTGAGGTCAGGAGTTCGAGACCAGCCTGGCCAACACGGTCTCTACTAAAAAGACAAAAAGTTAGTTGGGCATGGTGGCGCACACCTGTAATCCCAGGTACTCAGGAGGCTGAGGCAGGAAAATCGCTTGAACCAGGGAGGCAGAGGTTGTGGTGAGCCAAGATGGCACCACTACACTCCAGCCTGGGTGACAGAGCGAGACTCTGTCTCAAAAACAAACAAAAAACACCATGCAACAAGTCATGGAATCTTGAGATTGTTGGAACTTTCCAGACGAAGAGCTGTCCAGCTTATGCCTCTGTGTACGTCTCTTTTGAGAGTGCGTGTGTGTGTGCGTGTGTGCGTGTGCGTGTGTGTGTGTGCGTGTGTGCGTGTGCGCGTGTGTGCGTGTGTGCGTGTGCGCGTGTGTGTGCATGTGTGCGTGTGCGCGTGTGTGTGCGTGTGCGTGTGCGCTCATGTGTGTGTGTGTGCGTGTGCGCGTGTGTGTGTGTGTGCGCGTGTGCGCGTGTGTGTGTGCGCGTGTGTGTGCGTGCGCGTGTGTGTGTGTGTGTGCGCGTGTGTGTGTGTGTGTTTTGGAGCTTGGGATGGGGGATGAAGCCAGATAAAGAATTTGCTGAAATAATGCACTGATAAATTGGCAGCTCTCCTGGCTCCCACTGCACACTTTTTCTTTCTTTTTTTTTTAATTTTACTTTTAGTTCTGGGACACATGTGCAGTACGTGCAGGTTTGTTACATAGGTATACATGTGCCATGGTGGTTTGCTGCACCCATCAACCTGTCATCTAGGTTTTAAGCCCTGCATGCATTAGGTATCGGTCCTCATGCTCTCCCTCCCCTTAGCCCCCTACCCCCGACAGGCCCTGGTGTGTGATGTTCCCCTCCCTGTGTCCATGTGTTCTCATTGTTCAACTCCCACTTATGATTGAGAACATGTCACTGCACACTTTTTCTAGCTCAGTCTTTAGGCACCCCTCTCTGGGACAGGGAGGAAAGGTGTTGCTTGGAGGTTACTAAACCTTACCCACCTGTGCTACGCAGAATAATGGCCCTCAAAGAACCATGTGTCCTAATCCCTAGAACCTGTGATATGTCACCATATATGGCAAAAGGGACTTTGCAGATATGATTAAGTTAAGGAGATGAGGAGATTATCTTAGATTACCTGGGTGGGCCTAAAATAATCACAGGGGTCTTTACAAGAAGAAGATAGGCAGGTCAGAGAAAGCGATGTGATGATGGAAGCAGAGGTGGGAGTGACACGGGGCTATGAGACAAGGAACCAGGCAACTTCCAGAGGCTGGCAAAAGCAAGGAAATGGATTCTTCCCCAGAGCCTCAAGGAGTGCAGCCCTGCTGACACCTTGCTTTTAGCCCAGCTAAAATGATTTCAGACTTCTGTCCCCCAGAACTGTAAGATAATAACTTTCTGCTGCTTCAAGTTACAAGTTTCTGGTAATTTGTTACAGCAGTCACAGGCACTAATACATGCATGGATCGAGGCGCAACATATTCTAGTTACATTAAAGTAAAGATAGAGGGATAGAGGTTCAGATCATCAGCTGATTCAGGACTGTGGACTTTCAAGGGCTCCCATCTCTCCTCCTTCAAATCTGCAACTGCCTTAATGAAAGAGAAGAGCTTCCTTTTAGAAATATCACACTTATTCCCATGTAAGGTAAGCTTTATTCTTTCTCCATAATGCACTTGTTATCAAAAGACATATGTGATAGAGCTTGAAAACCACAAAAATATAGGGTACCTTGGTTGCTTATTTCATAATATAGCTTGGAGATGTTTTCACATCTGTACACATGTTATCCTTTCATACAGTCACTCCACACTCTGTGTATTTTACCTTTAGTATAGGTACTAATTACATCAATAATACTTCTTTAGGGTATATAAGTTCTAATTATAGCACTCCAGAGGGAACCATGATTATCAAAACCTAAATATCCACATGTATTATTAAATTCATCTTATTTTTCATTTCATTCATTAACTGTAAACTATTTTCCCCCAAAATTTCCACCTTAGTAATGTTCTGCACTTTTGTTCTTTTCTTTATTTATTTTCATTAGAGATGGGGGTCTCACTCTGTTGGCCAGGGTGGCCTCCGACTCCTGGCCTCTGGCAATCCTCCCTCCGGCCTTGGCCTCCCAAAGTGCTGGGATTACAAGCATGAGCCACCATGTCCAACCCATGTTTATTTGAAATCTATATTATTAAATTAGGACAACATGACTATATGAAATAATAGGCTTATTTTTTCTAACAAATATAAACAGGCATAAAGTTTTAAGTATGTATGTGTTGGTTTTTCCACATAATTTTGAAACTTTCTTTACCTTTCTGTATATGGCAACTTGGAAGTCAATTTTTAACTTATCTCCAAGGTTCTAATTTAATGACTTGATACTAAAACAAAACTGAATTTCAGCCTTTTGTGTAATTTTTAGCCTCCAGAACAGTTGACTCAGACTGTGTATCAGATCCTGTAAGGGACATGAGGTTATAATTTGGGAAAGCTACAGAGAAGATCATTTTATGTTCTAGAATAGATCATGATTTTATGTTCTAGCATAGATGATTTTATGTTCTACAACAGCCCTAGGAAGTTAGCAGGAAAGGGAACTGATATAAACCTGAAGCTTATGCTGCCTGCTACGCCATGAATCATAGAGTCCTTTGTCTCTGACCCAGGTGTCTCATATCTTCCGCCAGCACTCATGAAACTACCTGTTTAACTTGTTAGCTGCAAGTAGAGTAAAATCTCAGCTGCTTCAGTGATTAGCCAAGAGCACCAAAATATACTTAATAAATTTAACACATAACAGGCTAATAACTCAGAAACTCCGCTGAGAGACACTAAGGATCTAAATAAAGAGATATACTACATTCAAGGGTTGGAAGACTCACTACTGCTTAGTTGGCATTTCTCCGCAAACTGATCCATAGAGTCAACGTAATCCTAATCAAAATCCAAAATAAAAATTTTGAGGACACTGACAAGATGAATTTTAAGTTTAGATGGCAAACCAAAGGACCTAGACAGCCAAACAAACTTGAGAAAGAAGAAACAGGTTGGGGGACTATATTACCCGGTCTCAAGAAGTACTTTGGTCTTGAAATATAGCTAATTTACAAAACAGTGTAGTATTAGCATAAGGGTAGACATACAGATCAATGGAACAGAATAGAGTCTAGAAATAGACCCATACATACATGGGGCAATTGATTTTCAAAAACAGTGCTGAGGTAAATTGATGCTGGAAAAGATATGTTTTTCAACAAATAGTTCTAAAACAACTAGCTCTCTAAGTAATATAAATGGATCACCAGGAAATGTGGAGAAACAGATCTAAGAGAGATAGTAACTGTGCCATGTATTTGTATTTTTATCCTAAAACTGACTCCTGAATTAAGAAACATCAGCTCCCCTTTAATCTGAGGAAACTAAAGTTCAAAACATGACCTTACAGCTAGGAAACATTGAAAACAGGATTCAAGCCTGGATATCTCTGAATCTAAGGGTTTTCCTAATGTGGGGAAGGAATGGCACTATGCAGAGATGAGTGAGAAGACAGCGTTCCCAAGTCACTCGGGAAGCTGAGTTCGCGCCCAGCCCTTGGCCTCTCTCTATATCCCCAGGGCCCAGCTCAGTCCCAGCTACCCGGCAGAAAAAGATGAGGGATGTTGATTTCACATTTTGTTTTCAAGATGTTGAGTTTGGAGGTGGCACAGGTACAGTGTCCCAAGGCCATGGAACTGTGATACCCTGCTGTCTCCTTAAGGGAGCTGGGATCCGAGTTCCAATGGTCCCTAAGCTCAGGAGGTGGTTCAGAGTCAGAGGATGTTGCCCACTGTTGCTGGGGGATGCCGTCTGGTGGGAGAGGGACATGGGGACAACTGTGGAGGGCTCAGCATCCAGGCCACCGTTCAAGCCCAGAGGATCCTCAACATAGAGCACTCAGGGGCAGGGCACAGCAGCTCCTCAGAGGGGACCTGTTTGTCTTGGAGCTGGTACTCCAGAAGTGGGGCAGAGGAGCTAATGAGACGCGTCCTTCCCAGTTACATCCCAGGATGCTGGGTAGGGCCCTTCCGCAAGGACAGTGCAAGGGTTTGCGCGCTCATTGGCCTCTGGTTGGCCGCGTTAAGAGTCTAGTATAGCCTAGCATAAATCCTACAAGGTTTTCAGCATCTGTCAACCTCCCCAGCTTTTCCTTTTGCTTCTCTACTTGAGCCCCCTAACAATTGCTTTTGACAGTCCATGCTTCCTATTCCTTATCTCCAGACACGCCTCACTTCCAAAGAATTCTCAGCCTTCCAAAAATCTCTGGATTTCCTGAACACTCCAAGGATGAATTCACCGGCCCAAAGTCTTCTCTCAACCTTGAGTTTCTTTTTCCTTCTTTACTTTCTGAGGATTTCTAGTAATTTGAGTCAGCAGTGTCACTTTCCCCATTTTTTATTCTGGAGTTTTCTTCCCACGATTCTTTTCTCTGCAGCTGCAGGGCCTATTCCAGGGCTGGCAGAGAGCTGGCATTTATTCCGTGCTGCTGGAGTTCAGGAAACTAACGAGGTCTCAGGGTGTCCATATGTGTTTGCTCCTCTCTGCCATGTGCAATTTCACCATATCCATTTTTAAACACACAATGCAATTCGACACACTTGGAAGCATACACATAGGCTTCAATGTAAAAGCAGAAAGCACATGTAGTCAGGATACCCACCACCTTTAGGTGACCAGTTATCCCTGGAGAGAGAGTAGGTGGCTTTAGCTATATCTCGGGCATCATCAAACTTTCCATAAAAGGCCAGATAGCAAATATTTCAGGCTTACAAGTCCATATGGTCTCTGTCTCAGCTATTCAACTCTGCCATTGTAGCGTGAAAGCAGCTATAGACAATACATAAATGAATGAACATGGCTGTGTTCCAATAAAACTTTATTTATGGGCATTGAAATTTGAATTTCATATAATTCCCTACGTTCTTCTTCTTCTGACTTTTTGTTCCAACCTTTAAAAATGTAAAAACTATTCTTGGCTTCACAAGTCATACAGAAACAGATGAGGGGCTGGGTTTGGCCAGTAGACCACACTGTGCTGATTCCTGGACCTGAATCATTTCTATTTCTAAGAAAGACAGAAAAGAGAAGAGAGGCAGGTATGGCTATGTTAAGGTTTGTTCAACCTGAGAGGTGACTGTCTGCAATATTATTTTCTATGCTTTTCTCTACTACTGTCAAATATTTTAGAATTTTTTAAAACTTAGAGAAAAGAAGGGGAAGGGCTGGAAATAACCCCTCAATGATCCCAGAGCTTATTGGTGGGTGCCAGATTAAAGGTGATTTTTATTTTTCTTCTGTTCTGTAATAGATATTTACTGTTTTTTGTAATCTTAGGAGTTGGGTGTTTTGGTTTTTTTTGTTTTTTTTTTGTTTTTTTTCCCAAAACAGGGTCTCACTCTGTTGCCCAGGGTGGAGTGCAGTGGTGCAATCATAGATCATCACAGCTTGGAATTCCCAGGCCCAGGCAATCTTCCAACCTCAACCTTTTAAGTAGATAACATCACAGGCCCGTGCCACCGCAACTGGCTAATTTTAACATTTTTTGTAGAGATGGGGTCTCACTATGTTGCCCAGGCTGGTTTCAAACTTCTGGCCTCAAGTGATCCTCCCGCCTTGGCCTCCCAAAGTGCTGGGATTACAGGCATAAACCATGGTTCCTGGCCATAAACATTATTATTGTTGTTGTTGTTGTTGTTTAATGTAGATGGAGGGGTTTGGCCCAAACTGGTGGTCTGTCTCCTGGGGACCTTCCATAACTTAGGAGCCTCTTCCAGAATGTTCCCCGACACACAGGAGCCGGAGCACTCCCTGTGCTAGTAAAACCGGCCCGTGCCACTGCAGACGGCATTGCCAAAGTTGGGGGAGGGGAGGAGGACCACAGCCTGGGTTCTCTGAAGCTCAGGGTCCCAGGAGAGTTCAGAGGCTGCTACTGATGGGGAGAGACACTCATCCCACCCTGTTTGCTGCTAAACCTACAATTGTGAACAGGTTTCTAGATACCAGGTGGAACCACGACTGTATCGACAGTTAATGGGAAATCCAAGCTTTTCTTGCACCTCCATTTTCACCAAACTTCTCCAATGCTTTCCTATTCTGCACCCCACACCTGCTCTTCCCCAAATAATCGATCCCCTGCAGCCTCCAGCACCTTTCTCGCCTTCTCCTGAAGCTGCTCCCTAAAGACCCCCCTTGCCCAGTCTGATGCCACGACCCCCGCAGCATCAGCATCCAAGGCAGGCCCATCAGCCATGTCCACAGCCTGCCGGGCCCCCACCCCACCCCAGCCCTCATTGACCCTCATCCTTCCCCTTCTTAACACCTTTCCAAGGGGCTTATCTCACCACCATCTCCCACTCCTCTCGCTGTAAGGACAACCCCTGGACTTCTCCTTTGTGGGTGTCAGCCTACCATCCTGTGGGAATTCCAGGAACTAGTTCAATGTTTACAAATAAAACCTATGAAGTAACATAATACGAGGGTGGGCCACATAGAACCACTGACTTCTTTTCTTGCCAAATACAGATGTTTTTTAAAAATGAACACAATTTAGTATGGTGCATACTAGACATTTATGCATTACATAAAAGGAATGTTCTAACCTCAAAGAATCCAAAGACCATCATCTCAGAAAAAAAAGAGGCACCAAAATGGATTACTGAAGTGAAATGGATGTTATGGGAAACTCGCTGTAATGCCCTTACAGTCCTCATTTCACCGCAGGCCAGGGGGAGATCACGGCAGGAGGCCAGCACTGGCCCTCGGATGGCGGCAGCCTCTCTCCTGTGTCAGCCCTTCCAAACTTCCCAGCTCCTCTCCACCAGCCCTCTGCCTTCCCCCATCCTGCACCTGCTGGCCTCCTTCAAGACTCCCCAGGAAGCGGACTGGCCTCCCTGCTCCCTCTTCCCACTTTCTTCTCCCTGCACCATACCAGTTTAGCTTGTGGGTCGCTAAGAGTTCTTTTCCTAAATCACAGCTCTGGTAAGTATAGTGAGGGTTAAACATCCTGGACTCTGCCACTCAGTAGCTAGGTGATGCTGAGCAGGTCACTTAATCAGTCTGAGCCTCAGTTTTCTCATCTACAAAATGGAGCTGATAACGCTACCTGGGAGAATGACGATTTAAGGCAGGATGCATGTAAAGGACTTAGGAGAACCCCTGGCACTGTGTAAGTGCTCAAGACATGGAGATCACTGTTACCATTCCTGCTATTTTCAAAATACTTCCTTTGATTCCCAGTAGCCTGCCAGGGGCTGTTCTCCCCTCTTTGCTCATCGCTTAAGGCCCTGCCTACCTTTCTAGTCACACCATCTGCTAACCTTATGCTAAAACTACCTTCCCCTTGGCCTCTGAGCTCCCAAGGGCGGGGGCCGGCTATATCTGCCATGGCAGCCCCTGGCACACAGGTTGCACATACTAGGTGGTGCGCTAAAGCTCTGCTGCTCTGAACAAGTACCAGTGAGACCCATGGCAGCCTCTTTGGGGAGGGATGCCAAGAAACCACCAAGGTGGGTCCAATCCCCACTGGCATCACGTTTTCTTTCTAGATCAGCCCTAACTGATTTGCAAGCAACCCCTCAGACTTTGGATGAACAGCTAATAATGACAATTCTCCCAGCCTATAATGACATCCTATGCTGTGTCATATCTATCTGTTACATGTGCTTCTGAGTCCAGACATGTTCAGTGACTTGTCTGCAGTCACACAGCATTTATGACCTAGTCAGGACTCTGTACACACTCCCAGGCCAAACTCTGTGTCCCCAGAATAGAGGTATACATGGATAGAAAACCAAGCTTATTCCAGATTGCCAATTTTTTGGTTTCCAATCTCCAAACCAAAGTCCACAAATCCCCATGCCAACCAGGAAGGAGTCATCTCCAACTGCCCAGCACCCTTGGGCCCCACTCTCTCCTCTTCTCCCCTCTCTGCCTCATCAGCCAGGGGCTTGGGCGAGGGAGACAGAGCCTCATGGCTCCCACATCTCCCTCCCTGTGCTCTGCCTTGTTCATTTCACAGCTATGTTGGCACATTGCCTCCAAAGGCCAAGGAAAAAGAAACAGCACAGCCCAGATGCCGACAGTACTCTCCTATCTGTCACAGAGAAGAGAAGAGGGAAATAAAAGCTAACAAGACTTCCAAAAGCAAAATCCCCAAACCACCTCTCAGGTACCCAGCAGCTGTCAAAGTCAACACAGGAACCTGGCGAAGGGAGGAAAACCCATCCCCAATAAAACCCAGGCAGTTGTGGATCTGAGATTCGGAGACTGAGCACTGCCGCATTTCCAAGGGCGTGATGGGCATCCTCGGTGGCACTTCTCTGCTAACGTACAGGTGGTCTGTCTAGACCGATGAACCAAGCCTGTCTTTGCTGAGTACCGAGTCTACCTTTTTTTCCCATTATTATTATTTGGAGGGCTATTGAGATTCCCCTTGCTTCCTTATTTATGCAACTGGGAAATCACAGCACAGAGAGCTGCTTCCAAACTGAAGGCCACATGGGCCAATTTCAGATGGATAATTAAATATTGAACAAACGCTGAAATGCCTCTACTGAATCGGGATGGCTAAAAATAGCCACCCCGCCACTCCTAGAGCGGGCACACGATACATGGGCATCTCGGCTGCTCATTCTCAAACCCCTCCTCCCTGCAACTGTCAAGCGCAACCTTCCCGGGAAACAGCAGTGGAGGCGGAGGGAAATAGACTCCCTGAATACCTACTTAATGGAAAACAAAACTTCAGCTCCCAGCAAGCTCTGAATGTTCCTGACCAGGAAATACTCTCCCTTTCCTGACATTTAACCAAGTGGCCCCGAGAGGGAGGTGCAGGGGAAATATCACAGCCATTGCCTTTCTCTTTAAAATAGTCACAAGGCTTCATGTCATTTCTAAAGCAAAACACGTATGCAACCTGGTATGTGAACGTGTGTGTGTCAAGTTCAACAGTACACGGGAGTTGAATCACCATTCTCTCCCCCAAGAAGACCCAGTGAGGAGCCCGGGCCCTTCAGTTTCCCTATCTGGACTCATCTTAGGGAAAGCAACCAACTATGCCAACACCAAAACAGGACACAAAGGGATCTGAGCTCCAGGTCTGGATTTCTCATGAACGTCTTTAGGTAACCACGGGCAAGTGGTCTTGGCTCTGTGGGCCTCAGTTTCCCCAGTTGTCAAGGGGAACAGTTGGCTCCTGGTACTGGAACCACAAGTACCCATCTCTCCAACCTCCCCATTCAGTAGCTGGGCAAATAGGCTCCAAGCCCCCCACCCCGTGCCCCCAAGTCTTAGTAAGTATGGAATTAAACAGAAGGATGGAGATAGAAGAACCAAAACCTGAACCACTGAGATGAGGAGCATGACCTGGGTCCATTCCAGCGCTCTCTGAGTTGCAGCAACCAAGAAAGTTAGAGGGAGCCCTGGGGCTTCTGAGCATGAGCTTTTGAGTCCAGTGGCCTGGGTTCAAACCAGTTATTTCACCACCCTGAGAGGAAAATGCAGGGGAAATATCACACCCAGAGCTTGGTTTCCTCAGTTTCCTCACCTGGCAAAGGAAAGTAACAACAATAACCCCTACCAGCTAGGAGGACTAGAGAGCTGAGATGCGACATGAGGTAATCAGGGGAAGCTCTTGGCATGGGGCTGGGCACACATTCAGCTTGGTGAAAGGGAGCTATTCTCTTCCTGATTATTAAAGGTGATGAGGGTGGGTCAGGAAGGACAAAGGCAAGAGGCTGACATTCCAGCAGATTCACTGGGGCCTGTGGCTTCCTTCAAGGACCTAGAAAGCTCTGGGGATTAGACCTCAGCTATCTCCCCAGACTCCAGGGAACTCACACCAGGGGACTCTGAACCCTCAGCACTAAGGGCTTTGGTGGAGAAACATGGCTGAGGCCCTGAGACCTGTCACATGCCCTAGAAAGGGCATGGTTGGCAGCACATGAGTGACAGCAGGATCCAGGGGGCAGGGGCAGGCCAGGGAGGTCCCACCTGAGCTATCCCAGGCAGGTGGAGGAGGCAACCAGATGCCAACAGGGCCACTCCCCTGCCTCCCTCCCAAGCTTTGACCAAGATTGTGAGAGACGATTGCCATGAACACCCAGTGGAGTCACTAGCTGTGAAGGGAGGTGGCCTTCTCAAAGTCAGGGCCTGACCTCAGAAAGGTCTGCCTGCCCATGGATATCGCAAGGTGAATCTGAGGACCTGGAGGTGGGCAGAGCTGGGCTCCACCATTTCTGAGCTGTGTGGCTTTGAGCAAGGCTTTCATTCTCTGGGCTACAGTTTCCTCACCTATGAAATGAGGGTATTATCAGTATCCATCTCACAGTGTTGTTCTGAACACTGCATAAGACAAGGCAAGTTCAGAGTTGAGCTCATTGCCAGGCACAGAGCAGGCATGCGGCACACAGGAGTCATAACAAAAAGGAGCCATTTTTACCCACGTTACACGACCTGAGAGGGAGTGAGCTCCCCAATCCTTGAGGTACGTAAGGAAGAGGAGGTACTGGAAAGGCTAGGGCCAAGCCCCAAATGAGAGATTGTGTCTCAGCAGAAAAAGAAGAAGAAACAAGGCAGAAAAGGGCATAATGATGATTTCACAGGTCTCATCCAAGGTGCAGGCAGAGAGCCAGGCCTAGGGCCCTTTCAGGGAACATCTGAAAACTGGGGAACCACAAAACACAACATTTGAAAACTGGGAAACCACAAACCCCCCACCTCAGGGCTGTTCTCAGGCTCGCCCCACTCATGGAGTCCAAGCTGTTGCCCCAGAGGCCTCTTGCAGACCTTATCAAAGCCAGGGTCCCGGCCAGGCGCCGTGGCTCATGCCTGAAATTCCAGCACTTTGGGAGGCCAAGGCAGGTGGATCACCTGAGGCTGGGAGTTCAAGACCAGCCTGACCAACATGGAGAAACCCCATCTCTCCTGAAAATACAAAATTAGCCAGGCGTGGTGGCGCATGCCTGTAATCCCAGCTACTCAGGAGGCTGAGGCAGGAGAATCGTTTGAACCCAGGAGGCGGAGGTTGTGGTGAGCCAAGATCACACCATTGCACTCCAGCCTGGGCAACAAGAGCGAAACTCCGTCTCGTTAAAAAAAAAAAAAGCCAGGGTCCTCCGAGAAGTTACCCACCCCCCATGGTGGCACACAGGTCCTTACCTAACTGTTCTCTTGGTTAGGAACCAGCTGTGTGAAACCATCCTCCTCTACCATGCAGGCAAGATACAGAGGCATGCAAGAGGGTTGCCTACAGGCACGGAGGAGGACCTAACCATCTCAAGAAAAAAACATCTGCAAAATCCCCAGCTCCCAACCAGGGCCTGGCAGGTGGCTGGACCCCTAGAAAAACTCAGATGAAAATATGAATAACATAATCAAAACCCCTCATGGCTATGGGTATAGGCATTCCAAGGGGCAGCAGAGCAGGATTAACCCCCCTCGACAGATGGGGAAACTGAGGTCCTATGATGTGTCCAGTCATACAACCAGTCCGAGGCTGAGCTGGAAATAGAGCCCCTGCCTCCCACTAACCACTGCTCTGTCCCCTAGAAAGAGCCCTGTGCCCTCGTGCACCCCAACAAGCTGGCCTCCCCTACAGACTGGGGGCTTGGCGAGGGCTGGGAGCACATGTGATTCATCTCCATGTGCCCCGGCACCCAAGCTGAAGACCAGCACATAGTAAGTGCTTAAGAGCTGCTGGCTGGCTGAATGAAAGGATCAGAACTTTATCCAGGGCTACAGGAAAATTTCTGTTTCTCCTAGCAGCCCTGGGGAAACATGGGTCAGAGACAAAACTTTTCTTGGTGTGACTAGGTGGGGAGGCACCTTGCTTATGACACCCTTTGGGGGACAGGATCCCCCCAAATCCATAGGGCATGCCCAGCCTTCAGGTGGAGTCAGGGATACAGTGGGAAATGGCAAACGGCCCTCGCCCTCTGAAGGTCAGTGTTTCTAACCCACTTCCAGATACCCTCCAGCTTCGTGCTCTACCCCCTACCACAGCAGGTCTCACTCTGCCTGTTCTTCAGACGGGGAAACGGAAGCCCAGAAAAGGGTAGAGCCTAAGCCCCTTATTGGGTCAAACTAGGGAGACTGCAGACACTGTCCCTCACTCACAGCCCTACCAGGGACAAAGCCCTGGTCCCTTCCCCCAACCTGGCCAGTTGCAGAACCTGGCAGCTACCAACTCTTCCTTGCACTTTTCTGTTTCTGAACAAATACGCAGCCTGAGTTCTTGGTCATTTTCCTTCCATACTAGTGCCAGAGGCCAGAAAGGGTGTGGGGGCAAGAGTCTGATCCAAGCTGAGATGCTAGGCACCACCCATTCCTCTGAGGTCTGATGCTACCATACGATGGGACCAAGTCCCCAGATGGATAGGGAGACTGAAGTTCAAGGTCAGAAGGGACTGGCTCAAAGGCCACGGGGTAGCTTCCTCAGCCTGAGTTTCTCCCTGGGTGGGGCCCTGCCCTCAGCAGGTGGTTGTGGCTCTGGGGCAGAGTCAGGTGTCTGAGGCTTTAGTGGAGAGAGGGCAATGGCTGCCCCAGCTGCCTCCCACCAAGGAGGACAGGGTGCCTCCAGCCTCCACCCCACACCCTGGCTGCAGCTCTAACTCACTCCTCATCACTCAATGCCTTTTTTAAAAAAAAACAAAAACAAAAACAAAAATATTGAGACCGGGTCTTGCTATGTTGCCCAGCCTGGTCTTGAACTCCTGCGCTCAGGGATTCCTCCTGCCTTGGCCTCCCAAAGTTCAAAGCCCTTTATCAAATCCAAACTACTGTTGCCTGCCCTTCCCCACCCACCGACCCAGCCCCTTTCCCAATCCACCCTCCTCCCCAACCCCAGTAGGAACTCTATCCTCAACACCCAAGTCGTTTTCCTTCTCCCTGACTGCACAGTCTGTTCATTCTGTCCAGAGAGAGGACAGTAGCTCACCCTCAGCTTCAGCCTTAGTCCCGGGCACTGGCTTCTGGCCCTCACATGACCCTGTCACTGCTAGCCCCACTGACAACACGACGTCACTGAGGCTTGGAGAGGTAACTGGCTGAAGAATAGTTGTGTGCACAGCTGAGGCTTGAACTCAGATCTGACTCAATGACTCCCTCTGCCAAGGGAAATCCTATCCATTTTGTGAGATCCCATCCAAATGTCACCTCCTCTGTGAAGCTCTCCCTGGTTTCCCCAGATATAACTTCTGTTCAGAGACAGTCTCCTCCCCATTCTCTGCAGGCTGTGAGCTCCTTTAAGGCGGGGACACAAAGCAGTGATCCTGTGCATGTGGGGTCTGGGAGCTGGGGCTCAGGTGACAGCCCCTGACACATTGATTATCCCCTGCCCGGTCAGCTGAGCAGGAGTGGGACTCCTGTTACAGTCAGGGATGGAACTGGGCTGAGCTGAGAAGAGGGAAAGGTCATGCAGGGCATTTCTGAGGCAAGGGGGGGCGGGCGGAGGGGGTGAGGTGACGTGAGGTGGGTGCAGAAGGAGAGGCCCCAGGGTGGTCTAAACAGTACTGGGCATTTTCACAGCTCCCATTTCTCAGTTTCTTCACTGAATCCTCCGCATATGGCAGGTCCATTTCACAACCAGGAAAACTAAGCTCAGAAAGGGGTGAAATGACTTGCCCAAAGTCACAAAGCTTGAGCTCAGATTCCCAGTCTCCCAGACCAAGTCCAGGGGGAGGTAGTAAGTACAGAATTGATAGTACAAGCCTTTCCCCAGGTCTTAGAAAGTACAGAATTAAATTGAAGGACAGAGATAGAAGGACAGAGATAGAAGAATCAAAACCTGAACCTCTGAGACAAAGCCTTTCCCCAGGTCTTTAGTACTCCCTCCAGGGGGAGGGAGTACTAAAGGCTTAGTACTGTTAATTCTGTACTTACTAAGACTTCAGGAAAGGCAGGAGCTGGGGGATCACAGGCTTTGAGAGACCCTTGAGGACTGAACTACCAGCACACACCTGTGCATACCCTTAACCTCAGCTTGAACCCTTCTGCGCACGGGGAAGTCACCACTTTCTGAGGAAGCCCTGGACTGCTGCTCAGTCCTGACTGTGGGAATGGGGAAGCAAATGAACACTGCCTGCCTGCTTCATTTACCCTCACACTGACAAGAAAACTGAAGTTCAGAGGCAGCTCAGCCCAGGTCACACATCGGCAGCGTGCAGGGTGGGAATGCGGCCCCTGCATGGCATTTGTTGGCACAGGGCCCGGCTTCCCACTTTCAAGATGACCTGATGGTGTCAACTCGGCCCAGGTCCCGGCTAAGGCGCCGTCTTTCTCCTCCCTTCCACCCCACGGGCACCCTCGGTGGGCCTGAACCTCTGCCCAGGACTCCAGCCTCCCCAGAGCCCCTTTGAAGGCCTCCTCCTCCCAGGGGGCTTCCCTCCCTCCCACTCCGCCAGGGAAGGAAGTCCCGGCCCCCACCCGCCCAAACGCAGCCCCCTGGATCACACGCATTTCCAGCCGAGGATCCTGTTACTGGAAAAAGAAAATGCTGCTCGCACCTCCCCCTCCGTCTCGTCCTGCCTCATGAGCTTGATGGAGAGAAACTTTGCAAAGGAGTTGGCGCCCACCCGCTCGAGGGGTCCCGGTTCCTTCCCTGAGGTCCACCCACTTGTCCAAGCACCCAAGAGTGGGGAGCCCCTTAAGTTCCTGGAAATGGAAGAAAGAAGTCCGCGGCCAGGGCTGGGAAGGCAAGGTGTGGGAAAGCCAAGATCCACCCTAGGTTACTTTATTGCCCGGCTGCTGAGTCAACTGAGGCACAGTGGGGTAGGAGGTCTGATCTGAGGTGCGGAGAAAGATTCCAGGCTCCCCTCTCCCTGCCCGTGGCTTAAAAGAAGACCCTAGAGCCTCAGGTTCCCCCGGAGAGAGGAGGACTAGGCAGAAGCGGGAGGAGTGGGGGGTCCGGAGACTCAGGAAGGGGCGGATGAGAAAAACCCCCGGCAAATGGCTGGAAGGAGGATGCCGGTCCCTAGCATCCCAGGGCATCAGGTGGCTTAGTGGCCTTGGGAGGGTCTAGGGGTCAGGGGTCGGGGTGGCGCCTACCCCTGGCAGGCCGGGTCCGGCTGCGGGAGCGGCTCCTCTGTCGCTGCAGCCGGGGCCGCCTCAGCAGCCGGTAGTAGTAGGAGGACCTCCCGGTGCTCTTCCTGGCGCTGCCGCCCGCGGACATGCTGCCGCCCGCCGGGCACCGGGCCGGGCCTGGGCGCGCTCACACGGGCCCCATCGGCCACTCCGGACCGCCCGGCGGGCGCCCCCGCGTTCTCCCGCGCTCGCCCGAGCGGCCGCCAAGGCCCAGGCTGCCCCACAAAGTCGCTCAAACTCCTCCTCCGCCTCCTGCCCACTCCCGCTCCTAGAGCAGCCGGCCCCGCGGCGGGGGCTGGGGACCGGGAGGCTGGGCTGGCACCGGCCCGGAAAGTCAGTGCGGGAGAAATCCCGGCCTGGAGTTAGCGGGACGAGGCGGCCCGGAGTTTCCCCGGGACCCCAGATGGGTCCCCCCGAGGGTCCTGGCTCCTACCCCCGCGCCCGAGGGTTCGACCGTCGACCTGAGGGCGCACCAGGCACCCAATCCCGCCAGCGCGGGTAGACGGTGCACACCTGCTTGTGCGCCCTCCGGAGCCCAGGGCAGGATGGCACGCGTGGGGACCGTCACCTTCAATTAGTGTGCGTTCCTGCCCCAGGCTCGCTGGGCTGAGAAAGGACCCTGACTGCTCCGCAGGCCCGGGCCCAGCCAGGTTGAAAGACTTCCCTGTGATGCAGGATACTTGCCTCTTCTTTACATTTTAAAGGTTGTCCCGTCTGATACACATGTCATTTTTATATAATTAAAATTATGGTGTGTGTTTCAAGCACTCAAAGCACTGAAGGCGGGGCAGAATAATCCCTACCCTACTATAGGGACCAGAAACTCAGGGTGGCATAAGGAAAGGTGCCAACTCCCTCTATTGGATTGGCTGAAAAGCTTTCTCCAAGTCACTCCTCAGCTGAAGAACCTTCCATGGCTCCCCAGAGCACAATGGCAATACGTCTAAACATCCTTCCTTGTTATTTGGACCCCAAATAATCTTGCCCCAACCAAAGTCCCTTCCAGCCTCACCTCCGCTCTCCCTAATTCTCACTTCTCTTTGCTGTGCTGCCAGCAGGGACTGCCTTCTTGGCTATTTTCTCCACCTGATCAAAGTCCACCCTTTCAGGGCCCAGCTCCTCCACCCTTCCCTGACCATGGCCCACAGTGATCTCTCCCTCTCCCCGCCCCTTATGCCTTTAGCAACATTCGTCGTTTAAATTATTAAGACACCTGCCTGAGCTGCACCCTTTGAAGTACAGAGGGGGAAACTGAGGCCTTGGCAAGGAGGTCTTGCCTCAGCCACATGGAAAGTGGCAGAGGCAAGTGGTCTTAGCCTGGGGCTCTCAACATTCAAACTTAGGGGTGGGGGGTGAGTGTGAGTCACCGCAGGTGCTTGAGGCCGTCTTGGGGGTCTTCTTCCAGAACAGTGGGAGAAAGGTGGGTCCCTGGAGGGCGCCGGGCCGTCTGGGCAGAAATCCAGGCCGGGTTTTGCACGTCACAGAGGAAGCCCCCTCCCTAGCTCTCTCAGCCAGCGGGGAGGGCCCCTAGTCCGGAGGAGCCCGTCTCACAGCTGGAAGCCAGGCGCCTTCCCTGACCAGGGGGGAGGGGCAGGAGGGGTGTTACTCCACCAAATCCAGTCTGGGAAGTCCGGAGCCGTCAGCTGCCCTGGTCCCCTCTTCCAATCCCACGGGGAAGATGGAAAACCAGGGTGCCCAAGAGGACACCCTTAGCTTCCTTCAGGTTAGGCCAGGGGTGCCCAATCTTTTGGCTTCCCTGGGCCACATTGGAAGAAGAATTGTCAGGCCACATATAAAATACACTCACACTAACCACAGCTGATGATAAAACAAAAACAAAAACAAAAAAACCTCATAATGTTTTAAGAACATGTATGAATCTGTGTTGGGCAGCACTGAAAGCCATCTTGGGCCACATGCAGCCTGTAGAGGTTGCAGGTTGGATAAGCTTGGAGGCATTGCCCTATCTCCTTTCCACAGCAGACATGGTGCAGGAACGTCTTTAAAAAGAAGCCCATGGACAGAGCCCACACGCAGTCACTCAGTCCCCAGGCAAGCTGGGGGGACCTTCTTAGCATGCATCCTCCTCTGGCCAAACCACCAGAACCCAGTTCAGCGCCTCCTCACACAGGTGGGGCTCCGAGCGCCACCTGTCCACACCGTGGCACTTCCAGGGATGACTAACCTCCACAGCCAGGTCCACGGGTTCTGGGGGTGAGGGACTCCCACCCAGGAAGTCCTGCTTAGGGCCGGGGCAACGCTCCTGCTCCCAGGGCCTGAGTTCATCTGGCCCATTTTGTTTCCCAAAGCAGGAACCCTCTGATCAGCCAGGTACTAGTCCCCCCTGGAGGGGACGGGAGGCTCACAGTCAACTCACTGTTATCAGTGGTGTGGGCAAGTGGTCTTGGCCTGGGCCCTCAGATGTCTGAGGAGTATGTGTGGAGGGGAGAGGGAGCAGTGACTTGGAACTCAGGACCTCATCTGTAAACACAGTTGGGCTCCAAAGGTCTGGCATGGTCTCCCCGTTTCAGCTTTTCAAGTTCTTCTCTGTGCCTTAGTTTCCCTACCTACAGGGAGAAGCTATGGACCCCCAATCCATCTGCCTTGTGGAGGAAGGAGGGTCAGCTAGTGAAATGGAGGAAGCTTGTGCATTTCTGCCCTTGGGACGGGAATGGGCATCGCCAACCAGCCCAGCCGAGCATCTCCACGGGCCTGGGGCAGGTACTCGCCAGGTACTGAGTGGGAAGGGGGCAGGGCCAGAGCTAGAAGAGAAAGGGCCCAAGCTCCGTGTCCCTCCTCCTGGCCCAAGACCAGAGCAGATAAAGGCTGCTCCCTGCACAGCCCAGCAGGGGACCTGGAATCAATCTTGCTCAGGAACTAGCTCCCCATCTGCTGCTCCCACCTCCCGCCAGCGCCCCTGTGGTTTCCTCCCTCTGATCAGGAGAAGCCCACTTCCAGTGCCCATCACCACCATTACTACCACTGCTTCCTGTGACAGACCAACAGATCGGGCTTTCCAGCCCTGCCGATGTGAGAGCCTCAGTACCTACAAGGCTAAATGTCTGGTCTTATTCTGCCACTCCAGAGGGGCTCCTGAATAGGCCCAGCTCCCACCTCTCCCATGTGCTGCTTTATGGGGGACAGGGCTACAGCCCCCAAATCACCCTCGCTCAGTGAACAGACATATTTCTAGGTTTCCCTCAAGACACTCAGTTCAGTGGGTCTGGATGGGGCCTGGAAACATGCGTGTTTAGTGAGTAGGGGCGTGGGTACTGGGGCTGGCTAAATCAGATCTGATGCAACCCCACCAACAGCACCTTCACCCTCCCCTCAAAAGCCTCCCCAGGCAAACTCTCAGAGACCAAGCTGTGCCACAAAGCGACCATCTCCCGCTTGTACCCCAACCCATTCCAGAGCCCTTGGTCATCCTCCAAACACACTTTCCCACCACCAGTCTTCGCCCTGTTGGTAGGACCTGGACGGCTGCCACCAAGCTCTTCCCTCTGCACCCACCTGGTGAATTCCTGCTTACCCTTCAGGACCCAGCTCAAGCATCCCCTCCTTTATTTTTATTTTTATTTTTTAAATTTTTTATTTCCATAGGTTTTTGGGGAACAGTTGGTATTTGGTTACGTGAGTAAGTTCTTTAGTGGTGATTTGTGAGATTTTGGTGCACCCATATCCCAAGCAGTATACACTAAACCCAATTTGTAGTCTTTTATCCCTCACCCCCTTTCCACCTATTCCCCAAGTTCCTAAAGTCCACTGTGTCATTTTTCTGCCTTTGCATCCTCATAACTTAGCTCCCACTTATGAGTGAAAATATACAATGTTTGGTGTTCCTTTCCTGAGTTACTTCACTTAGAGTAATATTCTCCAATTCTCATCCAGGTTGCTGGGAATGCCATTAATTCACTCCTTTTTATGGCAGAGTAGTATTCCATCATATATATATGCACATACATATATATGTCTGTATATACATATATATGTGTATATATATACATGATGGAATAAATAAAGGTCTGGTCTTATTCTGCCACCTCCAGAGGGGCTCCTCAATAGGCCCAGCTCCCACCCCTCCCATGTGCTTCTTTAGGGGGGACAGGGCTGCAGTCCCCAAATCACCCTCACTCAGTACCCTATAGGTATTGAGGCTTTCACATCAGCAGGGCTGGAAAGCTCAATCTGTATGTATATGTGTGTGTATATATATATTTTATATATATTTCATATATATCTCTCTCTCGCAGTTTCTTTATCCACTCATTGATTGATGGGCATTTGACTTGGTTCCACATTTTTGCAATTGCAAATTGAAGCACCCCCTCCTTTAAAAAGTCTACTCTGACTCCAAGGACAGACACCCTCCTCCTGGCTCCTGGTATACCCCAATAGTCAGTTTGAATAATGGGGACACAGGAGGCTACTTGTGACGACCAGGGAGGGATGGACCCAAAAAACTCCCCTCTGGGCAGAAAACCATCAGCATCCCTGCTGGAAAAGCAGCAGTGGGTGGCATCAGGGCTGGGCTGAAAGTCCAGGTACATCATGGGCCAGGCCAGGGCTGGGTCAGCAGGGTCACCAGATGCAGGGGAGGGAGGCTAGCCCAAGGCAGTCTTGAATCCCTCTGGGGTGTCAGGGTTGACTGAGGTCAATGAGAAAAGATAAAAAGATTTTAAAAAAGCGTATTGCCAAAATTACCTTTGAAAAGCCTTAAACTGCCCATAAAGCATAGTTTTTCCTCCAGTCTTAAGACAGATCACCCATTTCTGCAGCTGAGCATAAAACAGAAGAGCACAGCCTTCATCGACAGGCCATTCTGTACAGGGGGGATGATAACAGCAACCACAACCAGTTATCTTCAAACACCAGCCTCCCCCAGGGGAAGAGAGATGGTCATGCGTGGGGCACTACAGAAACCCAAGGCTTCTTAACAGGAGGGTTACAAGTTTGACCTCGAGAGGTTTGAGGGTGGAGTTTAGGTTTAATCCTAATCATGGTAGCTGAGCTGCATCTAGCATGCACTATGTCCCAGGTCCTATTCTCAGCATTTTACCCACATCATCTCATTTAATTTCAGAATAATCCTAAGAAGCAGATGGTTATTTCTTTCTCCAAAAGAAATGTCAAGAGGCAGAACGAGGGTAGGTGAGTTCCCTAAAGTCACAGGGCTTGCACTAGGAGGCAAGATTTGAACCCAGGGGGCTGAAAGGAGCAAAGATCATAAGGTTGAGCAGTACTGAATGCAGAGACAGGGAGTGGAAACAGTCTGGAACTTTCTTTAACAGCTAGCTTTGTCAAGGGACAGGAGGAGGCTAGGGGCGACAGGAGTCCTGACAGGGGAAGCATCGGAGCCCACACCAGTCCCCACACAATGGGTGTCTGGAAGGCTCAGAGCTGTCAGGTTTCCTGTTGGGACGAGGGTGGGTGGTGGTGACCGGTGAAGTCCCCAGCCAGGCAGTCCTGCACACATCCGCCTCCAAGGACAGTGTCAACCTTTCAGTCTCTGGATCTCTGGGCAGGGGTGGGGGTGGGGGAACAGGGGACACTCATGGTTAAGGTCATGGCCTCTGCCCCAGGAGGTGGCCTGTCTGGCAGGCAATGACGACTTCCTGCATCCACTGTTCCTCCAGGAATAAGGCTGGACCAGGAGCAGGATCTTCACTAGGAAGAAGGGGGAGACTGGGGCCAGGTCACCCCATTCGGGGAAAAGCATAGACAAGCTCCGTGAGGTCACGCTAAAGCACTCCAGGCTGGCCAGGCGACCACCGCTGCCACCGCCCCCCCCAGACTTCCTCCCAAAGGCCACCGATATATTTAATGACATGACATCCTTTGCAGAAAACGGTGCAGTCAGGGACAAGATGACCCCAGGCTTGGATGGCTCTGCCCCTCTCAACACAGGCGGAAGCTGGGGACCAGTCAAGCGTGGACATCTGAACACACACAGACAGCGCCTCGGGGAGTGTGAGTGCTTTTCCAATCAAGTCACCCAGGGCTGGGCCGAGGGCAGAGCCCTCGGGAGAGGCCAGGGCTCTAAGAGGGGGTCACCATGTGATATCTCTGGGTCTCAGGTTTCCACGTGTTAAATGGAGATGTGACAGCTCTGCTCAGCTCACCTCCAGATATTCCATCAGGATCTAAAAATCTCCCCATTCCCCAAACCACCACCTACAGGTCCCCTCCAGTCCTCCGGAAGCCCAGAGAAGAGGACACGCACATCTCCCTCGTACATGTCGGCAGCCTGTCATAAAGCCCCGGAATGTCCGAGGTAGAAGGAACCTTGAGAGAAACTGATGAACTGGGGAAGCTGAGGCCCTCAAAATCAGCTGCTTGCCCAGAGGACCCTCCCTAACCCATGGCAAAGCAGAATCTGGCATCAACTCTGCAACCAACGAGGGTCTGGCTGACTCTCTCACCCCAGCACAGAGCAGTCAGGGTGGGGCAGCATCTCTCCCTGAAGATGGGAAAGTGAGGCCAAGGGAAGGAGCGACTCACCCAGGGTCACACATGGGGCTGCGGATTAGGGTGGGCTCCACCTTGGAACCTAAATACAGCTGCCAAGACCACCTCTCCCAGAATGCCTGCTGCCTTCTGCCCACAGGAGCCCTGGGCTTCCACTCCACACTGGCTGCCCTGAAGTTGAGGGCTCCAATCCTGTGGCCCAGGGGAGACTAATCCACTCTCCAGGCCCCAGCCCCAGCCCTCTTTCCTCACCCCAGCCCTAGCAGCCAGCATTTCAGCCCAGATGGCCAAGCCTGGAGCCACTCTCTCTGTGTACTTCCTCTCCCTGCCCTGACCCAGAAACGCTGCCAAGCTCCAGGTGGGCCCCGGGCCCCAGTGAGGCCCACACTCCCTCCTTTCTCCCTGGCCCAGGCCTGGGGCTGAGGTTCCAGGTCTCTGGGCTTCCTCCTCCCCCTTCAGTATGGGCCCAGACAGCTCCGCACCCACTGGGAAACCAGAGGGGGTGGCATATGATCCCAGTGTGAGGTCACTGAGCCCCCTCCCTTCTCAAGCAGGCCTGCCTGGTCATCTGTGAACCATTTCGTAGCTGGCACTGGCCTAGGTTCCAGGGGAGGGCCTTACTCAACTCCTGCAGAGCCCACAGAGGAGGACAGCTGAATGGGCCACCGTAGTCAGCTCTTAGGAAGCCCCCATCCAGGTGGGGCATTTGGAGTGATGAGCCTTGCCCTCTTTGCTGTGTGACCCCATATCAGTGCCTCACCTCTCTGTGCCTCCATTTCCTAAGGTGTAAAGGGGTATACAAATGTTTTGTGAGGTTGTGGAAGAGTCAAATAACATAGTGGATCAAAGCCTTGTGTATAAACTGACAAGCTTCCCCTCCTGGCTCTTTTCTTTTCTTTTCTCTTTCTCTCTTTTTTTTTTTTTTTTTTTTTTTTGAGACAGAGTCTTGCTCTTGTTGCCCAGGCTGAAGTGCAATGGCGCGATCATGGCTCACTGCAACCTCCACCTCCCAGGTTCAAACAATTCTCCTGCCTCAGCCTCCTGAGTAACTGCGATTACAGGCATGTGCCACCATGCCCGGCTAATTTTTGTAGAGACAGGGTTTCGCCATATTGGCCAGACTGGTCTGGAACGCCTGACCTCAGGTGATCCACCTGCCTCAGCCTCCCAAAGTGCTGGGATTACAGGTGTGAGCCACTGCGCCCAGTCTTTCTTTACTTCTTTCTCTTTCTTTCCTTCCCTTCTTTCTCCTTCCTTCCTTCTTTGCTTCCTCTTTTTTTTTCTTTTTTTTTTTTGACAAGGCCTCTCTCTGTTGCCCAGGCTGAAATGCAGTGGTGGGATTATAGCTCACTGCGACCTCGAGTGCCTGGGCTCATGTGACCCTCCTGCCTCAGCCTACCGAGCAGCTAGGACTATAGACGTGTGTGCCACCATGCCTGGCTAATTTTTTAACTTTTTGGTAGATACAGGGTCTTGCCATGATGCTGAGACTGGTCTTGAACTCCTGGCCTTAAGTGATTCTCCCACCTTATTGTCCCAAAGCACTGGGATTATAGGTTTGAGCCACCACGCCTAGCCTTGGCTATTTCTTTTCTCACTAATTTGTGGATTCATTGAGAGGACAGTTCAGAGCTGATCAGTATAGCTCCCAGTCCAGAGCAGGCTCTTAGCAACACTGGGAGAGATGATGGCAATGTTCGAAAAAAGTGGTTGGGCCTATCTGACCTGGAGTCAGCACTGAGAGAATCTGGAAGAGGGAGAAGTCCTGGAAGACTGCCTGGAGGAGGAGACACTGGCATGGAGCTAGACGACCGAGTAGGAGTTGACTGGGTAGAGAGCAGAAGAGTATATTCTTGGAGGGAGAGACAGCATGAGAAAAGCCCCAGAGATGGAAATGAGCAAAGCATGTACTGGAGACAGTGGGTAAAATGGTGAGGCTGGAGCAGAGGATACAGTGGGGACTGGGGAGCAGGCTATGTGAGGGGTGAGATCAGGGAGAAGAGACAGGGAGATAGATCCAAGTTGGGGTGAGGCCCAGGCAGCTTCTCCAGAAGGCAAGAAGAGATGTGGTAAGGACAGAACTCTGGTGGGAGATCTGGGCTTGAGGCTTAGATTTGTCACTGTGTGGCTGTGCAACCTTGAATAAGTCACAGTGCCTCTCTGATCCTCCCTCTGCAACCATGAAAGAAGGGGCTGGCTCTTTATGGCAGGCTTACAGGTGTGGGGCTGGACTGCATGCCATTAACTACATTGGGAGCATTCAGAAACAGATTCCAGGGCGCCCCTCCCAGCATGCCTGAATCCAGATTTTGATGGGTAGGACCAAGGAATCTGTATTCTTAAAAGAGCTTTCTAGTGGCTTTCTTGGGGAGCCACTGGCTAAGATAGTTCTAGACTCAGCTTGATACCTTTTCAATCTCTGAATGTGCCAAATGTGGTCCCTCCTCAGGGCCTTTGCATCTCTGGTTCCTGCTACCTCATTCCCACAAACCCTAGATCTTCAGATGGGCAGCCCCTTCCTGTCATTCAGGCCTCAGCTCAAATGTCACACCCTCAGAGACCTTCCCTAGACATCTTATCTCAAGTGCCTTTGCCCCAGTCTCTCCATGATATCCCACGGCCCTGTTTTATTTTCTTCCACTTATCGCTTCCTGAAACTATCTAATCTGTGTATTCAGATGTTCATTAATTTGTCTCCCCAAACGTTAATGAGGACAGGATCCCTGTGAGTCCAGTTCATAGCCATATGCCCAGTGCATAGAATAGCACTCAATAAATGTGTGATGAACGAGGTGAATGAAGGGAGCTGGGCTCAAAGTTCCTGATCTTTTTTTTTTTTTTTTTTTTTTTTTTAAGAAAACAAGCTGTGGTTCCAGCACTTTGGAAGGCCAAGAGAGGAAGATCACTTGAGCCCAGGAGTTTGAGACCAGCCCTGGCAACATAGTGAGACCCCTGTCTGTACAAAAAAAAAAAAAAGCCAGGTGCGGTGGATCACGCCTATAATCGCAGCACTTTGGGAGGCCGAGGCAGGCAGATCACCTGAGGTCAGGAGTTCAAGACCAGCCTGGCCAGCAATGGTGAAATCCCATCTGGAAGCTGAGGCACGAGAATTGTTTGAGCCCAGGAAGCAGAGGTTGCAGTGAGCTGAGACTGCACCACTGCACTCCAGCCTGGGCGACAGAGTGAGACTGTCTCAATAATAATAATTTTAAAAATTAGCCAGGCATGGTGGTGTGTGCCTGTAGTCCCAGTTACTAGGGAGGCTGAGGTGAGAGGATTGCTTGAGCCAGGGAGGTTGAGGCTACAGTGAGCTATGATCGTGTCACTCTACTCCAGCCTGGGCATCAAAGGAAGACCCTGTCAAAAAAAAAGAAAGAGAAAGAAAGAAAGAGAGAGGGGAAGGAAGGAAGGGAGGGAGGGAGGGAGGGAGGGAGGGAGGGAGGAAGGAAGGAAGGAAGGAAGGAAGGAAGGAAGGAAGGAAGGAAGGAAGGAAGGAAGGAAGGAAGGAAGGCAGGCAGGCAGGCAGGCAGGCTGGCTGGTTGTGGGACCAGGAACAACTGATCTACCTCATGGAGCCTGGTGTGACACATGGATGGCAGGCTGGAAAGTTTATTTTTGAGTGGCAGCTGAGGATGGTCAGGAGGCCAGGGTGCAAATCCTGACCATGAAGGAGCTGGCACAGAGTTTGCACTCGGTGAATAAATGAATGGATGAATAAATGCCTTCACTTTGCTATGTGCTTTTGAACAAGGCTCCTCTGGCTCACAGCCCCAGCCTCCCCTCCTACAAAATGGGGTTGGCCTGGGTGGCTGTTCAAGGCCATTGGGTATTGACACTCAGAGCCTCTGTGTCCAGTCTGGAACATAAATGGGAGCCATAGCTGGTGTTAGAGGAGAGGCAAGCACTGCCGGAGCCACGGTTCTCACCTTTACTGGCCCTTCCTGAGGATCCCACCTAGCCCATAGCTGGCATCCTAAGGCCGTGTAGGTGGGAATTACATGGACCTTCTGCCATCCTCATTCCTCAAATCCCCTTGGGAGTGAGAACAGTCCTGCTCCCATCCTGGGAAGAGCATTTTGTCTGAAAATTCCACCAGGGAAACAAGGAAGGGTTGGGCCCCTATAATTTCTGCACCTGCTCAAACAGGAAGTAGCAGAAAGTTTGGGGCCAAGAAAAACAAGCTCAATGTCATCCTGGAAATCAGCATCCCCCATAGCTAGGGACTCACCCCATCCCAGGAGGAGCTCTCTTGGCAATTAACGATTAACATAGACAGATGGAGTATAAAGAGGGGATGGCCCAGGACCCACCCTTTAGCCTGTCACCAAAGGCTTAAGAGGAAGCAAAATTCATCTAGTCTTGTCTGGCATACCTTTGGTGACAGGGAGCTCACTACCAAACCAGCCCCCCATTGCCCTGAGACAGTATGAAAGTGAAGCTGCCTTCCCACAACTGGGACCTGCAGAAGGGCCTCAAGAGAGCTAGTGGTCAGCCCACTCTCAAGTCAGAGGCCAAGAGGCTCAGGACGGGCCCCACCCCACACCGTAGGCCTGCCCACAGGTTCCCAGCAACTGAGGAAGCTGTAGCAGGCAAAGTAAGGAAGGGCCAATTGGAGAGTTGGGGTTGGAGTTTAGCCTGCAGCCCAACCCCTAGTCCCTCCTGACTCTGATGCTGGACTTGGGGAGGGGCCGACCTCTGACTGATCCTTATTTAAAAGCCCAGAGGACATGGTGTGGGGGTAGGTGGGGAGGCCTGAATTCACCCTAATCCCACTGAGAGTCCTGGGGAGGCAGCCTGAGTGACAGAGCCTCTGTCCTCTTCCCCTGCAGCCTCTGCCCCTGGGAAGCCGTAAGGAAGTTTCACAATGTTCTGGGCCTGCTTTCTCTGACATCGCATTTCTTGTGTCCTCCTGGTGCTCCCTCTCTCATTGTCGCCCCCCTGACACAGGCTCCCATGCACGAACAGGCTCGCCTTCCCACCCAAGCCCACACCTGCCTCTCCCCAACGGTGGGCTCTTTGTAGATCCCCGCTGCCCCGCCCAGGCCCACACAGCAGCGGAGAGCCCTCAGCAGATGCTGATCCGCACTGCTCCCTGCTGGGCTATGGAGCCCTAGGATAAAGTCCCCCTTGCCCCAGGCATCACCCAGGACTCCCAGGGATCCTGGGACTATGTCCAGGGTAGACCCCTGAGTGGCATGGCATAGGGTTCCAGTCTCCTAGGCAATGTGGGCCAGCCTACCCCATGCCCTCTGGGCCCCTGTTCTCCTGGTACAAAGAAGGGGATGCCCAGAACCTCAGATCTCGGACTTTAAGACGCTTCAGTCCCCTGGGATGTGGGTCAAAGTGCAGACACTTGGGCCCACCCGGCAGAGTCTAGGTTAGCCAGTCTGGGGAACAGCCCAGGAGTCTGCATTTTTCATCAGCGGGCAGTGGGCCCACAGGTGATTCCGAAGCAGGTCATCTGTGGGCCTCACTGAGCCTCACTCGCCCACCTGTTGCTCTCTCTCAGGCTTTGAGACCACAGCCCCCAATAAAGACCTGAATCTGCTTTGTCCAAACTGCAGCCTGTTCCTTTTTTTCAGCACCCCATGTCCTGCAGGCAGGGAGCGGTTATTAACCTCATGGTACAGATGGGCAAACTGAGGCCCAAAATGGAGAACACCCAGTTTGCACAGTCCCTGACCCACAGTGAAGCCCCTAGCTTCTACCACCCTCTGCAGGCTCCCCATGGGGTCTGGATTCTGGGGCCCAGCAGGTCATCTAGGGCCAGGCAGCAGCCGTGACTGGCACCCTTTGTCCTGGTCCCTGTGTCCTCTGACCTCAGCAGGTCCTGGGCTGATTAAAATATCCCCTTACAGCTCTGATAGGCATGGTATCCCCTTACAGGGCAGAGAGGGACACGGTCCCATCTGAGGCAATACAGCTAGCTTGATGCTGTGCTCTGACCACCCTCCGGAGCTGCACACTGCTAGCACAGGGAGATTAGAGGACTTTGGCCTGAAGGGTTTGCAGAGACCTGCTAGGAGAAAGCAAAGCTCAGAGAGGGGAGAGTTGCCCAAGGTCACTCAGTGCATACTTATTAATCCCAATTCAGTGCTTCCCCTTTGTCAGACAGTGTCAATTCAGTGAGTCCTTCTAATGACCCAAAGCAGTGAATCCTGTTACTCTCCCATTTTACAGGCACAAGAGTTGATTAGCGGCAGAGACAGGATTCAATCCCGCACAGCCTTGACTCTAGTCCTAGCCTAGAGTAGTGGTCGGTGGATATGGCCCCAGCCCTACTCCTATCTCCCCTCTTACCACACCCTACTCCTGTCCCTTCCCCAGTCACCCTGGCCCCCAGCCCTCCACTGCTTCTTTCCTTTGTGTCTTTGCTCCCGTGATTTCCACCTCCTAGGATACAGGACATGGGGCTGACTTTGTAGACTCGGAGCCTGCTCTGTGAAATGGGCTCTTTTGAGCTCCAAATTCCAGCATGAGGCTGTCCACCTCATCACCTTCACTGACATCTCCCAGAACCAGGGCATCGCCATTTCTACCTTTGGGGACCTCCATCCCCCCAAACTGTCCCCCCAAATCCTCCGCTGCCTCTTCAGTGTAGTTCTCCATAAAACAGCCAGAGTGAAATCTGAAACACAGCCCCTGCCCTGGCTGCCCTGGCCCTGCTGGCCTTTGGCCACTCTTTCTGGCTCACCTCCCCTGCCACAGCTCTCTTGAGCCACCTGGCTGACTCCCATTCACTCTTCCTTTCCAGAAAAACCACCACTCCCCTCTCCCAGTTCACCGCCTCCTCCACAGCCCTCCTGCAACACTCTCCCTGAACTCCGTGCGCCTTTCCTCCAGGGAGTCCACTGCTTTGTGCAATGCCATACAGGCCTCCCTCAGTATCCCAGGGGTATTGGATCCAGGATACCAAAATCCAGTCAGATACCAAAATCCAAGCATGCACAAGTCCCTGACAGTAAAATATAGCATATGCATACCCTCTTGTATATTTTAAATCATCTCTAGATTACTTATAGCTAATACAATGTAAATGCTATGGAGATCGTTGCATTGTTTAGGTAATGACGACACGAAAGAGTCTCTACATGTCCAGTACAGATGCAATTTTTTCTATCTTCAATCCTCGGTTGGTTGAATCCACAGATGCAGAACCCGTAGATTCTGAGGGCCTACTGCATATTTTTTGATGATTCATCTCACATCTGTCTCTCCTGGCGCACTGCTCTCCCTGAGGGTCATAACCCAGTGCCCAGCTTGGCACTGTCACACAGCAGCTGCCAATGGGGGAGGGGGGGTGTCACCATTGAGTACATAGGAAGTGTGCACATCAGAGCCCCTCGGACCCCTGGGCCTCGTGCATCGTGAACCTGCCAGGCTCACAGCAAAACATGGTCAAATGCCTTCCGCCCCCACCCCAAACAAGTCACTGCTCAGGACTTCTTAATTTTCCTCCCCACAGGTTGCAGGGCTTCTCATTCTGTGATTTATAGCCCATCAAATAAATTCCCCTATTATCTTCACATGCAGCGCTCGGCCTCTCTGCCATTTAATAATACATTTGGCTCGCTGGGCCTCTCCCGGGAGAAATCTAAGGCTTGGCTGCAATTCCGGGGCAGGCAACGTGGAATTCCAAGGGCTCATTTCAGAACCAAACCTTCAGCAGGTCTGAGCCTCCTACTCAGGGGCTAACTGGGCAGGGTCCCAATCCCTCTCCTCTCCCTTCCTCCAACAGAGAGACCATTGGCGGAGTGAGACGTCTCAATGTCCACTGGAGCTGTAGTGCCCTGTTTTAGAGCAGGAGAGACCCTGCTTCTTCCCCCACTAGACTCGGTGGTTTACTCCACAGCCATGATCTCAATCTGCCTTTCCAATTCCCCGAGCAAGGCAGGAACCCATCGGAACCGTTTCACAGACGAAGTAGCTTCTCTGAAATACAGGGAGGTTGCCCCAGCCCTGCACATTCCACAGGTGCATGCTAGGTTCAGATGCAGCCAGCAGAGAGTTCAAGGGTATCCTCTATGCCAGGCACTGCACCCAGCACTTGACTTGAATCGTCTCATTGCATCCTCACAAAAGCCTTCAGAGAGAAAAGGTGCTACTATGCCCATTTTACAGATGGGGAAATTAAGCCTCAGAGACAACAAATTTCCCTAGGCTCCTCCAGGAAGCAAAGAGCAGCTCCCTGGGGGAAAGTCTTACTGAAATGAAGCGTGAGAAGGGAGAAGGGGCTGGAGGTTACAGAGAACTCATGGCTTCATGCAGAGCCCTGCATTACAAAACAAAGTGTCTAGAAGGAAAGGAGAGCTCAAGGCTTTAGGATCTGACAGTCCAGGGCATAAATCCTACCCCTGGGGGTTCTCAGTTCTGTGACCTAGGGCAAGTTCCCTAATCTCTCTGCGTCTAAACTCCCCACTCTGTAGAATCTGAATACTATCCTCCCAGAACTGTCACAAGACTTGAATGAGACTGCACTCAGGAAGCTGCCTGGTAAACTGCCCGGTCCTGCACCGTGTCATTTTGGCTTGTTAGAACAGAGGAATCAAGACATGGTGTAAAGACATGCAAAGACTCCTCCAGACAGACATGGGACTGGCGGCTCAGAACCATGTGGGGATCTGGGCAGAAGACAAGGGCTCCTCCTCAGCCCCATGTACCCACAGGCCAAGCTGCTTACCTCACTCTGGTACCAGCCACCTCCTGCCCAGGCTGGGGAGAAACAAGACGGCCCTCCTGCTCCCGAAAGCACAGGTCCCAGCGTTGCTCAGCTGGGGAGGGCGGCGAGGACTGGGCGTAGGGGCATTCCAGGCTAGCCCAGGCCAGGCCTCCTGCCTCTCCTCCCACCCAGCCACCAGGTCTGCTTCCCTCCTCCCTCCTGCTCCTGAAAGTTTCTGCTTCCACTTTATAGTTTCCGTGGCAACCACTTCTCTTCCTTTGATTGTTTCCTCCTTCTCAGTCACTTTGCCATCTTATGCTAAAAGGAGAATAAAAGCAGGCCAGAGCAGGAGGTCTGGCCAGGAGGAAGAGGATGGAGAGTGACAGGGCCAGGGGTGGGGGGTGACCTCTGCAGTGCAGCCCTGGTTCCACCCTCAAAAGACATCTGAGGCTGGGCGCTGTGGCTCACGCCTGTAATCCTAGCACTTTAGGAGGCCGAGGCAGGTGGATTGCCTGAGCTCAGGAGCTCGAAACCAGCCTGGGCAACATGGCGAAACCTCTTCTCTACTAAAAAAAAAAAAATACAAAAAATTAGGTGGGCACAGTGGCACATACCTGTAGTCCCAGCTACTCAGGAGGCTGAGACACAAGAATCGCTTGAACCTGGGAGGCAGAGGTTGCAGTGAGCCAAGATCATGTGACTGCACTCCAGCCTGGGAGGACAGAGCAAGACTCCGTCCCCCCATCACCCCCCAAAAAAAGACATCTGAACAGGAGACTGTCCCTTGGGAAGGTCCTCCACAGCAGGGTCCCTCAAATGTGACTCTCCTGGGCGGACTGCCTGCCAGGCCCTGCAGGGGATGCCCACGGCTGCATCTTTAAGGCTCTGCGTGGGGCTGGGCCTAAGTCTGCTTACCACTGTCTTGTATTCACCCAGCATGCTTTGTGTTTGAATGGCCTCCACCCTCAAGCCCCACCCTCTCTAGCTCTGGATATCCTTTACTACCCACGGCCTCGCTCCCATCTCAGTTCCCCTCCTTCCTGTGGTTGCCCTGGTGCGTCCTAACCTCTCTTTCTCAGGTGGCCTTCTTCCCTGCAGACAGGCCATGCTGGCAGCAAAGCCAGTGCCTCCTTCACTCCGTTTCCATGTCCAGGCCCCTGCACGGGGCTAAGCACACAGTAAGTCCATAGGAGGTGGCCCTGAACCTACAGCCAGAGAGACCAGGGTTCCAGTTTCAGCTCTACCACTAGCTAACTGTGAGCCCTTCACAGATTTACTCTAGAACTTGGTGCTCCTGGTGGTAAAATAAGGATGGAATTAACGTCCTCACAGGACGTTGGAGATTGAAATGAGTTTGGGAGGGTCTGAAAGAGCCTGGAAATTTTCGAAGTGCTGTACGAAGTCTGAGGTTATTTTTAGGCACTGAATTAGTGCTGTCCACTGAACGGCCCCAGGGTCTCCTTGACCCCACACATGGCTCTCTTTCTCCACCTGCTGACCTCCTGAGGCATTGACCGGTCACATAGAGGCCTGGCCTCTCCAGCCCCGTCCACGCCATAGTCACCCTCTGCCAAGCTTCCCCTTCGCACACACACGTACACACACATACACGCGTGCACACACACACACATATGCAGGTCTGAGGCTGGGTGGGCCGCACTGACACACAGGGCCCCATGGCATCAGGCATCAAACCTGCCTGGTGTTGGCTGTTCTGGCTGAGGGGGCTGGGGGTACACACTCACAAGTCAGCAGGGAGCAGCCAAGCCCATGGGGTGAGGGTGGGAGTAGAAGAGCAGCTTCCTCCCAGCCTAGCCACAGGTAGTGGCTGGGGCACTTGCAGGACCGATGGGGCAGTTCACTGCCTTCTCCTATTGCCACCATCTGCTTCCTTTAGAGGCTGGACCACTAAGGCCGGGGGTCTGGGTAGGCTACCCAGTTACATCTCCTGGAAGTGCTCTCCCCAGAGAAAGGTGTTCCTCTTCCATACTCTCACGAGGGCCTCCCCGCTTCCTCTTTGGCGCTGACAGTGAACTCCACCCCCACTGCCCACCCATTCTCAGACCTGCGCATCACCCCTTCCAAACTGCGCACCGAGGCTGCACCTGCCCAGGCTTGTACTGGAGTGAGGCTGCTTTCTAGGCACAAGGGGACGCCTGGGGCCACACTGGCTCAGGGTGGGGCTCCTGTGTACACTGGGGGTGGCCATTTCACCCTGCTCCAAAGACCTGCAGGATTGAAGGACTTTGAGCAGATTCAGAAAAAAATGAAGACTTGTGAAATGTCAGAACCAAGAGAGTAAAGGGAGGGCCCACTGTGGCGGGCTGGGGCCTCTGCCTCCTCCACCTCTCCTCTTTCTGGCCCTACTCCTGTCTTAAAAGCACAGGATTCCCACATTGTCACTGGGAAGCCAGGCCATTCAGCTTCCACCCCGGGGTGCATAGGGGACCCTTCCTAGGAGTTGGCATGTGAAAACCAATGCAAGCCATGGCATGGTCCCTGGAGGACCCTTCAAGAACTGTGTCCCTCTGTGTCCTAAGAGGGCTCTGACACAGTCCCTGTCCTCAGAGAGCTGACAGTCTGGTGGGACACATAGGCTTCCACAGAGACTCTCAAGGGCCCAAGGCAGAGGAAGCACAAGGGAGGAAGCAACTAATTTTGACTGACAGGGCAGGGAGAAATCAAGGAAAGCTTCACAGAGGAGGTGGCATCTGGGCCAAGCCTTTGAATAGGACTCCAAGAGGCTGAGGGTGTTGAGGAAGGGAGCAGCAGCCCCAGACCCATGGCAGAGACCTAACTTGACCTCCCTTATCCAAATGCCATGTACTTAGACCATGGTGAGGGTTTGGGCCTGGAGGATGCTGTCCTGACATCCCCTTAACTGAGCCTTAAATCTCCCACCATGGTCCAGAATGAGGCACATCCAGGCTAGCTCCTGTGGCCAAACCCTGGGGCAATGTCTGTCCTGGTCACTGTTGTCTCTGGGCAATGGCCTGAGAGCACCAAGGGGGACAGAGCCTGCCAGGTCTTAAAAGCCTAATGAAAAGAGTCTCCTCGAGTTCCCAGAGCAGCCCATTCCAGGATTTCACACCGCCCCACAGTCGGCCAGGAAGTTCTTCCCCTATCTAACCTACATCTCCCTTGCCGAAACGTACACCCACCTTGCTTTGGAGACACAGGAATAACAAAGCACAGACGCTGAACGGCCTCACCAGGCGCTCTGTTTGCAGCAGAGGTGGTTTGCTGGGGGGGTCAGTGGGCAAAGACACAATCCCCTGCTCTGACAAGAGAGAACAAGGCCCTCTTTGTGCACATGATTAATTTATAGGCCTGGGGAGGGTCAAGCGGGAATGTCCTCTCTCTGGGCCTCGAAGGCTTCCCTGACCCAATTTAGAAGCTGCGTTTATTGTATTGTTCATGTCAAACCTTGCCGATGAGGTCTCTATTCCCAGCGTGCTCATGAATTGTCTGGGAGTTTAATAGTGTACAATCTGAGAACAATTTATTAAGAAGATTAAATCCCCCAAATATGCCTCCACATGTCTACAAAACAGCAAATTTATTCTCCAGCATCAGTGGGCTCCCACTGCCCGGAGCAGCTGGAACCCCTCCACCTGGGAGAGAGGGAAGCTGAGCAGGGGTGGGGAGCCCCCCGAAAGGGTCTGGGGGAAATGCATGTGGCATTCCAGGACCCCAGGTATCAGCCCCAGAATGAGCAGGGCCCAGAGGTGAAGCTAGTCCTGCAAAATCCCACGTTCGAAGACCCCACCTTTGTCACGCCATCTCGCCCACGGCATCCCTCTTCAGGGAGGCTCCAGCGCTCACTCACAGCGGGACGCTGGTCTAGACACTTCCTGCTCTGAGACTTGGAAACCAAGTGGAGCTCCCAGCATCACTCTCTGAGGCCTGTCTCATTCACTGCACCTTCCTGACCCTGGGAACTCCTGGAGGAAAAGAACAGGGTTAGACAGCACGAGGTGTTGGAATGAGATGGAGCTTCTATTTGACCCTTCCTGGGGGGTGGGAGTCTATACTGGAGGGATCAGAGGAGGCCTTGCTAAGGGAAAGCTGGGTAGAAGAGGTGAGGGCAGGGGAGGAGGTGTCCCTGCCCCAGCCCTTAGGGTCAGCAGGGAAGAGAGCACCTGGAGACCTAGTCTGTGCTCAGATACCAGCTGCAGAGACCCAGGCTTTGGTGCTGATCTGAAACTTCAGGCTTGGCCTCATTTGTCCCTGCATCTCCTCCAGTCCACTGGGTCACCAGGACCCATCTGTTTTATCACTGGTAATAAACACAACCATAGCCATGGCGTGTCCAGGGCTTACTTTGTGCCAGGCACTGTGCTGAGCTTCAAATGCCTTGTCACATTTTAAGCTCGCAGCAACTCTGAGAGACAGGTGCTGCTATCACCGTGCATCTTATATGAGCAAATAAATTCACAAGCGTAACAAACATGCCTGAGGCCTCGCAGCTAGTAACCCGCAGAGGCCAGGATTCAAACCCAGGCGGTCAGTCCCAGCCTCAGACATCTGAGCCTCCTGACCTTCCACCTCATTCCGTAGCTGGGATGGCCCCTGTCTGTCCCCACGAGGACCCTGGGCTCAGTTCAGCCCTCCACATTCCCCATCAGACGACTGCAAGGTCTCAACAATGGCCACCCTCCTACCCATCCTCTCCCATCGTCTCTCCACACGACAACCAGGGGGTCTGTCCTCAAACCCAAACCTGCCCTGCTCCCTGCTGAAAGCCCTGCCACAGCTCCCTGGGCCAACAGCAGAGTGCAAGCTTCTTTCTTTTTTTTTTTTTTTTTTTTTGAGATGGAGTCTCACTCTGTCACCAGGCTGGAGTGCAGTGGCACGATCTTGGCTCACTGCAACTTCCACCTCCCGGGTTCAAGACATTCTCCTGCCTCAGCCTCCCAACTAGCTGGGGCTATAGGCACGTGCCACCACGCCCAGCTGATTGTTGTATTCTTAGTAGAGACGGGGTTTCACCATGTTGGCCAGGATGGTCTCGATCTCTTGACCTCGTGATCTACCTGCCTCAGCCTCCTAAAGTGCTAGGATTACAGGCGTGAGCCACCGTGTCCGGCCGCAAACTTCTTTGCCTTGCATTCAGGACTTCCATTCCCACCTCCCTGTGGTCTCTCTCCCGTACCCTCTAGTTGAACCCTGCTCTTCCCTGGGCACCACTCATGCCCCAGCCTTCTGGTCTCCATTTCTTTGCTTAGTCTGGTCCCTCTTGGCCTGACCTGCTTTCCCCCATCTCTTACATCAAAATTTTCAAGGCCCAAATCCAATGCCACCTCCTCCACGAAGCCTTCCCAGGATGGCCAATCAGGTCCCAGTAGTGGAAGTGACTTCTCTCTCCTCCGAACTCCTGACAGTGCAGAGAACTGTTCAGCTGTTTGTGTGCCTTGCCCCCTCCCGCAACCAGGCCAGGAGCTCCTGGAGGGCAAGGTCCTCTCTCACCAGAAGCTGCTGTCCCCCAAAGGCCAGCACAGAGCTGGGTACAAAGAGTAGGCTTGCCCAGTGCAGACTTCAGTCCATTAGACGGTCGGACATCTCATCCCTGTCAGTGTGGGGTAGCCCCCAGACTGTGAGGGCCCCTCCCTGGGCCTCAGCAGGAGTCCTTTACCTTTCTTTAGTGCCATGGGCCCTTTGGGCTCTGGTAAGGTCTAAGGACCCCCTCTCAGAAAAGTGTTTTTAAATACATAAAACAGGCCAGGTGCGGTGGCTCATGCTTGTAATCCCAGCACTTTGGGAGGCCAAGCCGAGTGGATCACCCGAGGTCAGGAACTCAAGACCAGCCTGGCCAACATGGTGAAACCCTGTCTCTACTAAAAATACCAAAATTAGCTGGGTGTAGTGGTGCACACCTGTAATCCCAGCGACTTGGGAGGTTGAGGCAGGAGAATTGCTTGAACCTGGAAGGCGGAGGTTGTAGTGAGCCAAGATCACATCACTGCACTCCAGCCTGGGCAACAGAGCAAGACTCCATTCAAAAATATATATAAAAATTAAAAATTAATAAATAAAAGTACAAAAATAAGCTGGGTGTGGTGGCGCATGCCTGGTTATCAAAAAAAAAAAAATTTTTTTTTTTGAGATAGAGTCTCGCTCTGTTGGCCAGGCTGGAGTGCAGTGGCACAGTCTTGGCTCACTATAACCTCCACCTCCCAGGTTCAAGCAATTCTCCTGCAGGTGCCTGCCACCACCCCTGGCTAATTTTTTGTGTTTTTAGTAGAGACAGGGTTTCACCATGTTGGCCATGCCGGTCTCGAACTCCTGACCTCGTGATCTGCCTGCCTCCACATATTTTTAATGCTATAGCAATATAGGTGCTTCTTTATTAATGCCTTAGAGAACAAGATCTGGGGCTAATAACTACTGTAATTTTGAAGTATGGTGAACAAAAATGTTATTTTAGGATAACCATGTCAGCTGGGGATCTCATGTCCTATTATCATGTCCACGATAATAGGACATGAGAATTTCTGCAATTCCTATGATTTCCGCAACACCATAGAATGGCTAATGCCAGTGTGGTTGATCATCTACATTTATAATTGCAGGAATTATCATTTGTCATTGTAATTAGTGGTTATTGAAAATAACACTGGGATTCTTTTTTTCCTATTCCAGTTCTTGGACACTCTGGATTCCATCCTGAGACTCACTGGGTCCTGGAAGCCCTGGTAAAGAAGCCCTGGCTGAGAGGGGGGCGTTTAAGGGAAAAGAGAAGGATTTGTCTCGGAACCCAAGTTCTGGCCTCTAGCTGACTGCCAAGGCCTTGACCTTCTCCAGTCCTGCATCTCCATCCGCCTGCCTCAGTCACATCACAGAGGAACCCAGCCTGTGCCCACAGCCTGGTTGTCCCAGCTTATCTGAAGCCCCTCAGTGGGGTGAGCTTAGCAGAAGCCTCCAGAGAATGACTCCCTGGAGCCAGTGTGCCCCAGACAGCCCAGCTTGGGGCTTCAAGGGCTCTGGCCGCCTCCCAGGCACTTATTTTATGTCCTGAAAGAGCAAAGCTGACAGGTAATAAATGGCTGAGGAGGGCTGGAGTGGGCTCTGACTGCCTGCCTGGCGCCTGCCCAGCCAGCCCGCCATACCCACCACCGCCCTCTCAGGGGGATGAGAGGACCATTAATTACCCAGGAAGAAAGGGCGCCATGAGGACGCACCCAATGCTGCTTGGGGACATCATCTCTGGACACATTTTCTGAGAGAAGCACTAAGCCTGAAGCTTAGCTGTCGCCCCTACCGCCCTCTGCCATCAGCCAGCCAGGCTTTCCTCCTCCCCGGGTACCCCAGGGTGCCTTCCAACCTGGGTCCTGCCTTCAAAGCCTCTTCACCTGTCCAGTGTCCCTGAGGGATTGCTCTTTGCAGATGGGGCCCCGAGGTGGGCCCCTGGGGTGGGACCCAAGGGCGGAAGGGAGTCTATCCCATCATTTCTGTCGCCTTTGCCAGCACTTTGGGTCCATCACTGAGTCCGGGGGGTTCTACTAGGGAAGTAGCTCTGTCCTCGCCCAGACACCATGGCCAGTTCTAGCCATCACTCCAGGCCCAAGTGATTGGGTCACCTTCAGGTGTGACCACACCTGTCACCTTTTGCAGATCGGTGCCAACCATTCTTCAAACAGGAGCTCAAGCAACCATCCCACTTGCCCTGTGAAGAAGGAACTGTTATCATCACATTTTACAGACCAGGTAACTGAGGCTCAGAGAGGGTAAGTGACTGGCACAGCTGGTAACAACAGAGGCAGGGTTTGAGCCCAGTCTGCCCAGCTCCAAAGCTCCCCTTTAGTAGCTTTCTCGACATCAAGTGGTCATCCTGCAACCACAGGTAGCCACAGAGTCCCTCTAAAGAAAGTTCACCAGGTCCTCTGCATGCCCCTTTCCCTCCCTGCCCCTGCGCAGGGGCTCCCTTGGAGCCCAGAGACCCTGCCTCTTCATTCTAAAACCCTCACTGGGCCCAGTCCCACCTCTTCCGGGAAGCCTTCCCTGATTGCCCACACTCTGCAGATTCAAGTCTTCCAGTGCCTCCCACCCTTAGCAGAAGCTGTCAGCACTGGCCACCAGCAGCACCTAAGTTCTTTCCTTATCACCTCCAACCACCACACCCATAGCCAGGTCCAAGTGCCCTACAGGGTCTCTTTTAGGCCTGGAGGAAGATCTTGCTAGAATAAGATAAATAGGTGACCCCATGGCTTGTGCCAACCTTCCACCAGAGGCAGAGTCTGTTCACACCTGGGCAGGGGGCATCTGCCTCAGAATCACTAGGAAGGGGGGGGCCCACCTAATCCAGTCTGATAGGATGACTAAGGGGGGCTAGGAATCACATCACAGCCACTCTCTGAGCTAGAAGAAGCCCTGAGCCAGCATCTCCACCCAGCTCCAGGAACAAAGTCAGCAGATTCACTGCATCCTCATGGAGCTTGAGAAAACTCAGAGAAGGGCCAGGGCCAGGGCCAAGGTCAAGGCCAAGGCAAGAACCACAACCTCTGCTCCAGGTGCATGGCAGGAATAACATCAGTGTCGTTTACAGCAATGACCACTTTCCTAATAAATGTGCTTCCTACAGACAGAGGGATGCTGGCACCCGAGCCTGATGAGGCCCACAGAGGATGTTCCCTGAAGCAGAACCTTCACAGAGGGGTGGCTGAGTCAACCTCATACTGCAGATAATTCTATGCAGCAGATAGAAACAGTGAGACGGAATTCCACAGCTGAACTAAAAAAATGGCTCCAAATATCTTACTGAACGAAAAAGCAAGTTGCAGAACGATATGTGACTTCAAAAAAGAAATTTAAACAGAATCATATTATGCTATGGATATATACATGTGCATGAAAGTGCAAGGCAGCACTGAGAAAAACGCCCTCCAAATGCCTCCCACGCATTGGCTAGGCTTTGCTGCCAGGGGCCCACCCCAACTCTGCCCCAGCCCTAGCCCAGCCCCACTCTTGATACGCAGGAAGATCATGACCCACCGATTCTCACATCCTGCTGCCAGGAGAGTACACAGCCACAATCTTTGCAGAGGGTGAGTGGGCAACATGGATCAAAAGTTAAAAATCCATAAACGTGCATTTTAAACTCATACATTCTCCTTCTACATGCTATCCCTCAGATAAATTCTCACAAGCGTGTAAGAACAGATGTACAAGGATGTTTATGCACTCCTGTTTAAAGCAGGAAAAAAAAAAAACCACGCACCAAAACTGTAAACAACGTCTGTGTCCATCACCGGGGGCCTGGTTGAATAAATTATAGTATCTCCTGAAAATGGAATCCTGTGTGACCGTTCTGCAGCACGAGCTGGAAATGTGTGTGCTGACACCGTGGACCTCGAGGTGAAGACGCACGGGATACTTCAGGATACGTGGGATGATCTCCTGGGTGGACAGACTTTTTTTTTTTTTTTTTTTTTTTTTTTTTTTTTTTTTTTGAGACAGAGTCTCGCTCTGTCGCCCAGGCTGGAGTGCAGTGGTGCTATCTCAGCTCACTGCAAGCTCCACCTCCCGGGTTCATGCCATTCTCCTGCCTCAGCCTCCTGAGTAGCTGGGACTACAGGTGCCCACCACCACGCCCCGCTAATTTTTTGTATTTTTAGTAGAGACGGGGTTTCACCGTGTTCGCCAGGATGGTCTCGATCTCCTGACCTTGTGATCCGCTTGCCTCGGCCTCCCAAAGTGCTGGGATTACAGGCGTGAGCCACCGTGCCCGGCCAGTAGATTCTTACATATACTTCTGTGTGTGTGTGTGTGTGTGTGTGTGTGTGTGTGTGTGTGTGTGTTGAGTGGGGGTCAAGAAAAAAGGCTTAGTTTTCAGTCTATAATGTTTGATTTTCTTTTTAGTAAACAAAATCATGACATGCCATTTCTATAGACTAAGAAGCAGATTTTGGTGCAGGATGTTAATGGTGGAGGAGACTGTGCTTGTGCAGGGGCAGAGAGTAGATGGGATCTCGTACTTTCTGCTCAATTTTGCTGTGAACCTAAAACTGATCTAAAAAATAAAGACTATTTTTTAAAAAATAGATCAAAAGTCTTTAGAAATTCAAAACACAGGAGAACTTTTCCTCCAAGTCAGTGCTTCTCCAGGTTGAATCTCCCTGTGCCTTCATCATTCTTGAGCAAGTGCCACTCTCCGAAAGCTCAAACCAGGGTGTGCTGTCAAGATTTCTCTTCTGGCCGGGCACAGTGGCTCACACCTGTAATCTCAGCACTTTGGGAGGCTAAGGCAGGCAGATCACCTGAGATCAGGAGTTTGAGACCAGCCTAGCCAACATGGTGAAACCCTGTCTCTACTAAAACTCAAAAATTAGCTGGGCGTGGTGGCAGGTGCCTGTAATCCCAGCTACTCAGGAGGCTGAGGCAAGAGAATCACTTGAACCCAGGAGGTGGAGGTTGCAGTGAGCCGAGATCCTACCACTGAACTCCAGGCTGGGCAACAGAGTGAAACCCCATCTCAAAAAAAAAAAAAAAAAGGTTTCCCTTCTGAAGTTTTGCCTATACCATCTCGTCTGCCCAGAGTGCCTCACATCTTCATTTTTACCAATACAAATATCCTTCTCCATGAAAGCCCATTTTGGATGCCCTAGCCCCCTGAAACACAGGCTCTCTGAGGACAGTCTGTGTCCTGAATATATCTCTGCAGCCTCCAGGGATGCCCAGTGCCAGGCACAAGGCAAGAGCTCATTAAATGTGTGCCAAGTCACTGGATGCCCTCCTCTGAACACATTAACATTTCTGAAAGCCCCAAGCACTGTCTAGACATCTCTCTGGGGCCACTCATCTTGCCTTGAATCATAATTCTGCCTGCCCTTGTTAACAGGGAGCTTCTCAGAGAGGGCTCCCAGGACCCACATCGCACGTGTGCCCCAGCCCTATAGCTCACTCGGCTCAGGAATCACAAACGCAAATGCCAGTGTGAGCCAGGAGGGAAAGGAAAGGAGAGAAGCAGGACTGGCCAGGCTAAATGGGGAACACAATCCAGCCCACATTGTCCTATTAGAATGTGGGCCCACGATGGCCAGAGGATCAAGTTTACAAGAAGCTACCAGATTTGGATATAAAATCCTGACTGTTCAATGGAGACAACTAGATCACATATTAAAATAAACACACACCATACAAGTCATAGCAAAATACAAGTCATCACAGACTGGCCCAGACTCCCTGCCTGTGGTGCCTCAGGAAGCAACAGTTCAGAATTGGCATCATTGGGAAAAAAAAAAAAAAAAAGCAAAAAGCCCTCCTGATCCTGCCATCCCATCAGCCCAAACTCCAAAACCTACTCACTGCAGAGCCCAAACCTCACTGCCAAAGGGAGATTCGAAGCCCAACTATTGACCAGGCATGGTGGCTTACGCCTATAATCCCAGCACTCTGGGAGGCCGGGGCATGCAGATCACTTGAGGTCAGAGGTTTGAGACCAGCCTGGCTAACATAGCAAAACCCCGTCCCTACTAAAAAAATTTAAATTTAAAAAAAGAGTTCACCAGGTATGATGGTGCGCACCTGTAGTCTCAGCTACTCGGGAGGCTGAGGCACAAGAATCGCTTAAACCTAGGAGGTGGAGGCACAGTGAGACGAGATCACACCACTGCACTCCAGCCTGGGCAACAGAGTGACTCTGTCTCAAAAAAAAAAAAAAAAAAAAAAAAAAAGCCCAGTCACTTTGGTAGCATCTGTGTTGGCTCTGCAGCTCCCAGTTGTGTGACAGGGGTGAATGACTTCACCTCTCTGAGCCTCTCTCTCCTCTGAGCCTCTACTTCCTCCTCTGTAAAATATGGGGGAAAAACAATAACTTCCTATGGATGTTATATGGACTCATCACGGAGGAGCTGACTGCCAAAGCAGGATCCCTCCCTCCCCATCTCAGCCCCTCATCCATGTCCTGGATGGGGCAGGGAATGCCAGTGCTTAGCCTCCGAGATCCTGGCCCAGGAAGGCCTGTTTATAGCCGTATGCTCCTCTTGCAGCCCCCTAAATCCTCACAACAGAAATGAATACTTATTGAGACTTACGTGCATGGCACCGTGTTAAATGCTTCACGTAAGTTCCTGTCTTTTAACTTTCTCAGTAATTCCAGAAGGTATGTACAGTTGTGTGTGTGTTGCATAATGATGGAGATATGTTCTGAGAAATGCATCGTTAGGTGATTTTGTTGTTGTGTGAACATCATAGAGTATACTTGCCCAAACCTAGATGGTGTAGCCTACTACATGCCTAGGCTATATGGTGGGTTGCCTGCTGCTCCCAGGATACAAACCTGTGCAGAATGTTACTGTACTGAATACTGTAGGTGATTGTAATACAATCGTAAATATTCATGTATGTAAACGTAGAAAAATACAGTAAAAATATGGTATTAAATCTTATGGGACCACGAACATATATGCAGTCTGTCCTTGACTGAAATATCATTAAGTGGCACATCACTGTATTTTTACCTCCCCGTTTTACAGATGAGCAAACTGAGCCTCAGAGAAGTGATCTGACTTGTCCAAGGCTGGTTTGTAAGTGGCACAGGCTGGATTTGGCCGTACACTATTTCAGCAATCTCAGTCACCACTCCAGCCTGCTCCTCAGGTGCCTGCCTTCCTCCTTGCCACACACCTCTGTGATTCCTACAAGCTGCCAGGTGCTAACCTGGTCAGCCTGGGGACACCAGGAATAACACCAACTCCTGCCTCTGGGCAGCCCCGCTGGGTCCGTGGCACAGACAACCATAGACTCTGCCTGGAAAAGTTGCTTCATGGAGAAGTTGACACCTGAGCCAGGGCCAACAGGTGCACAGGTAGGTTGTGAGCTGGTGGCACCAGGAGTGAACCCAAGGTACCTCCAAGCCTGAGGGCTGAAGGGTGGGAACTGCAGTCCAGACAGAACCAACCTGGCTGGGCCCAAGGCAAGTGAGAGAACAAATGGATGGTTTCTCTCATGAGAAAATGTACAAACGTGGAGGCAAAGGAAGGAGAGAAGCAGATCACTGATGTGAAGGAAACTCAAAACCTTAACCCGCCTGGCCAATATGGCAAAATTCCATCTCTACTAAAAACACAAAAATTAGCCAGGCATGGTGGCGTGCACCTGTAATCCCAGCTACTAAAATGCTGAGGCAGGAGAATCACTTGAACCCAAGAGGTGGAGGTGGCAGTGAGCCGAGATCACACCACTGCACTCCAGCCTGGGCAACAGAGCAAGACTCCATCTCAAAAACAAAACAAAACAACCTTAACCCTGGCCAGGCATGGTGGCTCAAGCTTGTAATCCCAGTACTTTGGGAGGCCAGGTGGGTAGACCACTTGAGGCCCAGCAGTTCAAGACCAGCCTGGGCAACATAGCCAGACCCCCATCTGCACAAAAAATACCAAAATTAGCCAGGTGTGATGGTGCATGCTTGCAGTCCCAGCTACTCTGGAGGCTGAGGTGGGAGGATCACTTGAACCCAGGAGGTCAAGGTTGCAGTGAGCAGTGAACATGCCATTGCACTCCAGCCTGGGCAAAAGGGCAAGACCCTATTCCCCCGACCAAAAGAACAACAACAACAACAAAACTGAACTCTTAAACCTGAAAGCTTAAAAGCCCTGCCTCAAAGAGGAGGCCTCTCAAGCTAGGTAAAGTTCCCACTGGCCCTGCACCACCCCTGGATGTTAAATCTGGTGGGGCTGCCACCTGGGTCTAGGGTAGGGACTGGCCATACGGTGTCACAGTGAGGACCCTGGCTTGGCAATCTGGGGCTGACCTCAGGCATGTCAAGCCAATGTCATCTGCAAAACTGAGGTGAGAAAGAGAGCAAAATTACTCTCTTAAGCAAGCATCTCACTTGCTTAAGAGAGATGGTGCGACTGGGCGCGGTGGCTCACGCCTGTAATCCCAGCACTTTGAGAGGCCGAGGCGGGTGGATCACGAGGTCAGGAGATTGAAACCATCCCGGCTAACACGGTGAAACCCTGTCTCTGTTTTAAAAAAAAATACAAAAAATTAGCCAGGCATGGCGGCGGGCGCCTATAGTCCCAGCTACTCAGGAGGCTGAGGCAGGAGAATGGCGTGAATCCGGGAGGTGGAGCTTGCAGTGAGCCAAGATTGTGCCACTGCACTCCAGCTTGGGCGACAGAGCGAGACTCTGTCTCAAAAAAAAAAAAAAGAGAGAGAGATGGCGCAAGGCTCAGATTCGGCAGATAGGACCCAGTGTGCCTCATGTGCACAGCCCCAGGCACCCACATGCTCATTCTCAGGAATGCCTCCGCCCTTGACTCTTAAGGCTATGGGCATTAAACAAGGGAATCGAAGTAAGTCAAAGCCCGGTGGCCCTGGCAATGGCACTATTCCCATCCCCCTTGCCCATATACCCCACAGTACTTGTCACTCCCTCGGCCAAACCTGCCCCAAGCTGGCTGTGAAATGATCTCCTCCAAGGGGTCAGGTGATCATTTGCTCTCCTCCCTCCTGGGGGTAGGGGGTAGGGTGATGGTGGTATTTTTCAGCTATTAACAATTGACATCTGTTAATTTTTAGTTTGTGTACTTCTGTTTTGCTTTTATGCACACCATTGCTCAATCCACCCGGCAGCCCCAGCCCTGAGAAGTGGAAATCTTACCTCCTGACAGAGAGATAGGGACGCAGAGCCCCGACACGAGGGCAGTGGAGGGCTCCCGGCCATGGAGGCCAGCGTATCTGACAAAACCCACATAACCTCCGAGACAGTGAGTCACAAGGAATAGAGTTCTGCCCTGTGTCAGGTATCAGAGGTTCCCATCCTGGCCTCCTCAAAGCCCACACTTCTGGAGGCAGCCATCTTGCCCCTGAGAGGTGGTTTTCCTAGAAGGCAAGATCCCTCTCTTGTAGACCCCAGAGATTTCCAGGCTGCAAAGAGCATTGCTTCTATGGAAGGAGCCAAAGGGAGGGTAAGAAACATGAACAGGGCTGGGCATGGTGGCTCACGCCTGTAATCTCAACACTTTGGGAGGCCGAGGCAGGCAGATCATGAGGTCAGGAGATCGAGACCATCCTCGCCAACATGGTGAAACTCTGTCTCTACTAAAAATACAAAAAATAGCCAGGTGTGGTGGCGGGTGCCTATAGTCCCAGCTACTCGGGAGGCTGAGGCAGGAGAATCGTTTGAGCCCGGGAGGCGGAGGTTGCAGTGAGCTGAGATTGCACCACTGCACTCCAGCTTGGGTGACAGAGCAAGACTTGGTCTCAGAAAAAAAAAAAGAAGAAAAAAAATAAAAGAAACACAAACAGGGCCGAGCATGGTGGCTCACATCTGTAATCCCAACACTTTGAGAGGCCAAGGCAGGCAGATCACTTGAGGTCAGGAGTTCAAGACCAACCTGACCAGTATGGTGAAACCGCATGTCTAACTAAAAATACCAAAAAAAAAAAAAAAAAATAGCCAGGCGTGGTGGCGGGTGCCTGTAGTCCCAGCTACTTGGGAGGCTGAGGCAGGAGAATTACTTAAACCTGGGAGGTGTAGGTTGCAGTGAGCTAAGATTGCGCCATTGCTCTCCAGCCTGGGTAACGGAATGAGACTGGTCTCAAAAAAAAAAAAAAAAAAAAAAAAAACTGCCGTGCTATTCTGATGGGAAACAGGGGACTGGGCTGCATGAGAACCTGCGTCCCTTGCAGGCTTTGTGAATGTGATCAGATCCACAGGCAGGCACAGGGCTGAGGGGAAGGCACACCAGGCAGGGGAACTTTGAGAAACACAGGCAAGGCAGTCGAACAGGCAGAGGCCATGGCGAGGGCTGTTCAGCCAGCTGAGCTCCTGGGCACATAGGAAGGAACTGTTGGCAAGGAGGCTCCTACTGAAATTTGGTAGAAGGGCCCTGAAAACTGAGCTGAGAAGTCTGGATTATACCTCAGGGAAAACAGGGAGTCCCTCAAGGTCCTTGAGCAGGGGAGGGACCCCTCAGACCAAGGTCCAGAGGCTCTCCCTGGGGGCAGCGTGGAGGAAACAGGAAGCCGCACCAGAAGGGGCTGTGGCTGGGCTGTCCCCTAATGGGTAGTGAGGGCAGGGATGGGGTGCGGGAGATGGTGCCCAAGGGGAACCACCAGTCTTGCAGGTAGGAAAAAGGGAAGAGAAGGAGGGAAACACCTGGGTGTGGTTCCCTGTCCCAGGGGCTGGCCAGTGTGGTCTTCTCCTCAAAGAGGAAAGTTGGGGCCTAGGGCAGCAGGTGAACGCGAGAGAGTAAGTGGTTGTTAGGGGAAGGAAGGGCCTTTCATGTTGGACCGGTTGGTGTGCTTTTAGAGCAGCCAGTGAAAAGCACTTCTCTCCATCTGGAGCTCAGGAGAGGTTTACAGTCTGGGTTGGGAGTATCCCAGGTTCAGGGGTTGTTAATGCCCTGGGCTTGTGTGGGGCTCCCAGATGAGAGCTGGTAAGTGAGAAGAGGGGGGTACCCAGGGTAGGACCTCAGAGGGTCAGGCGGTGTCAACAGCGAAGTCTCAGTAGAGAAACATCTGAGACACCGGAAGAGCACAGTGTCTGGGAAGGCAAGAGAGGGCAGCTGGAGGGGCAGGACCGCCCCCAGGGTGGCTGGCCAAGGCTCCAAGCAATAACATAACATCAAAGTTTACATATATTGAGCTCCTTTTACATGCAAGGTCTTTAACCAGGGACCTGATAGGTATTAGCTACCTCACTGATACTTCCAAGAACCTACCGGGGTTAGCACTGTTATCCCATTTGACAGATGGGAATGTCAGCAAAGAGCAGCTCAGTTACTCAGCAAGTCAAGCCTCATCCTAAATCCATTCAGACTCCAGAGCTCACACACATCTTTAACTACTGTATGTGGAGCAGGGGGATGGTCGGCGTTTGTAGACCAGTCAGTGGCTGGCATTTTCAGTGCGGAAGGAGCTGCTAGAAGCCAGAAGGTAAACAGGTGGAAACAGACAGCCACACCTCTAGCTGGGAAGGGTGGGAGGGCAGGGAGGCCTGGCCAGGGCTCCAGCAACTTCCTCCAGCAGCTGGCCCAGGCAGCAGGAGTTGGAGCCGCCCATTTGAGCGGCTGGATCCGGAAGGCTGCAGCAGGGGGTCAGAGCCGGGAAGAACCTTTACTTCTTGTTCTGCCTTCAGGATCCAAACTTGGAAAACAATGACCACTAAAAGTGATTCCATGATGACAATTTTTGACTGTTGCTAAGTTTAGCACTCTGGGTGGGGCAGCCACCACGTCTTACAATGCACATACTTTGGCTTCCACCACCAACCCAATGTTGTATCCCAGTTTAACTCCATTTCTACTTCCACCCAAATGGGGTTCTCTTCTTAGGGCCCTGTCATGGGAGAAAAAACAAAGAATAACTTCCTACCCAAGGAGGTCTTAGCGATGAATGAGATCCCTATTTAGTATCCCATTAGTACCTAATACCTAAGCTATTAATAGAAACAGCAATACTTACCCCAAAGGAATGAATCACTAATGGTGGAATTTCAGACACCAGAGGTGGTTTACAAGAGCTCCCGGAAATCATTACTGGGATCACAACATACTCCACCCAAGTGTAAGGACATTTTCAAGTCTTACCAAGGCCCTGCTAGAAAAAAATCTTAAGAGCTACCTCCTTTTCCAACGTCTCCTCTTTCAGAAGTTTGACATATAATCCAGGATAGATTTCTCTCAATCTGCCCCAAAACTGTGCCTGATATATGGTAGGCACTGAATAAATACATGTTGACACCGTTAGCACAGGCAGGGGCCATGCAGCTCACTCTTGTCACAGTTAAAGGATATGAAGGCCAGGCGTAGCAGATCATGCCTGTAATCCTAGTACTTTGGGAGGCAGAGACGGGAGGGTCACTCAAGGCCAGGAGTTCAAGACCAGCCTAGGCAACATGGTAAAACCCCATCTCTACAAAAATTACAAAAATTAGCAGGGCGTGGTGGCACGTACCTGTAGTCCCAGCTACTCAGGAGGCTGAGGCATGATAATTGCTTGAACCTGGGAGACTGAGGTTGCAGTGAGCTGAGATCGCGCCACTGCACTCCAGCCTGGGCGACAGAGTGAGACCTTGTCTCAAAACAAAGAACATGAAGCTCTCCCTGGAGCCATCAGAGTGCCCAGAGCCACAGCTTCCAACAATCACCCTTCATCATGGCCTCCACATTATAATTTATCTGTCGGTCCTTAGGATGGAATCACAGCCGGTCAAAAAGGGCTCCCAACCACATATATTTGGCTCTTTAAAGTTTGGGGAAATCTTGCAACATTATTTAGGTTCAATCCAATTGTTTTCAACTCTTAAAAGTACTTCTATAACACCAAAATTGGGACCAGATTAGGGATGCCATACACACAGCCCCTGCCCCACCACCCCCACCACCAAGGCAAAGGCACAAATCATTAAACCGATTATGATGCTCTTTTTTGCTGAACCAAGAGGTGGTTTCAGAATCTTTCTCAATGCACAGGGCTTGCTCTGTTTAGTTGTAGGAGCTGATGTGCACCTGGATGTCACGCTTCCAGTGTGAATTCCTTTTGGGAGGAAAAAAAATGTTTCTACAAAAATCCATTGAATTTGGCCAAACACGGTGACTCAGCCTGTAATCCTAGCACCCTGGAAGGACCGCCTGAGGTCAGGAGTTCGAGACCAGCCTGGCCAACATGGCGAAACCCCGTCTCTACCAAAAATACAAAAATTAGCCGGACATTATGATGGATGCCTATAATCCCAGCTACTCAGGAGGCTGAGGCAGGAGAATTGCTTAAACCTGGGAGGTGGAGGTTGCAGTGAGCTGAGATTGTGCCACCGTGCTCCAGCCTGGACAACAGAGTGAGACTCTGTCTCAAAAAAAAAAAATCCATTGAATTTACCATTCATGATATACACTTTGTGTGTTTGTGAGGCTTTTGTTGTTTTTGCCTCTGTCTGCTCCCTCCTCCTTCTGGGGCCAACACCCCAGTTTCCCTTGGGGACTCCCCTTTCCCCATTCCCAGCTCAGTGGAGAAACTGAACCCAGAACTTGGGGGAAATGGGAAGAGAGAGACAGACAGACAGATAATCCCATCCTAATTCATTTGGGCCTCCTTGGGTTTTTAGATAGGTGAGCCCATAAAATCGCTTTCACTCTGGCCAGCTTGAGGGTGGCCTTATGTCTTATACCTAAAGCGCCCTGGCTGACCTCATGCAAGCACTGAGCTGGCCACAAAAGGTGATCCCAATGTGACAAAGGGTCCCTGTCCTTCAGGGGCTTCTCGGTCTAGCAGGCGATTAAACATAGACTCAAGTAACCAGTCATGGAGCTGAGAATCCAGCTAAGAGCTACGATGGAACCAGAGAAACCAGCTTCCCTCCCACGTGAGTATGCACCCCACTCCTCCACTGGGCATCTGATGAGCTCCCGACCCTCCATTCAGGCTCACAGGAATCCCGGACCAGCTATCAGGAGACTGGGTATGAGGCCTTGCCCCACTGTTAACTCACGGTGTGAACCAATCACCCTGGGCCTCGATTTCCTTATCTATAAAATAGGAATGAACACACCAGGTAACACCAGGCCGAAGGCCATGAAATAGAGCTGCAGTGTCCAGACCTCATGGGGAGGGTGGTCACTATGACAAAGGACAGGCTGCCTCTGGGACTGGACCCAAACCAGTGCCCCACAGGTTCCTTTCCCTTGGGTGAGATGCAGAGAAGAAAGAGGGACTCCACGGAAACCGCTGTATTGGGCTGTCCTTCCCACAGAACCCTTGAGATGAGAGAGCCTGAGGAAGCTTCTAGTCCAAGCTCTTCCTCCCACATCCAGAATATTCACTCATTTGAAATTGGGGCATTAGCTAGAAGGGCATTTCTAGGAGGAAATTTACCCGCTACTTCTTCCCACCCTTTTTTTTTTTTGAGATGGAGTCTTACTCTGTTGCTCAGGCTGGAGTGCAGTGGCCCAATCTTGGCTCACTGCAACCTCCACCTCCTGGGTTCAAGCCATTCTCCCACCTCAGCTTCCTGAGTAGCTGGGACTACAGGTGTGTGCCACCATGCCCGGCTAATTTTTGTACTTTTAATAGAGATGGGGTTTTGCCATGTTGGCCAGACTGGTCTCGACCTCCTGACCTCAGGTGATCCACTTACCTCGGCCTCCCAAAGTGCTGGGATTACAGGCATGAGCCACCATGCCTGGCCCCCCTACTCTCTTTTTATTCACTGAGCACATAAACCTCTCCAGTCACCCAGGCCCCTCACACTGAGGTCCACCCTTCATGATCTTCTCTGCCCCCCATTAAGCCAGGTGCCCTGGTCAGCGCCCTCCTCCCAGGGGACAGCAGTGCCTGGGGCAGCAGGGCCAGGAGCCAGTACCTCAGTCTGCCCAGCAGAAAGGTCAAGCCAATTGGGAGCCACTGCTCTCTTTAAAGGCTCTCCAAGGAGTTTCTGCCACCTCCCAAGGCCCCTGGCAGACCAAAGGGTGAGGGTCAGGGCCAGGGTCGGGCCAAGGCTGGTACTTAGGACTGACCTGCCTGTGGCGAAGGGTGACCAAGCCCATCAGACCTGACAACTTGCCTTTCAACTCCTTACTTCCCTTCAGCAAACCTGCCCCAGTTCCACAGTCAGGAGCACTCCCATGCAACCCACACACCTTCCATATAAGTGGGGAAAAATTCAAAGCTAAAAAATACATTTTCTTTAGTCACTGTTCCATCCCTGTCACCAACCACCACCAGCAGAGCCGCTAGCCGCCAACGCCTTTAAAAACGCCTTTGTGGGTATCCCCCTGCCTCGGCACCCACACCCTCTCCTAAGAAACGTTCAGAAGCTCTGAATTACCAAAATCAATTACTCCAAGAGGGAGCTCAGGCAGACAGGCACTAGAATAAAGACAGCAGATAATTCCCATCGTCAGGTAATTGCTCCCCAGAGAATTTCAGATAAAAAAGAGAACTCCAAAAGGAGCATTTTCCCCCAGAAAGGCAAGAAAAGGCTGTGCCTGGATAAACAGCAGGCTCTTCTCTTCCCTGCAGCCTTCCCGCCCCTCCCTCGCCTACATCCTGCAGGAGGCATCCACAGTAGGGCCACAGGAATCCCCAGGGATCAGGGTGGGAGGCAAGTGGGGTCAAATTCTGGGGTCCCAGGCCCAGAAACAGGGCTGGGATCTCAAAGGACATTTGACTCTCGTGTCCCTCCTTGGGCAGGGACACAACAGGGTCCCAGGGCTCCTGTTACATGTGGGCCCAGGGACACAAAATTAGCAGTTAATCTGTCTCTATTCCATATGCCCATCTCGCCACCTCAACAAGACCAAAAGTTCTTTAAGGCCAGGCACAGTGGCTCACACCTGTAATCCCAGCACTTTGGGAGGCCAAAGGAGGTGGATCACTTGAGACCAGGAGTTCGAGACCAGCCTGGCCAATGTGGTGAGACCCTGTCTCTACGAAAAATATAAAATTAGCTGGGCATGGTGTTGAGCACCTGTAATCCAGCTACTCGGGAGGCTGAGGCAGGAGAATTGCTTGAACCAGGGAGGCCAAGGTTACAGTGAGCTGAGATTGTGCCATTGCACTCTAGCCTGGGCAACAAGACTCTGTCTCAAAAAAAAAAAAAGAGAAAGTTATTTGAGAGCAGGTCCTTGGCTGCCGTGTCCTACACTAAGGCAGTTAATGTTGAGGGGCCATAGGAAACTTAATGGACAGCACAGCGCTTGAGATAAGTTCTGAAAGGAAAAGAGGCCAGGCACGGTGGCTCACGCCTGTAATCCCAGCACTTTGGGAGGCCGAGGCTCGTGGATCACCTGAGGTCAAGAGTTCAAGACCATCCTGGCCAACATGACGAAACCCCGTCTCTACTGAAAATACAAAAATTAGCTGGGCGCGGTGGCACACCCCTATAGTCCCAGCTACTCAGAAGGCTGAGGCAGGAGAACCACTTGAACCCGGGAGGCAGAGGTTGCAGTGAGCCAAGATCACACCACTGCACTCCAGCCTGGACAATAGAGCAAGACTCCATCTCAAAAAAAAAGAAAGAAAGAAAAAGAAAGGATTCTATGGGCAGAGACCAAGTAGGGGATGTTCCAAATAGTAGAAACTGCGTAACAGAAGTGCAGAGGTGGGGCCAGATGTGGTGGCTCACGCCTGTAATCCCAGTACTTTGGGAAGGCGAGACAGGTGGATCACGAGATCAAGAGTTTGAGACCAGCATGGCCAACACAGTGAAACCCCATCTCTACTGAAAATACAAAAATTAGCCGGGCGTGGTGGCACATGCCTGTAATCCCAGCTACTTGGGAGGCTGAGGCAGGAGAACTGCTTGAACCTAAGAGGCAGAGGTTGCAGTGAGCGGAGACCATGCCATTGCACTCTAGTCTGGGCGACAGAGTGAGACTCCATCTCAAAAAAAAAAGAAAGAAAGAAAGAAAAAAAAGAAGTGCAGAGGTGGCAGAGTCCTGGACACATTGAGTCCTGGTTATCATCTTGCAAGAAGGAGGTCAAGGCTAGAAAGGTAGGATGGGAAGGGTCTTTGGGTAAAGAACATGATGAGGATCCGTGAGTTAAAAGTAATGGCTTACTTACCAGTGCTTATCATGTGCCAGGCATTGTGTGAAGCAAAACTCTTACAACATAGACCTATGAAACCAGTTATCTTGTATCCCTTGTTTTAGAACCCAGGGAAAGTTAAGTGGCCGCAATTAATTCCCGTAGCTACTAAGTGGCAGGGCAGGGATCTGAAGTCCCCCAACACATCAGTTTCAACCCCATATCTTTATCCAATCTGCTTCACCACCCTGGAGCCACAAGGGACAGGGCAAAAGCCAACACTTATCAACACTGTCAAGGTGTGGAGAAGAGCCACTGATTTCTTGCCATCTGAAGCCTTCTCCCTGTGCCTTGATTTTTAATTTGTATGCCATTGGACAGCACTTCTCCAATAAGCACATAGGTCATTTGTTCTGAATCTTTAAAGGGAGTCCGACTATCCCTCCGCGAGTTTTCGAGTTGCCCAAACACCAAAAACCACACGTGGTCAAAGCATCAACATCCTCAACAAGATTTATGTTCCAAGCACATATGGCTGCTACTTGATTTATGGGGCCAGTGGAGCTGATCTAAGAGGAAGCGACCCTTTCAAGGGAAGGAGACATCATTATCATCAAATATCTCAATAATCATCTCAATCACAGTAAAAAAGGCACCGGGCCACTTCCTGCCCTAGCACTGGAAAGGAAGTGAAATTATTTGCTGTAATTTAATTTGGTAATTAACTAAACAATGCGAAGAGAAATTCCAGCAAGGATATAAATACTTTAAAAATCCCTGCATTAGTTGGTGAGGAGGATGTCAAAAACAAACAGGAACTCCGGGGAAGGCAAGAGGAGAGGGCGGTCAGGTCGGGGTGAGGTGGGTCCCAAGCTAAAAACAACAGTGGCCAAGGTGGTTTCTAATTACAGGCACTACCTCAGGCCAGCTCTGTGCTAAGCACTTTACACACGTTACCTCACTGAAGCCTCAAAACACTGAGGAGCCGAGGCAGCTGGAGAAGGAAGGACCAGACCTGCCTGAGGGCACACAGTGGGAAGTGACACACTCAACTCTTATCCCAAACCCGCATCTTCTCCTTCCACATCTCTCTGCTTCCTGTCCAAAAGCATGACCTAGATAAACGGGGCTCTAGGAATAGCCAGGACAAATGGGGAAACTGAGGCAGGATTTGACATCCTCCCCTCCCCCACCTCCCCAAGTGTCCTAACTGCCAAGCTTGGGGGCTCCCAGCTGACCTGCCTGCAAGACTCCGATGGAGAACCGGGTAAGCTCGTGAAAAGTGATTTTGCAATCCTGTTTGCAGAAACCTGAGCAGTTGTCCTCCTGGGCCTGGCTCTAGCCTTTCTTCCTCTGGGAAACCCCCTAGACCTCTCACCTCCCCCGACCAACACATACACACAACACACAAACACACACACACTGCTGTCTACACCAACTTCACCAATGTGTGGCTTCCCCAAAGGCTGAGCAGGCTGTCTCTCTAAGGGGGACCTTGGCGGTTCTCGGGAGGGAGGGAGGGAGGAGCAGCAGCTGAGACTTGTTGGAGTTCGCCCTGCCCCACCTTAACCCAGCATGCCTGCTTCAACAAACACTCACCCCGTGACTTACACAGCAGAAACAGGCTCACAGGGGAAAATACCGTGCAAAAGATACATTTTAAGCACCTTAAAGAAATCTTTTTCTCTATTATCCCCTTTCTCTATTCATCAAAGTAGCTTCCTTAAAAACCCATGTTCAGACACCTTTTTTTCCGGCTGATATGAGACCCTGTGTATCTCCAAGAGAAAAATCATTCACATTAAAAATAATAATTTTTTTTCAAGGCAGGGTCTCATTCTGTCACCAAAGTGGGAGTGCAGTGGCACGATCATGGCTCCAACTCACTGCAGCCTCAACCTCCCGGACTTAAGCAATCCTCCCACCTCGGCCTCAAGAGTAGCTGGGACTACAAGCACACACCACCAGTCCCAGGTATTTATTATTATTGTTATTTTTGTAGAGATAGGGTTTTCCTATGTTTCCTAGACTGACTCTTTAATTCAGACCTTCCCCTACTCAGAACTACCTTCACCAAAGGCAGTAAGTTCTGGAAAGGGGTATGGCCAGAGGATCCCAAGACTGCTGCAAAGTGCATTAAGAAGACCATCAGTAGTAATAATGCAAATAATAAGTAAAAGCAAAACTGTAGCATTTATTAAATGTTTATGATGTGCAGACACTGTACTGTGTTCTTTCTCTGCATGTATAATTTTAATCTAGGCCGGGCGCGGTGGCTCATGCCTATAATCCCAGCAATTTGGGAGGCCAAGGAAGGTGGATCACTTGAGGCCAGGAGTTCGAGACCACCCTGGCAAACATGGTGAAACCCCGTGTCTACTAAAAATACAAAAATCAGATGGGTGTGGTGACACACACCTGTAATCGCAACTACTCAGGAGGTTGAGGCAGGAGAATTTCTTGAACCAGGAGGCAGAGGTTACAGTGAGCCGAGATCGCACCACTGCTCTCCAGCCTGGCCAACAGAGTGAGACCCTGTCTCAAAAAAAAATTTTTTTAATTAATCTAATAACAGCCCTAAAAATAGGCATTATTATCCCCAATTTATAGTTAAGAATACTGAGGATCAGAGAAATAAGATAACTTTGTCCAAGGTCAAACAGCTGGTAGGTAGAGCAGCCAGAACTCAAAGCCAGGTCTGTTTGATGAACCTTAGACCACACACACCTCCTTACCCTGTCTGCTGTACTTAGCTTCCTTGGGATGGGAACGAGTTACTTGGTGCTTTCCCTAGCTCCTACCCCAAGCCCAGGATTCAGTGGCCATCAACAGATTTCTGTTCCAAATCTGAATCAAAACGCTATGGTCAACGCCGGGCACGATGGCTCACACCTGTAATCCCAACACTTTGGGAGGCTGAGGCAGGCCTCAGGAGTTGAGGTCAGGAGTTCGAGACCAGCCTGGCCAACATGGCAAAATCTAGTCTCTACCAAAAATTACAATAATTAGCCAGGCGTGGTGGCAGGCGCCCATAATCCCAGCTACTCGGGAGGCTCAGGCAGGAGAATTGCTTGAACTCAGGAAGCAGAGGTTCCAGCGAGCCAAGATTGCACCACTCATTCCAGCATGGGTGATGGAGTGAGACTGTCTCAAAAACAAACAAACAAACAAACAAACAAACAAACAACCTTATGGTTACTCTGCTCAAAATGAAGTCCCTTAGCAAGCCCCTGCCTTGAAGGTACCTTCTAGGGGAGGATGGGAAAGGAATTACAATCAACATCCAAAAAGCCAGTGACCTATAGGGGGTGGAAAGAGATAGGCCCAGGACTGGCAGTCCATGAAATCATGTCTTCAAATGAGCCCTTCCTCTCATGGAGCCTGGATACCGCTGTACCTGCTCTCTTCTGTGCCCACCTCTGACTATTCTTGGACAGTGGGAAGATGGAGAATGATATCAGTGTAGAAGACCCTTCATTCATCACCTTCCCACCCCTCACCTGCTTAATTACACCTGCTTTCTCCATACTTCCATAATCCCTCAGGAGGTAGCCCTGCAGCTAGAGGGCAGGGCAGCAGAGTGCCTGACACCATAGGCTTTGGAGTTGGGAAGACCTGTATTCAAACCCTGGCTCTGCCCTTCCCAGCTGGGTGACCTTAGGCAAGTCACTCCTCCTCTCTGGAACTCAGTTTCCTCATCTGCAAAACAGAGATGAAAACAGGACTTCACGGGTCTACTGTGAGAACTAAATGGGCTGATGCTTGGAAAGCCTTAAGCCGAGTGACTGACCCATGGAAAGCACTCAGAAAGTGTGAGCTGCTAGATATTATCATTACAGCCCAGAGAGGTCATGCACCATGCTCAGGGTCACACAGCCAATGTGAGGCAGAGCAAATGCTAACACCAGGTTCTGGGCCTGGGCCGGGCTCCTTCCTGACACAGAGCCACTGTCCGGGGAAGCTGTGAGATGGCATAGTACAAGTGCTTATCATGCCCCAGCAGCTTCCCCAAGCCCACAGTTCATGAGCCAAGTACAAAGTCCCAACCAACAGGTTTGTTTTTCTTATACACACACACACAAAATCAAGTGCATCAGAGTGAAAGTTCCCAAACCTTGGCATCCTCCCCTATCCAGAGGTGAGTAGTGATCTCATCCCTGTGACTAAGCCACACCGACGCCAGGAGCCCTCTCTGGGAACCTGCAGGCTTGGCGTTGCTGGCTCCCAGGCCTAGGAGGAGCCAAGGCTGCAAAACTGTGATTCTTGCAGAGCTGGGAATTCTTGGTTCTTGGGGCTGAGAAGCAGGGTGGCTCTGAGAAGTGGGTGATGTTGCAGCCAAGGACCAAGATAGCCCTGGAGATCCAGGTTTGAATCCCAGCTCTGCCAGGAACTTGTCATGAAGTTTTAGGCAAACCCAGGCCTCTATCTCCCTAATTCTAAAATGGATGGATTACACCAGAAGATTTCCAATGGTCTGTCCAGCTCAGATCTTTCTTAGCTCCTGTCCTGCCCACCAGGGGCCTTGGCCTAGCTAGGGAAGGAGCAAAGAAGGTACAAGTTAGCGGGCCATGGGCACTAAAACGTGCAGAAAAGGCCAGTGTTGCTGAAACGATTGGTGCGGCTCCCTGGAGAAGTTGGGAGCCGAATGGGGGTCCCAAAGCAGGAGGGGTGGAACTGGGAAGAAGAGAAAAATGATCCTGGTGGTCTGGGAGCTTGTCAGTAGCAGGGGGTCAGATGCGCCAGACATCCTATAAAAGTTTCAATGAGTCAGGTCAGGAGAGAGGAAAAGCCTTCCTCCAGTACTTCAGCCACTACCTCCTCCCTCTCACTTAATTCCTCCCACCATGGGAAAGACAGACGGACAACCAGGAGCACCTAGATTAAAAACTAGAAGACTGGGCGCAGTGGCTCACACCTGTAATCGCAGCACTTTGGGAGGTCAAGGCGGACGGATCACCTGGGGTCAGAAGTTCAAGACCAGCCCGGCCAACATGGCAAAACCCCATCTCTACTAAAAATACAAAGAAATTAGCCAGGCGTAGTGGCACACACCTGTAGTCCCAGCTACCGGGGAGGCTAAGACAGGAGAATCGCTTGAACTCGGGAGGCAGAGGTTACAGTGAGCTGAGATCACGCCACTGCACTCTAGCCTGGGCGACAGAGTGAGATGCCATCTCAAAAACAAACAAACAAACAAACAAAAACTAGAAAAAGCCAAGAAACCTAGTTACAGACTTTGCCCCAGAGTGGGCTCCTCCCAAAACCAAAAGGCAGCAGAAAATGGGGTGCTCCCCACAGCATGATGCAAGGTTCCATAAGGAGAGGTCAGGATGGACAGGTGTCTTCTGAGAGTTTAAAAAATATATATTCTGTCAAACACCATAAAGTAATACCTATAGCAAAGTCACCGCGTCATTGCAATGCATGGTTGTTACAGCAGGAAGCTACTGTGCTCTGTAATCCTCAATGGCTCCCTATTGCCTACAGCTTTACGTTCACTATCCTTATCATGGCATTCTAGGTCCTCGATTTGGGGTCCTGATGGTACTTTTCTGCTTTATTCCCATCACTACCTTACCCGCCCCCCAACTCCTGCTTCAACTCAATTACAGTCCTTAGCTGCTCCCCAAGCCCATCCTGAGCCTTTGCTCCCTGGGACTTCGATTCATTCTTAGTCTCCCTGCCATCCTTGCTGCTTTGCTTAAAAATCTACACCTATTGTTTCCACCAACCCGCTTCCCTCCTGGAGCCTGTTGACTCTCATCTGGCTTCTCCTAAGAATATAAAACACAGACCCCAGGGACTGGGGATCAGACAGGTTCTGCCACTGAATTTGGGGTACAGTCTCAAGTGAGAAATTGGGTGCACACCTCCACACGCTCGTTTATAAAGCGGGCAGCGCAACCTCTCCCCACGTCAAAGGCTGCCGAGCCACTCAAGTGAGATAATGGAGCCATAGGGCTCTGCACAGCGTCAAGTGTGACACGAACTCAAGGGATTAGGGTGTCTATTTTTAACTCCCCACATCCTGGCTGAAAAACAAATCTCTCACACACCCTGCAGATCCCTATCAGAGGGGCTGACAGAGCCTTTTGGGAATTCTCTCCTCCCGGAAGCAGCACCAGCTTTGACAGCGTTCCCTCTGCCGGGAAAGGCTCTGAGGTCCTTGCTCCGGCCAGGGCCTGCTTCCATTATGTCTGGCTGGGTCCTGCTGCCCCCGGCAAATAGCCATTGTCTGGTGGACTCAGTTGTCACACATTCTACAGCCAGTGATAGTCAGACAAGGTCACCAAAGATGCTGAGAAGAGTCCTTCATTCATCTGCTTATTTATTTACTTATTCACATTCCCTCCCCTCCCCTCTTAAGAGGTGAGTCTTGCTCTAGGGTCACCCAGAGGGGAAAACCATGAGGCACCTGTGCTAGGATGCTCTGTCTAGGGACAGGGGTAGGGGCAGAGACAGATAAACTGATAAGGCAACAGTAAGTAGGACAGGAAGTAACAAAGGAACGATGAAGTGGTGACTCATGTCTGTAATCTCAGCACTTTGGGAGGCTGAAGTGGGAGGATTGCTTAAGTGGGAGGATTGCTTGAGGCCAGGAGTTCACTAGCCTGGACAGTACAGCAAGACCCCATCTCTACAAAAAAATTTTTTAAAAAATAGCTGGCCATGGTGGTGCTTGCCTGCAGTACCAGCTACTTGGGAGGCTGAGATGGGAGGATTGGTTCAGCCCAGGAGTTCAAGCTACAGTGAGCCATGATTGTGGCACTGCACTTCAGCCTAGGTGACAGAGCAAGACCCCATCTCAAAAAAATAAGAAAAACCCAAAGGAATGATAGGAGTATCTGAACATAAAACCAGCCTATCATCAATCTCTCTCCTCTCCCTCCAGTATCCTAGCATCCATCAGACCTCACTCCAAGATGAGTCTTTACTAGGTATCAGCCACTGTCACCTACAAGGAGAGAGGGCTTCCTACTTCAGGACAGAGATCTCTGACCTGGTCACCTGGCCCATCTGCACAGGCGTTCGCTACATTCTTAAGAACACTGCCGGCCAGGCGTGGTGGCTCATGCCTGTAATCCCAGCACTTTGGAAGGCCCAGGCAGGTGGATCACTTAAGGTCAGGAGTTTGAGACCAGCCTGACCAATACGGTGAAACCCTGTTTCTACTAAAAATATGAAAATCAGCCAGGCGTGGTGGCATGCACCTGTAGTCCCAACTACTCAGGAGGCTGAGACAGGAGAACTGCTTGAACCCAGGAGGCAGAGGTTGCAGTGAGCTGAGATCGTGTTACTGCACTCCAGCCTGGGCAACAGAGCGACACTCCATCTCAAGAAAAAAAAAAAAAGAAGGATGCTGCCATTCTCCCTGGTCCCACCCCCCTCACCCCCTACTGCCTGAGTTCACGCTTATCCAATGATAGTAACAGGGAAAGTGATTCCAACACAAGAATGTCAAAGAAAAAAAAAATCCTTACTCTGAATTGGGAGCCGTCAATAAGGACAGCCTGCTTCCAGCACCCACTCTGAGCCCTGCCCGTGAGCACTGGACCTGGAGTGAGGGGAGTCAGGGAAGTCCTGAGCTGGGTCCCTCCAGCCACGGGAGCTGAGCTGTGTTTCCTCAGAGCCTTGGTTTCCTCAGCAGAAAGTTACAGGGGGACTGGGAGGGGACCCTCTGAAGAAAGCACCTTGCACACCAGAAAGTGTGGTATAAATGCTTTGTGTTTTAGCATACTTTTTTTTTTTTTGAGACAGAGTTTCACTCTGTCACCCAGGCTGGAGTGCAGTGGTGCCATCTTAGCTCACTGCAGCCTCCGCCTCCTGGGTTCAAGCAATTCTCCTGCCTCAGCCTCCTGAGTAGCTGGGATTACAGGCATGCACCACCACACCTGGCTAATTTCTTTTTTTTTTTGTTTTCCTTTTTTGTATTTTTATTAAAGACGGGGTTTCACAATGTTGGCCAGGCTGGTCTTGAACTCCTGACCTCAGGTGACCTGCCGCCTTGGCTTCCTAAAGTGCTGGGATCACAGGCATGAGCTAGCACACCCAGCGTTCATATGTATTCTTGGTCCTCATTTTTTTCTCTGCCTTTTGGCCTCTGAGGCTCAACAGTCCCCTCTGAACTCAGGGACAGATGTTTCTGTGAACTTTCTGGCCACAAATAATGGTGCAACCCTAGAAAAGCCATGTGACTCCTCGATGTCCATGTCTGTGGGGACCATGTCTGTGGGCCCCCAACACAATCCCAATGACCCCCACAGGCCCTTCACAAGTACTTTATAAACACTCTTTTTTTTTTTTTTTTTTTTTTTTTTTGAGACGGAGTCTCGCTCTGTCGCCCAGGCTGGAGTGCAATGGCCGGATCTCAGCTCACTACAAGCTCCGCCTCCCGGGTTTACGCCATTCTCCTGCCTCAGCCTTACGCCATTCTCCTGCCTCAGCCTCCCGAGTAGCTGGGACTACAGGCGCTCGCCACCCCGCCCGGCTAGTTTTTTGTATTTTTTAGTAGAGAGGGGGTTTCACCGTGTTAGCCAGGATGGTCTCGATCTCCTGACCTCGTGATCCGCCCGTCTCGGCCTCCCAAAATGCTGGGATTACAGGCTTGAGCCACCGCACCCGGCCCTAAACACTCTTAAGAATTCTAAAGAAGCCGGGTGCGGTGGCTCATGCATACAATCCCAGCACTTTGGGAGGTCAAGGTGGGAGGATTGCTTGAGCCTAGGAGTTCAAGACCAGCCTGGGTAATATAGTGAGACCTCATCTCTACAAGAAGAACAATTTTTAAATTAGCCAGGCATGACGGCACGCGCCTGTAGTCCCAGATACTCTAGGGAGGCTAAGATGGGAGGATCACTTGAGCCCAGGAGGTGGAGGTTGCAGTCAGCCAAGATCACGCCACTGCACTCCAGCCTGAGTGACAGAGTGAGATCCTGTCTCAAAAAAACCAATAATAATTCTAAAGAACAGGTGAATTTGGCTATTCTCATTTGAGACCTGAAATTCAGCCCGTAGCTGGGGACGGACACTGACAGGTGGCTTTCCCCAACCTGCTTCTAGGCCCGTCCCACTTGATGCCACACAGCCAGAATAAAGTTTTTTTTTAAGAAGCAGGTCAATAACAATCCAAATGATGGGGCCGGGCATGGTAGCTCATGCCTGTAATCCTAACACTTTGGGAGCCTGAGGTGGGTAGATCACTTAAGCTCAGGAGTTCGAGACCAGCTTGGGCAACATGGGGAAACCCTGTCTCTACAAAAAATACAAAAATTAGCTGGGCATGGTGGCGAGCACCTGTAGTCCAAACTACTCGAGAGGCTGAGGTGGGAGGATCGTTTGAGCCTGGGAGGCGGAGGTTGCAGTGAGTCAAGATCATGCCACTGCACTCCAGCCTGGGCAACAGAAGGAGACCCTGTCTCAAAAAAAAGAAAGAAAAGAAAAGAAAGAACAATCCAAACGAAGCAGATAAGTCCTCTGCAAACCATAGGCATCTCTCCATCTGTTACTTGTCGCTTGCTAGAGCCAGCCCTGCCCAGAGCTGACTGCGAGGCTCCCCCACTTGACTGTGTTGAGGAGCAGGGTGCAGGCACAGCAGTTGGAGCAGGAGTGGAAAAATCATGCCTGATTCAAAGCTAGTCCAACTCTACAAAGCTTTCCAAGCATTCACTAGGGCATTTACTAGAGCAATTTCTAGAGCCCAGAGCCCATCACAGGGGACAGGCAAGCAGACAATGCCAGTCAAAGCAGGGCAGTTAGTAAGAAAGAGCTGCAAGCCAGGACCTCAGTGGGGAACGGCTCACCCTTAGAGGGGCAATGAGACCAAATGGAGGTGAAATTGGTGCTACACCCAGAGGGGCAGGAAGAATTTGGGCAGTAAGCAGTGGCAGAGAGAAAAGGGCATTCTGGAAGTCACAGGCAAAGTCCAGGCAACATAAAACCTGAAGAGCAGAGAAAGAAGAGGCAGGGAGGAAAACTGGAGCCAGCCATGGGGCTGTGTTTGCCAGGCCAGGGAGCTTGGCTTTGATCTCGTGGTTAACAGGAAGCCACTCACATGACAGTAAGTGGCCAGCAGAGGCTGCGGTTACCAAGGGTTACTTCAGGAAGCTGTGCTGCTGGAGGCTCACCTGGGATGGGAAACGGGCAGCTGGACCCCCTCAGCCAGCTGCTCGCTCCAGGGAGAGGTTAGAATCATTCAGGTCAGATTCAGGAAAGGCTGAGGAAGCCCAGAGGAGAGATATATGATGGCTTGGAAGGGAGACAAGGTCCTTATGTGTCCCCCTTGTCTCCTGGTCAAGACTACCCAGGGCTGAGAGGGGCTGCAGTGGGGTAGGCCCTAGTGCCCCCACACTCCCCCTTGGCTCCTGCCCTTGACCCCCCCATCATTCCCACCGTCACCTTCTTGCAAGGATCAGGGTGCAAAATACTGTGTAATTCTAAGGTAAGTGATCTCCCCCTCCCCTGGGCTTCCTCCACTACCTGTCCCCCACTGGACTGCCCCTAGGTGTCCCGGCCCCACTGGCCACCATTCCCATAAGAGCCCTTCTGGCCCCTTTCATAGTAATTCCCATGGAGCACTCTGCCCTCCAGCCCAACTCAACCCTTCACCCATGCCCTGAGCCCATAACCTCTCCCTAGAAATGCAGAGAGGAAATGCAGACAGAGTCCAACTTGTGAACGTCAAGGTGGGAAAGAACCTCAGAGATCTGGCCAACAAGCCCCACCTCCAGCCCCTTTACAGAAGAGAAACCTAACGTTGTAAGAGATGACCAGCCCTGCCCAGGATCACACAGCCCGATCATGGCCCAGGTCTTCAAGCTTCCAGGTGAGGGCTCTGGCACCAAAGCCACAACCAGGTAGGGCAGAAAAATAGTAAGGCATAAAATAGACTGCAAAAAAGGCCAGAGTGCCTTATTGTCAAGGCACCTGGATTCAGGTCCTGACTTTTATCACCATGCCATCCCCTGCCCACATACACACATTGGGGCTTTGGAAATGTCACTGTAGTTTCCTGGACTCCAGTGACCTCTTTCATAAAATGAGGTGTTTAATAATTTTGTGCTTTCAGCAGGATCAAACAGGTCCAAGGCAGAACAAGCACCCTGTCTACAGCACAACTGGTAGGCCAGAATTGTGACACAGCGGGGGTCTATGTGATTCCTTACCCTGTATCTCCTGAGTCAGCCCAGGCCAGGCAACCTCACATTTTCCCCAGACATTTCTCCAGAGCTGCCCAATGGCCCACAGAGCAATCCTCCAAGGGAAAGGATGGCGATAAAAAACACAGATGGGGCCGGGCGCGGTGGCTCAAGCCTGTAATCCCAGCACTTTGGGAGGCCGAGACGGGCGGATCACGAGGTCAGGAGATCGAGACCATCCTGGCTGACATGGTGAAACCCCGTCTCTACTAAAAAATACAAAAAAACTGGCCGGGCGAGGTGGCGGGCGCCTGTAGTCCCAGCTACTCGGGAGGCTGAGGCAGGAGAATGGCATGAACCCGGGAGGCGGAGCTTGCAGTGAGCCAAGATCACGCCACTGCACTCCAGCCTGGGCGGCAGAGCGAGACTCTGTCTCAAAAAAAAAAAAAAAAAAAAAAAAAAAAAAACACAGATGGGCACACAACAGAACCACCCCACTCCTCTCCCCCCGAGATGAAGGCCCAACACCTTCTCCTAGAGGGCCAGAGGCCACCATAGGAGGATGGAGGAAGAAGGTGTAGAGGGGAGGGAGAGGTTTCCGCCAGCCTCTCCAGGGTCCCCACCACTGCGGGTGAAAAACCTGAGCAGAGGCTGGGTACGGTGGCTCACACCTACAATCCCAGCACTTTGGGAGGCTGAGGCAGGAGCATCAGGAACTCAGGAGATCGAGACCATCCTGAGCAACATAGCAAGACTTTATCTCTACTAAAAATTTAAAAATTAGCAAAGCATGGTGGCATGTGCCTGTAGTCCCAGCTACTAAGGAGGCTGAGGTGGGAGGATCACTGGAGCACAGGAGTTTGAGACCTCAGTGAGCTATGATAGTACCACTACACTCCAGCCTGGGCGACAGAGTGAGTCCCTGTCTCCAAAATAAAATAACCTGAGCACGAGGGCCTCATCTAAGGCACACCAATCCTAGAAAGCAGAGGCCAGTGATCTTGGGGGTGCCACGGGTCTGCCCGCAAGCACATCCACTTGTGGCAGGAGAAGCTTTGCCAGGGCTCCCATCAGCCAAGGGCCTGCTCCATTCCACCCACCAGTGGATGGAAGAGCATGCCCATCTTAACTTGGAAGAAAGCCCTAGAAAGGAAAAGTGATCAGCTCCAGAGAGTGAAGCCAAGACTAAATTCAGATCTGTTGAAACCTATATTCCACATCCTCTTCCTAAGAGTACCTTAGTGCTATGGCCCTCAAACTGTGACCTGCAGGGAAATGGCCTGGGCTGGGTGGGGGTGGGGGTGGGGGGTGGTTTAAAGTGCAGATCCGAGGGCCTGGAGTAGAGATGAGGAATCTGCATTTTAACAGGTGCTCCAGGTGCTTGTGATAAAAGCATTGCTGTCACACACTAGTCCCAGGCACACAGTCATGCACGTGCACACGCACGTGGGCACACACATACACACACACAGAGAGGCATGTATGCAAGCAAAGGTCAAAAGCGAAGCATGTGCTCTAAAGACAGATACAGATGCTGAGTTTGGTGCACAGCCCAGCCAGCCTCTTGCCAGTTGTAGGATCTTGGGTAAGTCCCTTAACCTCTCTAAACCAGTTTCTTATATGCAAAATGAAGATAAGAAAATAATCAACCTCATGGGTTTGTTTTATGGGTGCAAGAAAATAATATGTGTAAAGTCCTCAGGGCAGGGTCTGACATATAATAAACACTCAATAAACAGTGCTATGATCATTACCAACCTCAGTGCCTGTGTGTTGAATACTGAAGGGACGGAACAGAATGCCAGGCACCAGGGGACCACAGTGAATAATTGAGACAGTAAGAGATGCCCCAAGGGTTGTTCCAGAGCCAGTGGATAGAAGTCATAGAGACACAGATTTCTGTCCCAAACAGGAAGAATGTTGCTCAATCATGAAACCAAGAGTTTCCCAATCATGAAACCAACTGTCTAGTGAATTCACTGTTACTATAGGACCCTAGCAAAAAAAGACTAGATGTTCACCAAGTAGGGACACAGCACCAGGGAAGGAAGAATGGGGGGCTAGGGGGGCAAGGTGATCTTGAAGGTGACTTTGGGCCAGGTTCTGCAGGTCAGCCCTTTTCCCCATCATGCTGGTTATTTAGTTCATTTGCTCTTCCTTGCCATTTACAATAGTTACCTCCAGGTGTCTAAAAGGGGGTGGGGAAAGGGGGAGAGATCAGGATAGATAGAAGCCTTGTACATTCTGAATAGTTCATTGCAGGGATAAGAACATGTGAGGCTGTTTAAATCCAAGCCTACAAACCCACTGAAATTGTGGGTGTGTGCACTGTGCACTTTTCTCAAAAGGACTGATTAAGAGGGGCTGGTCCTTACCAACTTTCTAGAAGAGGGGAAACTGAGGCACGAGGATGCTGGCTCTCTCAGACAGCAAGAGGGCACAAGCTCCAGGGTATAGATTGGCTGCACAAGACGGCTGTCCTATGAGCCAGGCGCCTTCAACGCCTCACCTTGAAAAAGCCTCCCTATATCCCCCTTGGACGGGACCCTTGAGCTCTGAGAGGTTAGGAAACCTGCCCACAGATACACAGCTAGTGAGCCGCAGGGCTCGATGTTGGAACCCAGGTTCCCTGGGCTCAAGAGGTAGGTGTTTGGTTCCATTTTTTTACTCTTAGGTGTTCTGTCCTGGGTCAATAAAACACGGAAAGGAGTTAACATTAAGAAGGAATAATGTTAAAGATTGGTCCTTATTGGTGACAAGCTACCTACTCACCCACTCACAATCAAAATTAAAGTAAAATGTCCCTCCTTAACAGCAGAAGGGGCCAGAGCGAGAGGAGTTTCCATATGGCTCACACTAGATAGCTCAAGAGTGGACCATCCTGAGACCAGAACACCCTGCAGTCATTCCCACTAGGCTGAGCATTGGAACCAGGTGGCGTTGGTCCCTGTTCCCACTCTGCTGAGCCCAAGCTGTTTTCACGGAAGATGGGGTCCAGAGCAGCCCAGGAAACGGAAAAGAGACCTCACTTCAACGACCCAGCCCTGTCAATCGCCTCCCTGATAATTTAGGATTGGCTAGGATTGAACAAAAACACCCAAAACTTGGGTGCCCCAGGGGGTGCCTGGCTCTGGGTGGAGAGGTTTGGTTGGCTGCCCCATCACCAATCCCCAGGGTGAGCTGAGGAAGGTCTGAAGTTTGGCAGAGCGCTGGAAGCCTTGGGGATCGGTAGGCTGGCACCCCCCATCCCCAACTCCCGCCGCCTGCGGGCCCCGGCTGGGGACGCCTTCCTCGTGATCCCCTATGTTGTACTCTCCCGAGAAAACAGCGCCAGCCCTGGGTCCCGGCGGTCGAGATCTGGGCAGGGCACACAGGAAAGTTTAAAGGGTCAATGTATCGCGCAGATTTCCCTACGGGAGAGGGGACTGTAGGGTAACAGCGGGGTAAATAAAGCAAAGTCGCCGCCCATTCCTCAGTCCCCTACCCCAACACCTCGCATCGGAGCCCCCGGATCCTCCCGAACCCGGGATGCTGCTCGGTTCCCGGCAACCACCCAGGCCCCCTCCACCTGAGCCGCGGCCACCAGCTTTTACCTCTACGCGCGGGCCGGGCCGCTGGGCGCTGCCATCCCAAAGGCTCCGGAGCCCGAGCGGCCCAGGGCCAGGGTTGCGAAGCGGCGGAGTCGCGGAGTCGCGGAGTCGCCGGGTGGCTGCAGGAAAGTTTCCGTCGCGCCAGCTGAGCCGAGTGGAGCTGGGCGGGCGGAGTAGGCGGCTGGCCAGGCAGGAGCGCGCTCCGGCGGGCTCCGCGCCTCCCCCGGCGCCGCCGCTCTCTGGCTCCCGGGCTCCCGCGGCCACCCGGCCTGCCCAGCTCTGCCAATCGCAGGCCCAGCCCCCCACGGCTCCGCCCGCAGGCCGGGGACCCAGCGAGGGCGGGGAGCGGAGGGGCGGGGGCGCACCTGTTTGGTCAATCGACCTCCCCACCACCGCCCCGCCCAGGCCGGACTGGGCAGAGCCGAGGCCCTCAGCTCAGAGCACACACTCCCCAGCCTAGTGCTGGCCCAAGATGCCGGCGGGACCACACGCCCCCTCCCCTCCCGGAGTCCGCAGGCCTTCAGGAGTCCAGAGATAAGCTCTGCTTCCGTTTCGGTGCTATGAGGGTACGGGACCCGGGAGAGGGCCGCGACTTTGCTTTACTTATCCCTCTTCCACCCTACAGCTCCCCTTCCCGCTAGAATCTTCCCGCATCCGCTGACCCCTTAAACTTTTCTGTGCGCCCTGCGTGGATCTCCAACCTCAGGAGCCGAGGACTGATGGGGGAACTAGAGCTTTGGAAGGGGACATTGCGGGATGTCACAGGGAAGGCACCCTAGCACTCCCACCAACAGAAACTCCTGAGGACTCTGGCTGGCTGGAGGGAACTTCCCGCGAACGTCTGCGACCCGCTTCAGCAAGCCCCCAAACTTCTCTTCGGGCCACAACAAATATTAAAACGTGACTATAATATTGACCCATTTCCCAGATAGGCACACTGAGGCCAGAGCAGGGCAAACACTTTTCGGACCGTGGTGGCGAGGGACAGCGACGTTTTCCAGCTAAAGGTGGGTTTGCTGAGAGCTCCTGCCTCCTTTTCCCAGCCCTATGCGGATGCCTGTGTTCATCCTCACCTTGCCCCCAGCCGCGGATCTGGGGCCGAGGAGGAGAAACAGGCCCCGGACAAGTGCATGGATAGGGCGAGGGCGCGCCCGCAGGCGCCCGGCCTTACCTCCGCAGCAGAGCGTGTCGTCGCAGAGCGCGCAGGCCGGAGGCCCCAGCAGGGGCAGGGAGGCCCAGGCTAGGGGGCGGAAGGAGGCACCGCCGGCTCCCATCCCTGACGGCCTCGGCAGTGCCTCGGCCAGTGGGCCTGCCACCCTCCGCCGCACCTGTGGGGCCAGCGCGGTGCCCGCGGCCTCCGCCTCCGGGGTCGGTCCCCGGCCAGGCCCGGGGTGAGGGGTGCGCAGGGCTCCCGGGCTCCTCAAGCTGTCCCGGCTCGGAATCTCACGGCGGCGCGCAGGTCGAGCTGGGCAGGGCGCTATTTTTAGCGAGAGCTGCTCTCCCAGTCGGACAGACCGAACAAGTTAATTCGGCCGCTGGGGACGGGCCTGCACGGTGAACTCCCCGAACGGCAGCCGCAGCTCTACTGAAAGCTGATCCTTCGCATTCCTGCCTCTCGAGGCGGGAGGGCGGGAGGACGCCTGTAATTCCAGGGGGAAGCCAGCGTCCTCTCCGAAGACAGCGCCTGGGCCCAACTGCACGCCAAAAATGGGGCTCTTTAAATTGGCTCTGAAACCTGGCGGGACTTGATGCTGATCCCAAGCCGCAGACGATGTCCCATAAAAAGTCCATCTACTGTCTCACCCTTCTCACCGGTCTCCAGTACTGGGAAGAGCCTCCTAGAAATGGGGTCTCAGCCCCAGCACCCGACAGAAGCTGGCGCAGTCATCACTCAGGAGCTACTTGTTGAATGAAGGCAGGAAGCAGTGAAATCCGATACCAGGGTCAGTAGAAGTCTTCAGAGCATATGCGATGGATGCACAGGATGGCTTTGAAATCTGATAGAACCCCTAATCCGACACTTTCTAGCTGTGCGACCTTGGCAAATCATCTCACCTCTGTGCCTCAGTTTTATCTTCTGCAAAAAGGGAGTTTTAGAACTCCAAGAGACAGTATGCAAGAAATCCTTTTGTAAACAAAAGGGTTATGTGAATGTTCGTGTAAAACGTGATGAGAGAGCCGCAAAGGTGAACACAAGTTTCTACTCTCAGGAAGTCACTAGCACTCTTCTAATTCGAGAGAGGAGGTGCTAAGGACCCCAAAATGTACAATCACAGCATCTGGTATTAGCCTAAGGATAGATAAATTGGTCAGTGGACTAGAATAGAGGCTGCAAAAATAGACCCATACAGGTATGGAAACTTGATATGTAGCAGAGATGGCCCCGCAGGTCAGTGGGAGAAGGGTAGACTTTTCTATAAAGGGTGCTAGAGCGATCTAATGTCCGTATTAGAAAAAGATTAGCTGAATCCCTACATCACACCATGCATAAAATTTCAGTTCCAGGTGTACTGAAAACTTACACACACACAAAACTCATAATAGTCAAGGATGTCTTAAAGAAGACCTCAAAAGCATAAATCATCAAGAAAAACATCAATACATTTAATTAAAATTCAAAACTTCTGTTTATAAAAAGATACTTGCAACATGATATCCAAAATATGCAAAGGCTTTCTACAAACCAATTTGCAAAAGAAACAATGGGAGATTGGGCAAAATATATGAACAGACAGTCCACAGAAAAAGAAACGTGAATGGCCAATAAACATAGGCAAAGATGGTCAGTCTCACTAGTAATCAGAAAAATAGTAAACAAAACCACAGTAAAGTGCCACTTCACACCTGTCAGATGGGCGCAAAAACAAAGAAGTGGGACAGCAGGAGTCTGGAGAACTGTCCCATGCTGCAGGCAGGAGGGGAAATGGGTACAGCCACTCTGGGAAACAATTTGGCAGCATCTAGAATTGTTGAAGTGCACATACCCCAGTGACTCAGAGTCTTGACATGGAGACCCTCTTGCTCATTGCTCATTTTTTTGAGATAGCATCTCACTCTTTCAACCAGGCTGGAGTGCAGTAGCATGATGTGATAATACCTCACTGCAACCTCAACCTCCCAGGATTAAGGGATTGTCCCACCTTAGCATCCTGAGTAGCTGGGACTACAGGCACACACCACCATGACGGGCTAATTTTGTTTGTTTGTTGTAGAGATAAGGTCTCACTATTTTGTCCAGACTGGTCTCAAACTCCTGGGCGCAAGCGATCCTCCTGCTTTGGCCTCCTAAAGTGCTGGGACTACAGGTGTGAGCCACTGTGCTCATCCTAGGTTTTATTTCTTGACCAGGATAGGAGACACACAGTGTTTGTCTTATTCTTCATCACTTTTTTTTTTAAGGTGCAGAGCAGCATGGTGGGGGGCCACATAAAACCCAGTCCTACTCTGAACTTCAGTTTCCTTATGTTAATAACATGGTCATCCTTTCTGGGAAAAACCTAGCACAAAGCCTGGCTCATGAGGAAGTGCTCAGCAAATCTTAAGAACATGAATAGCCCAGTCTGCAGTCTTCACTGGGGTCCTTCACACCCTAGTCCTAGTCAGCTGAGACTGCCCCCACCCAACCACCAGCAAACAACCAGGTCTCCCAAGTCCCCCAAGCTCTACCATGCCCCAGGAATTTGCACACACTGTTTACTCTTCCTAGAATGCCTGTCCTCCCTATCTCTACCCAGTCAGTGCCTACTTCTCCTATTACAATGCAGCTCAGGCATTCCAGCCCATGGGAAGCAGAGGGTTCCCACCATACCCACCCACTCCACCATCTATATTTATCACATTGTAGATTGTTGCGCCTAGCTATGGGTCTCTCTCCTGGAGCAGACTGTGAGCTCTTCCAAGTCACAAACCTTGCAGCCCCACCACCTGCATGGGGCCTGGCCTCAGGAAAGTTTATTGAATGAAGAAAAGGACTGAGTGACCCAAAGACTCAGAAACCAAAAGGGATCATTCCAAACTGTCAAAAGGAAAAAGCAACCCCACCACCTGCTGGACTGACGGACTGGTCTTCATTGAGTGTTCTTGATGGCAATGTGAACTTCAAAGTCAAAGAGTGCCTATAATCCCAGCACTTTGGGAGGCCGGGGCAGGTAGATCACCTGAGGTCAGGAGTTCGAGACCAGCCTGGCCAACATGGTGAAACCCCATCTCTACTAAAATACAAAAATTAGCTGGACATGGTGGTGCACACCTGTAATCCCAGCTACTAGGGAGACTGAGACAGGAGAACTGCTTGAACCTGGGAGGGGAAGGTTGCAGTGAGCCAAGATTGCACCATTTGCACTCCAGCCTGGGTGACAGAGCAAGACTCCATCTCCAAAAAAAAAGAGTGCTGCATTCATATCCAGGCTGACCCGCTTGTCAGTTGTGTGACCTAGACTATGCTACTACATCCCTCTGAGCCTGTTGCTGGGTTTACACAGCCAACATTGACTAGAGATTATCACAAGGGGTTATTACAAAGATTCAGTGAGATCATAGTGGCAAAATGTGTGGCTCCGTTCTCGGTACAGGTAGCAATTATATGACTATGGTCAAGAGGAAAATGTTTGCAGGGGAGGATGGAAGGAACTTGATCAGATTACTGTGAAAGTGGGAGGGCCGGGCATGGCGGCTCACATCTGTAAATCCAGCACTTTGAGAGGCTGAGGCGGGCAGATCACCTGAGGTCAGGAGTTTAAGACCAGCCTGGTCAAAATAGTGAAACCCCATCTCTACTAAATATACAAAAATTAGCTGGTGTGGTGGTGCATGCCTGTAGTCCCAGCTACTCGGGAGGCTGAGGCAGGAGAATCGCTTGAACCTGGAAGGTGGAGGTTGCAGTGAGCCGAGATTACGTCTCTGCACTCCAGCCTGGGCAACAGAGTAAGACTCTGTCTCAAAAAAAAAAAAAAGAAAAAGAAAAAGAAAAGAAAAGAAAACTAATAAAGAAAGAAAGAAAGCGGGCAGCAGATCAAAAATTCCAGGGGGCCGAGCACAGTGGCTCATGTCTGTAATCCCAGCACTTTGGGAGGCCAAGACAGGAGGATCGCTTGAGCCCAAGAGTTCAAGACCAGCCTGGGCAACATGGCAAGACCCCATACCTACAAAAAAAATGAAAAGACAATTAACCGGGCATGTTGGCATGCATCTGTGATCCCAGCTTCTTGGGAGGCTGAGTTGGGAGAATCACCTGAGCCCAGGAGGTCAAGGTTATAGTGAGCCATGTTCACGCCATTGCACTCTAGCCTGGACAACAAAGAGAGACTCTGTCTCAAAAAATACAACAACAACAACAACAACAACAACAACAAAATTCCAAGAGGAGCCAAGCACAGTGGTGAGCATGCCTACAGTCCCAACTACTTGGAAGGCTGAGGCAGGACGATCCCTTGAGCCCAGGAGTTTGATGCTGCAATAAGCTACAATCACGCCACTGCACCCCAGCCTGGGCAGCAGATGAGACTCTGTCTCAATTATTTAAACAATTCAGGGGTGTTCTCCAGTTCTAAACAAAAACACACCCATGGAGGCTGGCCCAGGAGATGAGAAGGTCAAAAACACCCATGGAGGCTGGCCCAGGAGATGAGAAGGTCAAAAGCGTGAAGTTAGTGCTTCTGGTGCTCTTTCCTCCTGTCCTTTGTCCCACCCCCTGGGTGAGGCGCTGTACAACACTTCAGAACTATAGACCCTCTTCTCTGTCTCCCCATCCGCTCTGGCTCCCTGCAGTCTGTTCTCACATGTAGCCCGGGGATTCCAATCTGGACCCGTCTTTGCCTTGCCAGCTTCCATCTGTAGGGGCGACAGAGCCTGCAGCACCTTCCCCAAGGGATGCCTCTGAAGTGATTTACCAAACACATCGTCTGCACTGTATCTGCAAAATCCACATGTGTCCACTTGTCAAGTTCTTCCATCAAGGCAACATACAGGATAGCAAATTGCTTATGGTTCAGGCTCTAGATGATGAATTGGCTAATGTTACATGTTGTACAAGCAAACAAATGTATAAAGTTGACAGGGCTATATGGTCACTGGAAAAGAACAACGTGTACTTCAAGGATTGCAATGAGATTTTCTGAGCTAATGTGCCAATCCTCTTTGGTTCAGATCTCTCTGAACAATGTAATATTATCCTGGTGACATGGACATTAGCCACTGGGGCACTTTGTCCCATGCAAACGGCCATGCCAGGCAGGAAGCTGACCCAGTTTAAGATCTGCCATCTTTCTCTTTTTTTTTTTTTTTTTTTTTTTTGAGACAGAGTCTTGCTCTGTCACCTAGGCTAGAGTGCAGTGGTGCAATCTTGGCTCACTGCAGCCTCCGCCTCCTGAGTTCAAGTGATTCTCCTGCCTCAGCTTCCCAAGTAACTGGGGCTACAGGTACACACCACCATGCCCAGATAATTTTTGTATTCAGTAGAGACGGGGTTTCACCATGTTGGCCATGCTGGTCTCAAACTCCTGATCTCAAGTGATCTGCCTACCTCAGCCTCCCAAAGTGCTGGGATTATAGACGTGAGCCACTGGCACCTGGCCAGATCTGCAATCTTTCCTAATGGCTCTCAGGAAGGTCACCAATTACCTCCTTGTTGGTAATGCCATAGGATACATTTCCAACTCCATCTCACCTGATCTCTTTCTTGGCAATACTTAACCCCACAGAAACTTCTGTTCCCTTCCATCTTACCATACTCTCCCAGTTTGTCCCCTAGTTCCTTGGTCACTTCTCCTCCTTGGCTACCTCATCTGACTCCACTGGGCTGTAAAAGTTGGAGTTGGACACGGTCTGAGTCCCTCTTATTTTTCGAGACTCTCTCCACAGGCAAACTGAACTACACCCAGGCCGTGGCTTCAACCACTGTCCTTATGCAGATGATTCCCAAATGTTTATCTCCAGCCCAGTCCAGACACTGTGGTCTCCTGCCTGGACTTCACTAAGAACTGAGCCAGTTCCCTGCATCCACCTGGCCCCTCTCCATGTGGGTCCCCATCTACTAGCTCTCTTCATCAGGTTTTCAAAGCACAGATCTGGTCATATTACCCTCACTTCTGTTCAAAGCTTTCAATGATTTATTGTTGCCATCATGTGGCCTCCCAGATCCTGGCTGGTCAGGTCCTACCCACCTCCCCAGCCTCATTTCTTTTTTGGGTGGGGGGGAACAGAGTCTCACTATGTTGCCCAAGGCTGGAGTGCAGTGGCACGATCTCAGATCACTGCAACCTCCACCTCCTGGCTTTAAGTGACTCTTGTGCCTGGCCTCCTGAGTAGCTGGAATTACAGACACGCATCACTGCAACCAACTAATTTTTATATTTTGGGTAAAGACAGGGTTTCACTATGTTGGCCAGGCTGGTATTGAACTCCTGGCCTCAAGTGATCCACCTGCCTCAGCCTCTCAGAGTGCTGGTATTACAGGTGTGAGCTACCATGCCTGGCCCCAGCCTCATTTCTTGCCATCTGCCCCCTCCCTCTCTGCCTTCAGCCACTCCAGCCAACTTCCAGATCCTCAAATATGCAACCCTTCCTCCCACAACACAGCCTTTGCATACCAGGTTCCCCTCTTCAGAACACGTTTTTCCCTTCCTTGGCCCAGTTAACTTCTCCCAGTGGAAGCCTAATGTCATTTCCTCAGGTAAGGCTTCCCTGGCCTCCCACTTGACACACCCATGGCTCAAGTCACTTTCCTTCATGGTGTTCGTTGCAGTTGGTGATGGCACCTTCATCGTGTGGTCACTGAGTGGATGTGTCATGCTCCCGGGCTGGCATGCCTGGCTTTCCTCATTGTTATATCTCCTCCTACCCTCAGCAAGGGCATGTAGTAGGTGCTCAATGAATGTTTGTTGAATATTGATGGAGGTGGGCAAGGACGTCTGCTTGCCCACCTCCATCAATAGGCTCTGTTTATCATTGTTGGACATTTCTGCCCATTGCTGTGAATGTAAGTTTGAATGTTTTGCCAGATGCTCTCTCATTTAATTCTTACGACTGCCTCTGAAAAGGCTCTAGTATCTATTCCCATTTGACAGATGAGGAAACTAAGGCTCAGAGTTTAAGCAACTTGCACAAGATCACACAGCATGTAGATGACAGAGCCTGTTCTCAAACCCCATCTATTTGATTCCAGATCATGGGTTTTGTAACCACAACACCCTTTTCACAGATAAGCTAGGGGTGGTGGGTCCTTACCTGATGATGGAAGTGAAACTCAAAACCACAGTGACTGAAGCATCATAGGATGAAGACCCAGGCCCACAAGACCCTGGAGCAGGGATGGCGTGAATGACAGGGCAGGAGTGGGAAGGAGGGGCCAGGAGGAGAGAGCATCTCCGATTTGTGTTGTGGGGGGGCATGACGGTCACGGAGCATAAACAGTAGAAATGCACAGACCTCACTTCTGCCTCTGAGGCATTGAGAATTCAATACCCAGAGAGAATGAGATGATGTCAGATACCATGCATGGAGGAAGGAACAGGTGATACTGAACAGGAAAACAGCTGTTTCCAGGGAAGACCTGTTCTGAGGGGGCACATCCCTGTCTGAGTCTAATCATTCTCAGATGCTTCGATTCCACCTCCACAGTTTCTCTCATACCCCAGGAAGGGAAGGGAAGGGAAGGGAGCAGGACTGGGCAGAAGGAGGAACTGAGCTTCCACGCAGTCAGTGCAAGCCTCAGCCCACCCTATACCTGGAGCTGGGATGGCCCTTCAGAGTCATCCTGAGCAGTGCCAAGCTTTTATGACCCTGAGTTGGTGAGTCATTGGATGTAGGACACCCCAGGAAGGAGGTGTCACCTCTGGGGAGGTGGTTGTCCATGGATTCTCCACATGCCTAAGTCAATGTCATTGGGCTCCTTTTGTGCCAGGCTCTGGGCTAGGTGCTGGAGACACAGATGCAGGGGGAAAAGACAGGTAACAATGTCATCAGGTTGTCCCCAAGCAGGACACTCCCATATGCTACTGAGCACTGCTGGTAATGGCTGAGACAGAGGTGGCAGCTATGGGGCTCTGCTACCAGCCTTGGGAGCGGGGTAGGAATGGCTCTAGGAAAGGCTTCCAAGGAGATGACCTGAGTGTGTCTTTAAGGAAGCAAGAAAGAAAAGTTAGCCAGGCAAAGAGGAAACAGCCCATGAAAAAGCATGGCACCATGAAACAGCCAGCATGCTCGGGGAATTGCAGTCAAGTATTATTGGAGCCTCAAGTGAAGGGAGCAGCCCTGAGAGGGGGCAGGAGAAGAGGCAGGGCTGCTCCATGAGGGGCCCTACATGCCATGCACAGGAGCTTGGCCTTTAGGAGGCTACTGAGAGACCTTAAGGGAGCTATTGGGTGACCTTACTGGCCCCCTCCATGTGGATCCCCATCTACCAGTTCTCCTCATCAGGTTTTCAAAGCACAGACTCGATCATATCACCCCAGGGGAGGGATAGAGCCAACTCTTGAGTTTTACAAAAATCTGAGGAGTGAGTAGGAGGCAGGGAAGGGAGGACAGGAAGGGTTAGGTCAGAAGGAAGATAAGAGATTGGATGGTTGCTGGAGGGGAATGCCTTGGGTTTGGTGCAGGGTAGGGGGTGTGATGTGCCCCCGGGATCTCCTCTTCAGGAGTGAAGGTCTCACTCCCCTAGGTATGGGGAGGCTGCTAGAAGTAGTGCTTCAGTGCTTAGCTCTTTGGAGGTTGCCTCTGCTGAAGACAGCCACCTCCCTGGAGGCAACACCTCCTTCCTGGGGTGTCCTACATCCAGTGACTAACCAACCCAGGGTCATAAAAGCTTGGCACTGCTCAGGATGACTCTGAAGGGCCATCTCAGCTCCAGGTGTAGGGTGGGCTGAGGCTTGCACTGACTGCGTGGAAGCTCAATTCCTTCTTCTGCCCAGTCCTGCTCCCTTCCCTTCCCTTTCCCTCCCTTCCCCTTCCCCCTCCCTTCCCTTCCCTTTCCCTCCCTTCCCCTTCCCCCTCCCCTCCCCTCCCCTCCCCTCCCCTCCCTTCCCTTCCCTTCCCTTCCCTTCCCTTCCCTTCCCTTCCCTTCCCTTCCCTTCCCTTCCCTTCCCTTCCCTTCCCTTCTCTTCCACAGGTGTTGAGCCTGAGAGCAGTCCCTGATGGATCTCCCATGCATGAATACCTCTCAGAGTCTGCTCCTGGGGAACCCCACTGGGGATAAGGAGGACCGGAAACACTTGCTAGGTGCCCACCTGATGGGAATGACCCAGCAGAATGTCTGATTTGGGGGCTGCCAGGGAGAGACGTGTACAGTACTCAAGGGATCACGCAAGGTCGCAGGAGGGATGGACAGGCCGTCTCGTCTTGAGACAGAAGCAGAAGCTGGAAGCAACTTGGGGTGGCGAGGAGGTCAGGAAATGGAGGGACTCACAGTCTTGACATTATTTCCCCTGTGCAGCCAGAAGTAAGGTTGGCTGCTGAGGGGATGGGTAGATAGTAAAACAATCACCTATGAAAGTAATCACTGTAGTGCATGATAATTATTGCCACAGCAGTGGTAAGGCGTGCAGGGCTTCAATGCATGGATAGGAGTTTACCAGGCTGTGTGCCCACAGGGGAAAGTCATCATGGGCAGAGAACCCAGCTGGGCACTGATGTGAGGAGATGGGGGTAGAATTGCCAGATGAAATACAAGATGGCAGGTGAACATCAATCATATATAAACAATCAATTTTTTCTTTTTAGTATAAGTATATCCTGTGCAATATTTGGGACACACTTATACTGAAAAAACTATCCATTTTTTATCCCCTTCTGGCCCCGTCCCTGCGAGGAGCCTTATCTACCAGTGGGTCCCCCACACTTCCGCCCAGGTATTCTCAGGTTCCATCTTATTCCTCCTTTACTCAGCCACCTCTGGTGGCTCCCCATTGTCCAAACCCTCAATTAGTCATTTGAGGCCCTCTGTTTCCGGACCTTCAGCTACCCTCTCAACCCCATTCTTTTTTTTTTTTTTTTTTTTTTTTTCCTTTTTGAGACAGGATCTCACTTTGGTTGCCCAGACTGGAGTACAGTGGTGAGATCTCAGCGCACTACAACCTCAACCTCCCAGGCTCAAGTGATTCTCTCACTTCAGCCTCCCAAATAGCTGGGACTATAGGCATGCGCCACAACGCCTGGCTAATTTCTGTCTTTTCAGTAGAGTCAGGATTTCATCATGTTGGTCAGGCTGGTCTTGAACTCCTGGGCTCAAGCAATCTCCCCGTCTCGGCCTCCCAGAGTGCTGGGATTACAGGCATGAGCGACCGTGCCTGGCCTCAACCCCATTCTTGAACCTCTACTTTAATCCCCTGCCTCCGGGTTTTTTCCTCAAGCTGTTTCCTCTGCCTACTCTGCACTCTCCCAAATCCACTCTTTCAGGAAGTCTCCTAGATCTAGATTCCCTGTGGGTGGATAGAAGTAGTCATTTCCACTGATTAGCAGCAGTAGCACTATTTCGCTTCTCTGAGCCTTCATTTCCTTGTCTCTAAAATGGGCACAATACTGTCTCTCTTATCAGGTTAGAGGGGACAAGAGACTGTTTAGAAAGCATCAAGTACACCCTTGAATGCTGGCACCCTCCCTGACTGTGCCTAGATCACTGCCTGGCACACAGTGGGCACAGAGGCATGTTTGCTGAATCAAATCAACTCAGAGGTCCCAAGCTTTTACAGTTTTTTTTTTTTTTTTTTTGAGACAGAGTCTCGCTCTGTTGCCCAGGCTGGAGTGCAGTGGCCGGATCTCAGCTCACTGCAAGCTCCGCCGCCCGAGTTTACGCCATTCTCCTGCCTCAGCCTCCCAAGTAGCTGGGACTACAGGCGCCCGCCACCTCGCCCGGCTAGTTTTTTGTATTTCTTAGTAGAGACGGGGTTTCACCGTGTTAGCCAGGATGGTCTTGATCTCCTGACCTCATGATCCTCCCGTCTCGGCCTCCCAAAGTGCTGGGATTACAGGCTTGAGCCACCGCGCCCGGCCTGCTTTTACAGTTTTTAACTTGCTTCTTGGAATTACCATACCCAACAGTGGAACTTGGAAAAACTCAGTTTCCTGTATTAAGATGATTTTAAAAGGGACGCTTAATGAGGCCACCGTAATTTTTTGTTTGTTTTTGCTTTGTCACCCAGGCTGGAGTGCAGTGGTGCAATCGTGGCTCACTACAGCCTCCACCTCAAGCAATCCTCCCACCTCAGCCTCCCAAGTAGCTGGGACTGAAGGTATACACTACCTTGCCTGGCTAAATTTTGTATTTTTTTTGTAAAGAAGGGAGTCTTGCTATGCTGCCCAAGCTGGTCTCGAACTCCTGGGCTCAAGTAAGCTGCCTGCCTCAGCCTCCCGAAGTGCCAGGCCACTGCAATTCAGGCTGCATAACAGATTTCTCCCCTGTAGACAGGGGCCAAACCAACTCCCTGCAAGGGCCCATTTAGGACCCAAACATGGCGCCCAGTCTCTCCAGCTCGAAGCAGGTAATATCTGCCACTCACGTGTCTGTCTCAAGCCCTCCCGATCCCAGACCACAAAGGATGATTTCTTATAACTATTACCACAATTACCCAACGGCAACACTATAGAGAAGCGATTCGATGAGCCTGTGATTTTCGCAGTTACTTGTCTCAAATAAGTCACCTGAAGTTCATCTGCCATCAGGATTCATGGCTGTATTCGGTAATCGTAGGGAATTATTTTGCTAATAACAGAGGTATCTTGATCTAATTTAGTTTTAATGCCAGGAGGTGCCCTCCCAAAATAATCAGCTTCAGGGCAATTCCAATTTCCAGGTTTGTTACACGTTCTGGATAGAAGATTCAATTCAAGGAGGCTGAAGTTACTTCTTTATCACTCAAAGTCATCTAGAGGTGACATGGTATCCTACCTCTACGTGTGTGTAGAAGAATGCAGGGAGAGGCCCAGCGACAGCAAGCCAGGGTGGGCTCCCAGCCAGAGGAATGACTGGAAGACACTGATGGGTTAGGACCATGTCAAGTTAGATCCATAACTAGGGTTCCTGGAAGAACCCTAATTTTTCTTATACCCATTCATTAACCCGTTCTATTAAAAAACAAACAAACAAACAAAAAAAACAAAAAAAACCCTAACCCTCACCCAGGCTGGAGTCCAGTGGCATGATCTCAGCTCACTGCAACCTGTTTCCTGGGTCCATGCGATCCTCCAGCCTCAGTTTCCTGAGTAGCTGAGACATCAGGTATGCACCATGTGCCTGGCTAATTTTTGTATTTTTTGTAGAGACGGGGAGCTTGCTGCCCTGGCTGGTCTCGAACTCCTGAGCTCAAAGCAATCTGTCTGCCTTGGCCTCCCAAAGTGCTGGGATTATAGGCGTGAGTCACCGCTCCCAGCCAATTATCTGCATTATTTTATTCCATTTTGACCATCTCTCCTTGGCAAGACCTAATCTTTGCAGTTATTAATAGAGTCTAAATAATGATAACAAACCCTCGTGCAGCTCTGTTTTAAGCGCTTTAATCCATATCAACTCATTACATCCTGTGAGGGAGGTGAATGCTACTATTATCCTCATTTTGCAGATGAGGTTAGGAAACTTGCCTCAAATCACATGTCTAGTAAGGGGCAGAACTGGGATTTGAACCTTCCCCAAGTTCCTATGCAAGGAAGAATCCTGAACCCACCAGGAATTGTTCAGCCTTGACTCTGTGCTCTCACTGACCCCTCGACACTCTGGGATAGAGGTGTTGTTAGCCGCATTTTACTGAGGAAGAAACTGATTCTCAAGAGGTCATTGATTTGGCCAAGGTCAATGCAGTGAGTAGATAAATGCAGGAGTTGGGACTTGAACTCTGAGATTCTGATTCTAAACCTAGTGCTGCTGGGCACAGTGGCACGCGCCTGTAGTCCAAGCTACTCAGCAGGCTGAGGCAGGAGGACAGTTTGAGGCCAGGAGTCGAAGGCTGCAGTTGGCTAGGATGGCACCTATGAATAGCTACTGCACTCCAGCTGGGGAAATGCAGAAAGACCCCACCTCTAAAAATAAGTAAAAATAAATAAAAATAAACCTACGGCTGCCTTGTCCAAAGCTGGGAAATTTATGACGTGTTTTTGAATGGCTTTGCCAGCAGGCTAGCTATCATTAATTAACTAAGTGCACGGTGATCGTCCTCCCACAAACCCCTCTCCAGCCACTCTGTGCCCCACTTCCCACTTTGGTCCTCTTTTCTACTTCCCACCCCTTGCTCCAGAAACCAAGTGTCCTTTGTTGCTATTCCCTGTTACCCAACAAAACCTACTTTCAGATTCCTGATCTTTCCCTCATATGTTTATACTTTCAACAGAGGGCTGTGTGGTCCAGCAGGAGAGGCCAGGAGCTAGAGGTAGCTCTGTCACTCTATCCTCCCTGGGCACTTAGGATGAAACCTATTTGTCTCTAGGCCTTGTCTTCCAATCTTTACAAGGGGAAGAGGTTAGACCAGTGTTCTTTAAACTACTTAAGCCATGGAGCTCTCATTTTATTTATTTATTTATTTATTTTTTAGAGACAGGGTCTTGCTCTATTGCCCTGTCTAGAGTGCAGTGGTGTGATCACATTATAATTCACTGCAGCCTCAAATTCCTGGGTTCAAGTGACCGAGAACCCTCATTTAAATGAAAATGTTCAGGCAAGCCCAACATTTGTATTACTATTTTATTATTATTATTGTTATTGTTATTGTTATTATTTTGAGGCTGGGCATGGTGGCTTACACCTGTAATCTATCTCAAAAAAGAATTCATTTATTTGTTTGTTTTGAAGCAGAGTCTCACTCTGTCGCCCAGGCTGGAGTGCAGTGGCAGGATCTCAGCTCACTGCAACCTCTGCAGGACCAGGTTCAAGCGATTCTGCTGCCTCAGCCTCCCCAGTAGCTGGGATTACAGGCATGCACCACTAGGCCTGGCTATTTTTTGTATTTTTAGTAGAGACGGGGTTTCACCATGTTGGCCAGGCTGGTCTCAAACTCTTGACCTTGTGATCCGCCTGCCTTGGCCTCCCAAAGTGCTGGGATTACAGGCATGAACCACCAGGCCCAGCATCAATGTTTGTATTGTATCAGATGCCAGTGAGCTGCTCTAGTCCAAGTTGGGTTCAAGGAAGAAAGTGTCTCCTACATGCCAACTTCTGAGCTTCTCCTTGGACATGACAGGAAAACCACTGGCCTAGACAGAGCCTATAGGCTCTTGGGGCTCTTAGAGACAGGAATCTAGGATCCACGGATGGCAGGTGATGCCCAAAGTGCTATGTGGGCAGCTAAATGCCCACCTGGGACCCCCCCACCCAACCCCCCAACACCTGTCCTGCCTTGTTGGCTAAACTGTAGAGGGGCCTGCCAGCAAAGCCAGCCTGTGCCCAGGACCCTGCCTCTGGGGCACTGAGCTGTCCAGGGGTCTTGCCACAGAGAAATGGTATCTGCTCTGATGCTCAGGGTGTGCCGTCTGTTTGTTCTGGCATGTTCCTCAGTGGCCAGAAGAGTTGGCTACTCCCCTACCCCTGTTACCCTTTTGTTTTCTCTTTCTTGGCCTCTCCCTTTTCCTTTTTGTTTTTTAAACAGAGTCTCACTCAGTTGCCCAGGCTGGAGTGCAGCAGTGTGATCTCAGCTCACTGCAAACTCCACCTCCCAGGTCCAAGCAATTCTCTTGCCTCAGCCTCCCAAGTCGCTGGGACACTACAGACACCTGCCACCATGCTCAACTAATTTTTTTTTATTTTGTGTAAAGACGGAGTTTCGCCATGTTGGCCAGGCTAGTCTTGAACTGCTGACCTCAAGTGATCCACCCACCTTGGCCTCCCAAAGTGTTGGGATAAGGGATGAGCCACTGCAGCTGGCCAGCTTCTCCCTTTTCTAAAAATACGTGTTTTGTTTTGTTCTGTTTTCATTGCTCCTTCCCCTTCCCCTTCATCTTTCAACAAATGCTGGCTGGTTGCTGGTCTCAAGCTTTCTGTCCCAAACCTCAGGCTACAGGGGAATGAGATAAACATGAGGGCTGCCCCCAGGGCAGAGCCTTCACCTGGAGACAGCTGCATCCTGCAGTGACTGTGGCCACCACTGCACTAAGAACTCAGTCACAGGGGCTGGGAAGGCTTCTGGAGGCAGTGGTGAGCAAAGGGGCACCAGCAGGTGAATAGGAGTTTGTCCCGTTTGTGGGGTGGGAATGAATGCAGGTAGGGAGGAGTTAGGTGTTTCCGGCTCAGAAGAGAGGCATGGAAACCGCGGAGGCTTAGCCAGCCCAAGCGTTTGAGGAGCTGTCAACTGCTAGATTTGGCTGAAGCATAAAGTGGTCATTGGGGGGCTATCAGGAGTGGGACATGGTAAGTTGCCCAGGGGACGGGGGGCCAGGGGTCTGGAGAGGCTATTCCAGAGCTGGGAATAGATCCTGAGGGTCGCGGGGGCGCCAGTGGAGGTTTGCAGCAGGGCATGTGGGGCCAGAACTGTATTGTAGAAGTGCACCTGGCTGCCCACAGTTGGGGGTGGGGAGACAGTGAAAATGGGGCTTCCCTTCCCTTCTCACCTCCCACAGCCTGCACCCTCCTCTGAATGCTCTGAGCAGCCCTGGTTCCCTCTGAGACTCAGCATGGGGATAGAAGGAAGGGGGCTTTGGGCTGCCGGCTGCTCATCCTACCCTGGCCTGGCGCCCACCTCAAGGCAGTCCCCAAGCTCTTCACCCCCAGGACCATGAGTCAGGAAAAGTTCAAAGCTTGCTCTCCCCCAGCTGGGATGTTTTGATTTCTGGGCCCTCTGAAAATGGCCCGTTTGTGCTGAGATGCTCAGGCAGATTAGCTTCCAACCCCCTTTCAGCCCTTTCTATCTGAATCCTGGCTCTGACAAGCCCCTTCCCCAGCCCTGCAGCCCCTCTTGGCCCCAGATGACTGTCCTCACTTCCCCCCACAGCCCCCCACTGTGGTGAAGGAGGGGGAGGTCCTATCCCCAAACACAAGCTCTTTTGTTCCAACTGGCAGCTTGGCCCTCAGCCCTGCACCCGCTGCTGGTGGGGTTTCCTAGCACTTAATGAGCCCGGGGTCAGCTGAAGGATGGGGAGTTGGCATTGAGGGGCTGGGGACGGGGGCTGGAGCACAGGCGATTTCTGGCTGCAGCTTTGGACCTGTCCCTCCTCTGCTCAAATCTCTCCCATGGTTCCTGCCTACTCTACTGGGACTGCTGAGGTGAGCAGAGACCCCAGGCTCCTTGCAGCTCTCACACAGCCTCGTCTGCCTCTCCCTGGAGCAGGACTAGGCACTTGGGCTGCTCAGTGCAGACTCAGAGCAGGGATGCACACAGTGGGAAGCACGCAGGCTTTGAAGCCAGCAGGACCAGAGTTCAAATCCTGACTCTGCCACTTCCTGGTAGTACGACCAGGGGCAAATCACAAATCTCTGTGTGCCTCAGTTTCCTCCCCGTAAAATGGGGCTACATTTTCCAACCAGAGTTCTATGAGCTCCAGCACAAAATGCTCATGCACTTTCCCTTCCCTTTCTCTTGTTCCTTAAGAGTCTGGCTGGCTCCCCTCCTGAAGGTACAAGGTACAAAGAAGATAGTCAGAGCTGTCTTCCTCCTCCTCCCCCACAAGTTGAGCGTGCACTGGGCTGCCAAGGACAGTGGGGCATGGAGACCTTTAATGCCACTAGATAGAGAACTGGAGGCTGAGCAGGCCTGGGGTCGGGGGTAGCCAGTCCAGGAACCCACTGCCCCCTTGGCTCTGGGTCTTCTTGGCCTCCCTCCTTGGGCTAGGCTTCTCCTGCTGGGATTGTGAGCTCCCAGAGGTAGGCAGCCACCCAGCCTCACCTGAGCTGGCTCAGGGGTGGTTTGGGTCTTAGGAATTCCAGGGAGACGCAGCACAACCCTGTTCCTCCCTGCCTGAAACTATTCAGGGCTCCTCCAGGTGCAAGATAAAGCCCAATCTCCTGATCCCGGTATTTGAGGCCACTACCCCAGCCCGGCCGACCTCTCCAGCCCTGCCCACCTGGATTTTGGGGGGCAGCCTCACTGAATCACTCAAAGTTCTTAGATGGGCTGCCGGACGCGGTAGCTCACGCCTGTAATCCCAGCACTTTGGGAGGCCGAGGCGGGCGGATCACGAGGTCAGGAGATCGAGACCACCCTGGCTAGCACGGTGAAACTCCGTCTCTACTAAAAATACAAAAAAATTAGCTGGGCGTGGTGGCGGGCGCCTGTAGTCCCAGCTACTCGGGAGGTTAAGGCAGGAGAATGGTGTGAACTCGGGAGGCAGAGCTTGCAGTGAGCCGAGATCCCGCCACGGGACTCCAGCCTGGGCGACAGAGCGAGACTGTCTCAAAATAAATAAATAAATAAATAAATAAATAAATAAATAAACAAATAAATAAATAAATAAACAAATAAATAAATAAATAAATAAAAGTTCTTAGATGGGCTACTCTGTAGTTCTCAACTCCAGGCCTTTCCTCTGTGGTTCCCTCTGCCTGTTCACTACCTCCATCCACCAAGCCAAACTCTGGAGTTTTGTTTTGCTTTGTTTTTAGAGATGGGCTCTCCCTATGTTGCCCAGGCTGGTCTCCTAGCCTCAAGCGATCCTCCTCCTTTGGCCTCTCAAAAGTGCTAGAATAGCAGGCACGAGCCACTGTACCTGGCCTTAGGTCTCTGGTTATCTTAAAGGTCAGCATCTTCTCCTTCCCACCTACCCCCAGAGGCCTCCCCACCATGGGATGTCACTGTAGCCTTGAGTGCCTATTCTAAGCGATTCCTTAAGGCAGAGACCCAGCCTCATGCTTTCCTGGGTGCATGCTTCCCCTCTAGCACCCAGCATGGAGCTGGCACAGAGAAGGCACAAATTAAAAGAAGTGAACCTGGGCAGTGAACAAAGACCAGGGCTCCAACAGTCCTCCTCCAATTCCAGCAGCTGCCCCTTAGAGTCACCTGGTGGGGCAAGGGAGAAGGCAAAAAAGGAGGAGGGTTGTAGACATTCCAATATCCAGGCCCCTTCTAGACTAAACTGAATCCAAATCTCTAGGGTAAGGCTGGGCATTGTTCCTACCCAGAATGATCCTGAGGCATATCAAGGATTAGAACTTTCTGGAAGATTCAGGTCTCCCTCCCCCCACCCAGGTGCAGTGGGCAAGGTGAGGCCAAGTCCTGCGGGAGGCTTTGAGTGCTCCTTAATACGCCACTGTGTGTTGCATTGATTGGAGAAGCGCTTTATAGCTTGCAAAGTACTTTCACTTGCATCGAGTCATTCATTCATTCATTATTCATTGAACAAATATGCAGCAGAAAGTGCTGGGGCCACAAAGATGAAGCTCCAAGGTGTGTGGCAGACAGGTTTGTGGACTGACAGATTGATGAACAAGGCCATAAGGTGTGACAGGGCTGCCCCCAGAGCCCTTAGCAGAACCGGTCAGGGGCACAGAGGAGGAGGGTATTGAGCCTATGTTAGGGAGGCCCCCTGGTCTGGGTGGTACTGGCAAGGCAGAAGGTCCAGGTAGGGGCTGGCAAAGGTGCAGGTGGCAGAGGTGGACTTGGTCCTGCCATGGGCAGGGGTATGAAGACACACAGATGTGAGGAGGGACGGTGGGGACTGCAGAGGGCCTGGCCTGGGCACCTGGTGGCTTAGCTGGGAGCCTGCAGGAAAGACCGAGAAGGGATGAAGAGAGAGGCGAGAGGAATGCCAGGAGAGGAGACGGTGGGGTCCTCGTTGCGGGGGTGGGTTGGTGAGAGATTCAAGCAATGGTAAACACAAATGATTATAACAACAGCCAGGATCAACTGAGGCCTCATTCTCTGCTAGAACAGTTCTCATAATTTTTAAAATAAGCATGAACACTGTTACTCCTCTCAGTAACCTGTGAGAGGAGTACCAGGGTAACCATCCCATCTCACACGTGGGAAAACCGAGATTCAGAGAACATCATTTCCGCTGGTGAGGGGCAGAGATCTGATGGTGTGGGGTTCCGGGCACCCTGCCCTGACCTACCCCCTACCAGAGCCTCCGCGGAGAGGACTGTAAGATGACTCCCCAAGAGAAAACCCTGGATTCTGCAGCTGGTATTCCATTGGTGGGCCCGGTCAGAGCAGCTTTGAGGCAGGGAGTGGTGTCGAGTTGCACGATGCCAGTGGGGAAGCAGAGATCAGGAGAACATGGGCTGGTAATCCCAGCTACTCGAGAGGCTGAGGCAGGAGAATAGCTTGAACCTGGGAGGCGGAGGTTGCAGTGAGCCAAGATCGTGCCTCTGCACTCCACCCTGGGTGACAGAGCAAGACTTCGTCTCAAAAAAAAAAAAAAAGAAAGAAAGAAGAAGGACATGGGCCAGAGAGGATGAGGCAGTGAGGATGGGATGGGATGGGAGAGACTTGGGCTCTTTGCAGGGCGGGAGAAAGAGCCAGCAAGGGGGTCCTCATATAGGCAGGAGGGTGGGCAGGAGATGCAGAGCCCAGGGAGCAAGGTTGGCCTCAGCTGGGGAATTGACGGAGGGAGAGGAGAACTGAAGCAAAAATCCCCTGGAGCTTGGCAGGGCCCCGGAGAAGCTGTCGGGGGCTTGAGCCTCACTTCTCTCTTGCTGCCGGGCACAGTAGGCCCTCGGCTAAGTCTTTGTGGACCCCATTCTGCTGGGGAGGGGGAGGTTTGCAGGAGTCACTAGCGGGAGAGGAGGGGAAGCGGGGAGCAGGGAGAACCCAGCAGGAGGGAGAAAGAGAGAGAGAGGCAGAGCTAGAGAGAGAGAGATATAGAGATGATTGAGACAGAAAGACAGAGAGATAGGAACAGAGACGGAGAAACAGAAAGGCAGAGACAAAACGAGACAGAGATAGACCTAGAGAGAGTCTCTGAAAGGACTGCCCAACCCCTCCCTGCTGTCAGGGACCAAGTCTGAAAGAAGAGGCTCAGAAGGGGTTGGGGGACAGCCACCCCTACCCCACCCACCACAGAACTGGCAAATGAGAGACTAAAGGGTCTTCTGAGCAGGGAACCCACCCCCCAGATTCCCTGGTGCCTTGGCTTCAGGGCCATAGAGAGCTTAGCTTCTTAGCCAAGGACAGGCCTTCCCAGGGGGAGGGATCTCCACCTCTACCCTCGCCTGGGGGCAGGAGAATCCCGACCTGGGACAGTCCCTGAGGACCCCTGAGTGACGCTCTGACCTCGGGCTGCAGGGCCTAGAGTCCGGTGCCTGCTCCCTCTGCTGAACCACCTGCCCTATTGACCTCTGGCTGCCGTCTGGCTCCCTCGGGCTGTGGTTTGAGGACCCTGCCCTCCACCACCACCTAAGAGCTGTGTCCTCCATTTTCCATGCCTAACACCCCACCATCAGCAAAGGGCAGTGTGAGGCCATTTGTCACAGAGACAGCATGGGAGGAGAGAAAGAGGGTCTTGGGCAGGGCTGCAGGTGGCACAGGCACCCCCAGCCATGTCTGTTCTTGCAGTCCCTGGCGCTGGCTTTTCTGGGGCACGGACCGACTCTTTCTGGTGCAGTGTCTGTGGAACCCCAGAGCGGGAGTGTGGGCCCCACGCTCTCACGTGCTCACTCACGGGCTCCTGAGGAGACAGCCTGCCGAGACAGAGGCCCACTGGCAGGCACACCGTGGAGCTCCTGCACTCACGCACGCCTGCCCGTGTGGGCAACACAGAGGCGCCCTGGGAATGTAGGTCACTGGCTGGAATGCTTCGAGCCTGGGGTGCTGGTGATCCGGCCATCCAGCACATGCTTCCAGATTGGACAGAAATCCACCCCCCTTCCACCCGCCTCTTTCCCCGCTCTCCCGAGACAATCTGACCCAAAGCTCCTCAGGCTTGTGTTTTCTCTCCTCCGGAATCCCACTGTCTGGGGCTCTGTCCAGGGGAGGGGGCGGGGCTCCTTGTCCATGCAGCTTCTTCTCTGTGTCTGTCCCTGTGCTGGGCGATGCGGAGTCTACAAGACATGGAGGGATGTGGCTCCCACTTTGAAGAGGACATCTCTAAGGCAGAGTCCAAGAGATGTCCTCAGACCAGAGGCGAGTAATGGTCAAGGGGAGAACAGAGCACTGCTTTGTCAGGGCCAGGCTGGCTTCCTGGGGGAGGTAACAGGACCCTGTTTGGGCAGTTGAATAAGGGCTTCTGCAAGCCTAGGAAAGGGAGCGGTTCTGACACACACCGGGAAGGCCCCAGCAGCTTCTCTCCCTCCCCTCTGGAATCCAGGCCTCTCTCAAAGGTGACTGTCACCAACTCCTCTAGAGATAGCCACTGGAGGGCCCTGCAGGCCCTTCAGACACAGCAAGCCCAGAACATCGATCCCCCTTCCACCCCAGAATCTGCCCTTCCACCCAGGTTCCCCTGTTAGTGTGGACACCAACATCTCCTGCCACACAGGCCAGAGATCAGGATTATCCTGACTTCTTTCTTTATCCACCCAGCCTCCCCTCCAGGTTTTCACTGTGGCTCACCAAGCAGCTCACAGTTCAGAGATGCAAATGGACTTTAGTCATCAAAGTGCAGTGGGGTAGCAGAAAACCCAGGGAGCCTAGTCAGCTCAAATAAGCTAGTCAGGGAAGGCTTCCTGGAGGAGGTGACCTGAGCTGAGACTTCAGGATGGGCAGGATTGACCAGGTTGGAGGGGTAGTAGGGAAGGCTAAGATGAAAGAGTGTTTTAGGCAGGGGTAACAGCAAGTACAAAGGTGAGGGAGAGAGAGAGGCATATTCAAGGCAGAAATTAATTCATGATGGTAAGAGTGGCAAGAAAGAGGGGTGTGGCTTGGAGATGAGAGCAGAAATGTATCTGCAGGGTCAGACCATGAACTGCGTTAAGCCCTGTTAATGAGTTTGGATTTTATCCTGCTGCAGTGGTGGGCCTTGTGAAGTTTTTTGAATGCCTATGTGTGGCCCCTTCTGGCTACACATGAAGGATAAGTTGGGGGGACAGGTAGAGATGGAGAGCCCCAGGAAGAGGCAAAGCAGCTGTGCAGGTGTCCAAGGTGAAGCCTGGCCCGAAGTGAGGGCTGGGAGATGGAGAGTCGGAGTGGATCTCTGGACCTCTTAGGAGGTAGCATGGACTGTAAGCAGGCCTGGTTTCATCTTCTCTGACCTCCATCTTCCCATGATGTAACAGGGAATGGACACGAGGACCTCAGGAGAACCTTCCCCTGGGGTCTCCCCACACCTTGGCCATTTGCTATTTGTTCCAGCTTCCCTGGGCTTCCAGAGGTGAGACCTTGGGAGGAATCCCAGCTGGGAGGACCACAGCTCTGGCTTTGGAAGACCCAGGGTGGGCTCAGCGGCCCAGGGCATTCCACCCAGCAGAAGGAATGGACTGGGCAGTGGGAGCAGAGGGCTGGACTCTGGATATCCTGCAGTCAGCCTTGGGAGGCCAGTGAGGGGAAGCTGGGGACACACTGGGCCTGATGCGTGGGGTCCACCTGCCTCTTTGGAATAGGGAGGGCTGCGGCAGCCATCCAGCAACCTGAGCATGAGTCAGGCCGTGTTACTTGAAGGACTGATACTCAAGCGAGTGTGTCAGTTTCTTCCTCTATAAAATGGGAATTGAACAATATGCCAAGAAACACATTCGGTGGTAGGAAAGCTTAGGGGACACGGATCATGCTACTGATTGACTTAAAGATCTGCGACTCTGCACCAGGTCCCATGGCGGAGGAGCCAGCCTGAGGCAGTGGCTGTCCAGGACCACAAAAGAAGCAAGGATCTATCCTGCTTAGTCCTCAAGAGAGGAGCCCTGCGCGATAGCTGCTGTGGTCCCCATCCCTCTGAGGCTCTGAGAATCAACGGGCCTGGCTCACAGGTCACATGGAGGCACAGTAGATAGAAGCCCAGGCCTGGGGGTGTTAAGTGCAATTCAGGAGGGGCTCTCCAGGAGCCTATGGGAAGTGAAATGTCCGCGACCTATGCACACAGGCACTCCCTCCCTTTCCCTGTCCCTCTCTCTGGGGACACCAACTCTTCTCTCTTGAGCTTTATCCTGGCTCTTCCCCGCCCAGCTCCAGGCACAGGGGCTCCCTCCTCACCTGCCACCCCTCACTGCAGCCTCAGCCCCTTACCTTGTTATGAGGCCAGCTGCTCAGGCTTGTGTGCAGAAATGACCGGAGCCTCTCCTGAGCTGGCCTCTTTGTTCTTTATTGTCTGTTCTTCCTGATTGAGCCTCTTCCCAGAGTCTCAGGGCAAGGGGAGGGGGCATGTGGCTCTACCACTCATCCACCTGCCCAGCTGGGCAAGTTCAGAAGCCCCCCGCATGGCTGGCCAGCAGAACTGAGGCTCCCCTGGGCATGGGAAAGGGCCCTGGATTGGGGACCAGGAGACCCAGGGGGGTGGTGGAAGCAGCCCAAAGTGGAGAAAGTGCACAGGAGTCTGGGAGTCCTGGGTTTGAATCACAAGTGTTCCTCAGTCGCTGTGTGGCAGGGCCCTTCTAAGCCTGGATTGTCTCATTTGAGCTGTGGGGTTGTTCCTTCCTCTGTGAGGAGTCAATGGAGAATATTTAGCAGGGAGCCAGGCACACAGTAAATGCTCATAAACGGGACCCCAGCTCTGCCTCTTTGGCCTAATTTTTTCACTTATAGAAGGGCTCCAGGTATGAATGTGGCATCTCTTCCTTGATTTTTCTGAGACCCAGGCAGCCTGGTCTAGGACAGAGCCCTTGAACAAGATGGAAGGAATCTAGATTCTGGCATCCCTTCCCCATTCCAGACAGGCTAGGCTGGTGTCAGTTTCACAGATGGGGTAACGGAGGCTCAACAAGAGCCCAGGTCTTTGGCTGGCACCTGTTGAGTGAGACGAGTGGCAGAGCCAGGAGGAGGCCTCAGAGGAAGGGCAGGCCTAAGCAGGAGAAGCGAGATGATGAATGGGAGGCCAGTGGCCGGACACATAGCTATTACTTTTTATGATTATTATCTGTCACCAGTTGAAGCTAATCCCTTTGCCTCTCAAAGGAAGGCCCAAGGAGTCATGACGTCAGGCCCCCTGATGACATCAGGCTATTGTGGCCTCAAATTGTCCTCTCTTTAGACCATCACAGGCCCACAGCTGAGTCTGCCTCTCGCCTTGCCCAGCCAAGCTGACATGGCTCCTGCCACATCTGAGCTGCTTCAGTGAACGCTCCCCAGGAGAGAGGATTTTCCACCGGCACAGAGAGGGGCCTCCAGGTGCCAGCTTTGGCACACAATGGCTCTCAGGACTGCAGCAAAATAAAGATATCAGGCTTTGTAGCTGGAGCGAGCTGGGTTCAAATCAGTGCCCTCACTATGTGATCAGGGCCAGTCATGTAACCTCCCTGGGCCTCAATTTTCTCATCTGGAAAATGAGGCTAACAGCAACCCACCAAGTGTATCACAAGGATTCAGAAGACAATGTAGGCCAGATGTGGTGGCTCACACCTGTAATCCCAGCACTTCGGGAGGCCGAGGTGGGCAGATCACCTGAGGTCAGGAGTTCGAGACCAGCCTGGCTCACACGGCAAAACCCCATCTCTACAAAAATAGAAAAATTAGCTGTGCATGGTGTTGCATGCCTGTAGTCCCAGCTACTCAGGAGGCTGAGGCAGGAGAACCTCTTGAATCCAGGAGGTGGAGGTTGCAGTGAGCTGAGATCATGCCACAGTACTCTAACCTGGGCGACAGAGTGAGACTCTATCTCGAAAATAAAACAAAACAAAACAAAACAATGCTGGGCACGGTGGCTCACTCCTGTAATCCTAGCACTTTGGGAGGCCAAGGCAGGTGGATCACCTGAGGTCAGGAGTTTGAGACCAGCCTGACGAACATGGCAAAACCCTACCTCTACCAAAAAAATCAAAATTAGCTGGGCTTGGTGACACATGCCTGTAATCCCAGCTACTTGGGAGGCTGAGGCAGGAGAATCGCTTAAACCTAGGAGGTAGAGGTTGCAGTAAGCCGAGATTGTGACATTGCACTCCAGCCTGGGCAACAAGAGCGAAACTCTGTCTCTAAAACAAACAAACAAACAAACAAACAAAAACAGAAGACAGTGTAGATAAAGTGCCTTCGGATCCTGGCATGGAGCAGGTGCTTACCGAATGATACTGGTTATTACAGCAGCAGCACTTGGAAGTTTACAAGCTCACATCCACCTGCTTCTCTGCTGGGATCTCCCAACAACCCTGGGGTAGATGCCCATGCTGGTTGTCATCAGGAAGAAATGGAAAGTTCTGAGCTGTTGAGCTGCCTGCTCCACCTCCATGATATCCAAAGCAACCATCCCCTTCTGGAGGGTTTATCCCAGCAGGCTATCTGAGCCCAATCCCCTCCTGTAAGAGTCACAGACTCCCCTGACAGGTGTCCAACCTCACACTCTTTTGTCTCCTTACCCCTCCAGAGCTCCAAGACCACCAGGAAAACAGGCAAGACAGGGCTGAGTCTGCCCATTTGTCAGATGAGGAAGCTGAGGCTAAGTCAGGGCAGGGACTTTGTCCAGGCCACCCAATAACAGAGAGAACTGGGACGAGATGCAGGCCTGCTCTCTTGGGGCATGGGGCCCAGCGCCCTCAGCTGACAGCTAAGGAACCAGAAGTCCAGAGTCGGGGAGGATGCCTAAGGTTGCGGAGCAAGTTAAGGGCAGGATCCAGCTCACGCTACTCATTAATTCACTCACTCTCGCTCACTTATTCATTCATTCATTCACTCATCCACTGAGTATGTATCGAGCGCCTTCTCAGGACCAGTGCTGTGCAACACCCTGGGAACCCAGTGGCGGACAAGATACAGCTCCTGTCCTCAAGGGCCTTATAGCCTCCTGTGGGAGTCAGGCCGGTGAGCAGGCAATGAAAATACACCCTGGCAGAGGAAGCACTAGGAGCTGTCGGCAGGGTACAGGTAGGAGGTGGTACCCATGAAGTGGGAGAAATAGCAGGACTCCAAGAGAACCTGAAGAAAGTATATTTTGCAGGGCAGAGCCTTTTCTTTTATGCTGGCCACTGCCAGGCCTCCCTTTTGCCCCCTTCTTTGGAAATCACAAGGCAGACAGAAAGGACATGCTTCTCTGAGCTGGACTTTTCACACAGCTCCAAGGGGCTGGCACCAGAGGGGAACAGTCACATCTTGTCTGGCCGTTACCCCAATTTACACCTGGGGAAACTAAGGCCAATCACAAGGGCTCTGCAGGGGTTAGTGCTGAGTTTCCAAGCTCTCCTCTTCTCCTCACCTTCCTGCCTCTGACTGTCCTGTAAAACAAACCTCTGCACCTGTGTCTGCTCCTCTCTGCAGCCGTGTCTGAGCCCTTCTTGGCCTTGCTCTAAGGGGCTCCCACTGCCAGACCACCCAATAGGGCTCTGCTCAGTCCTGCCTGCTAAGAGGCTTAGGCCTCCGGAACTTCAGTGCCAGTGGCTGCGGATTCCCCACCATGCCATGGCCAAACCCTTTCGGCCTCTGAACACCTGATAGATGCAATCGGAGCTGGGATCTTCACCAGAAGGGCGCTTTGCTCAGCTTGAAGCAAGGAGAGGTGTCCAGAGCCTCACTCCCAGATTTGCAGCTCCCAACCCTTCCCCATCCCCATCAATGTTCCCTAGCTCCCTAAAGGAGCTCAACTTGCCAACCCCTGGCTGAGATTGTAAGTATCACAGAATGCGCTAAAGCATCACCAGTCTCCATGCCTTTTCACCCGCTGTTCCTTCTGCCCTGGATTGCCTTTCCTCGCCTCCTTGCCTGAACCAACTGCATTTGTTCACTCACTCTTTCAACAAGCATTTGTTGGATGCTTACTCCTGACAGGTGGAGAACTATGCTCTGGGGATCCAGAGAGCTTAGAGACTCATGGGAGACGCAGGTGAAACATATCAGCATGCAATAATGTGTAGCGCACATATGAACACGTCCGTAAAGGAAAAGTAGGGCAGTAGGGCTGTGAAAGTGAGTCTCATTTGATGCATTGGGGGAACATGGTTTAAGGAGGGCTTCTCTGAGGAGGTGACTTTTCAGTTGATACTGGGAAGAGGAGGAGGAGTTAGCTTAGGGAAGAGAAAGAGGAAGGGTGCCCAAAGGCCCTGAGGGGAGACTCAGCTTGGGGACATGAGGAAGGTCAGATCCGATGGCTGGAAGCGAGGGAGTGAGCGGTGAGGGAGGAATAGTTCATTCATGAAGGAGCAGAGGAGGCAGGCCCTGGCGAAGAGACCCTGTGGGCAGCAGCGGGAAAGAGAGCCCCAGGAGAAGGGGCCAGCCAGAGAGAATGGGAGGAAACTTCGAGAGCACCCTGTCCCAGAAGCCAGGCCAGCACTGTGGCTCATGCCTGTAATCCCAGCACTTTGGGAGGCCGAGGTGGGCAGATTGCGAGATCCCAGGAGTTTGAGACCAGCCTGGGCAACATGGGCAAACCCTGTCTCTACAAAGACTACAAAAATTAGCCAGGCATGGTGGTACACGCCTGTAGTCCAGCTACTCTGAAGGCTGAAGCAGGAGGATTGCTTACACCCAGGAGGTTGAAGCTGCAGTAAGCTGTGATCATGCCACTGCACTCCAGCCTGGGTGACAGAGAGAGACCGTGTCTCAATAAAAAAAGGAGAGTGTGGTGGACTGAACATGTGTATCCCTCCTACCCTCAAGTCATATGTTGAACTCCCAATGTGGCTCTGTTTGGAAATGGGGCCTCTAATGAGTAATTAAGGTTAAATGAGGTCATAAGGATGGGTCCCTAGTAGGATTAGTGTCCTTATAAGAAGAGACAAAAGGATCACAGCACTTTGGGAGGCTGAGGCAGGTGGATCACTTGAGCTCAGGAGTTTGAGACCAGCCTGGGCAACATGGCGAAAACCTGTCTCTACCAAAAATACAAAAAATTAGCTGGGCATGGTGATGTGCACCTGTGGCCCCAGCTACTCGGAAGGCTGAGGTGGGAGGATGGATTGAGCCTGGGAAGTGGAGGTTGCAGCTGAGCCGAGATTGCACCACTGCACTCCAGCCTGGGTGACAGAATAAGACCCCATTTCAAAAAGAAAAGAAAGAGAGAGAGAGAGAGAGAGAGAGAGAGAGAAAAGGGCTGACTGCTTTGGCTCACGCCTATAATCCCAGCACTTGGGACCCTGAGGCATTGGGATTGCTTGAGCCCAACAGTTCTAGACCAGCCTGGGCAACATATCAAGACCCCATCTCCACACAAAAAAATTAATTAGTGGGGTGTGGTGGCATGCATCTGTAGTCACAGCTACTCAGGAGGCTAAGACAGAAGGATCCCTTGAGCCTAGGAGTTCAAGGCTACAGTGACATTTGATCACATCATTGCAAAATGTTGTTATTATTTTTGAGACCGAGTCTTGCTCTCTGTCGTCCAGGCTGGAGTGCTACGGCATGATCTTGGCTCACTGTAGCTTCTGCCTCTCGAGCTCAAGTGGTTCTCATGCCTCAGCCTCCCGAGTAGCTGAGATTACAGGCATGCACCACCACGCCTGGTTAATTTTTTGTATTTTTAGTAGAGATGGGGTTTCACCGTATTGGCCAGGCTGGCCTCACGCTCCTGACTTCAAGTGATCCACCTGCCTCGGCCTCCCAAAGTGCTGGGATTTCAGGCGTGAGCCACTGCGCCCAGGCTCCTGCTTTAATTTCTGTTTCTGAAAACTTTGTTGTGTGAGTCACTTTGTCTATTTTGTTACAGCAGCCTGAGCTGACCAATATAGAGGGAATCATTGACTTCTTCAGTGGCGGAGTCACCTCTGCCAGGAAGTCTGTCTGGAATCCAAGTATGGGGTTAGGACTTCCACGTGCCTTGACTTCCCCCATCAGAGCACCTGCCTCTCTCTCAGATTAGCCTAGGAATGTCACAAGGTTTGATTTGTTCTTGAACCCCAAAGCCCAGTCCAGAACCTGAAAGTAATTGTTAAATGAACGAATGTAGAACCAGGGCTCAGACTGGGGAAGTGACTCACTGAGACCGCAGTTTTCCTGTGCTGCCCTGACCCAGGATGGCCTCCTTCAGCCCTGGACCCCTGAGACTGGCTGGGTGGGAGACCTTGGCTGGAAAAGCCGGACTCCTCTCCAGCTGGGCCTGGGATTGCTCCCAGAGAGAGCCTGGGCTCCACTCCATGCCTGCTCGTCCCTTTCCTAAGGCCCTCTCTGTCCCTTTCCTCTTCCTCTTGAATCCCTTACCTCCCTGCCTGGCTAGCTTCCAGGAGATCAGCAACCGGCCTCGTGACAGGCCAGGACAAGGAGTTGATTGTGCACAGGGTCTTTCTGTGAGGGTGGAGGCAGCCTCAGTTTCCAGCCTTGCCCAGCCCAGAGGCTGCTACTAGCAAATCTGGAGGACAGCAAGTGGGGGCTGTGGGCTCCTGAGATATCCCTGGCTGGGGCTGGTCTTCCCCACCCCCTCGCCTGCCTCTTCAAAGGTCAATGCCCTCCCTAGGGGAGCATCCATACATCCAATGAGCCAATACCCATCCCTATGCCATGCTTCCAGTGAATAGCTCTGGAGGCAGGCAGGCCTGTCCCACACCCTCAGGCTGTCTGCCCCTCGCCTCCCCAAGGACCGCATCACTCTGAATTTAGTCTGGGATTGTTTGTCTGTCTCCCATTCCATACTGGGAGCTCTTCCAGGCCAAGGGCTGCTCTCCCTATTTTTTCCCACTCTCCTCCCTTTCTCTTCTCCTCCTTCCATTCACTAAGCACCAATTATTTGTTAGGACTGAGTTCCTTATTCCTACACACCCCTGACCCTGACACGGGGTTTGGCGCACGGAGGTCACTCTGCATGCATCAACTGCCCCCCACCACCGAGTGCCCAAAGATGCCAGGTCTGTGGGCTAGGCCTTGCCAAGCTTCCCTGAGGGCTGCAGCTCCAAACGTGGCAAAGGGCCCCTCTCCTTGGAAAGGGCTGAGCTCCTGCAGGAGGAAGGAAATTTGGCCTTGGATCTGTGCCAGGCAGCCAGGCCTGGATGTGGTCGGGGAATGTCCAGAGAAACAAGAGCTTGGTTTTCTTAGTAGAACTGTGGTCTCAGGAGGACCTGAGCCCCTGGAAGGCTGACCTGACCCAAGCTGGGATGAGGTCGCCCTGCAATTACCACCTCTTCCGAGGCCAACAGGCCTTCTCCCCGCTGAGTCCTAAAACCTGCTGCCCCACCCCCCTCCCCATGCCCAGCCTTGGTCCCTCGGCCACACTTTTGCACTCCTGCATCCCTCCTTGATTGTCCAGAGACAGCCAGGCTGTGCTGGGCATCCCAGCCAAAAGTGAGCTCTCTGGCCAGGCTGAGCAGTGCAGGAGCTGAGTTACTGCATCCCTGGAGCCCCAGGCCCGCAGAAACCGCCACGAAGGAACCCTTCCAAGTCTTATAAATCCCTGTTCCATACTCTGCATGGTCTCTGTCCCAAGCAACTTTTCCCCAATAATGCATGCAGGGCTTCCAGTGGCCTGGGCAGCTGCACAGGGGCAGCTCCCCGGTGGCAGCCACTGGGGCCCTGTCACACGGGGAGTGCTTTCAGCATGAGCCCCGGCCTTTAATTACAAGGTATGTTCCTGTTGCCTCTTCCATCTATATTTATCTGTAGGATCGCACTAATTGAATTCCCCACAGCACAGGGCAGGCCTGGCGAACAGCGAGGCAGGCAGACAGGCAGGGGGGCTGCAAAACTTCCTTCGTTTCCTTCTTGGCCAAGAGCAAAACAGAAGCAGCTGAGAAACTCTCTCTCCCTCCCCTGGACCTTGTCAATGCCTGGAGTCTGAGGGGCTGCCCACTCCAGGGACCCTCCAGCCCTGAGCCTCATAACCCAAGGCACCCATGCCCACCCATGGGTCCCAAGACCAGACAGTGCCCAGATGCCTGACTGCCTCCCTGCTTCAACTCAGATTCCTATAGCAGAGAACAGTCCGTTGAGCAGAGAGGCTGAAACCCCCAACTCTGCACTTTGCCGGCACCGTCTTACCGTAGGAGTCGTCTTGGTCCAGGAGGGAGTCGGGCTCCATGGCATGTGGGCCCCCAGCCCCTGGCCCCACCTGATTTATGAACCGAGGCTGTCTCCATGAGCGTCTGGGTTCCTCCTTTTGTATTCCATCTGGCGGCTTTTCCAACTAGATGACTGGGTATTCCTGCAAGCAGGCCCCTTTCCAGCCCTCGCCTTCATACAGTACATTTAAAGTAGCAGTAACCTCTTTTTCCTCCCCCCGCAGCCTGACTGGAAACATTAGAAGGGACTGAGGCAGTGAGATGTCTAAAATAGGAAGACGCCGGGACGGTTGGCCTGGCTGCCCGTGATGCTGGCTGCGGGGATCTGGCCCGGCTGTGCAGATTGAAAAGCTAAGAGGTGAGGCTGAGATGGGCTTAGCATCTGGAAGCCGCCTCTGGGGCCCAGGGGGTTTGCAGGACGCGGGGAGCCCAGCCCTCCAGGGGAGGGGTTGGGGGGTCTGCTCTGTTTACCCCCAGTGCCCAAACCCCAGGGGCTTCTCCCAGGCCCTGCTGGAACCTCCCACTCAAATCTGTTCTACAGACATTTCCCGCAGTGTGGGGGATGCAGAAATTGACTCATCCATCCATTCAGTTAGTCACTAAATATTTTTTGAGCATCTAGTCAGCACCAGACACCGTGCCCGGTGCTGAGTTTGCAGCAGGGAGCGAGGCACAGTGCCTGGCTTCTTGGAGCTCACAGGAAAACAGGTCATTGCAGCACAGTGTGTGATGCAAGAGCTGCAGGAACACACAGAAGGGGCACCTCACCAGGATGGACGAGGTGGTCAGGGAAGGCTTCCTGGAGGAATGGGCACGTAAGCTGGGGCCTAAAGGATGAGCAGGAGTTAGCCAGGTACAGAAGGAGAGAGTGACCTGTGTAATAGCCCTGAGGTGAAAGGGTGCATGGGGCGTTCAGTGCCCCCCTAATAAGTTCCAGGTGGTTGGTGAGAGATGGGATCGGAGAGCCAGGGAGAGAGTCAGGAATGGGTTGGACAGGGCCTTTGGGAATGGCTCCAGGCCTGCCCAGAGGAGGGTCCATGAGAATGACATGATCCGGACTGTCCTCTGGGAAGGCCTCCCTGGTGACCTTGTAAAAGAGGGGAAGCCGCCAAGCCACCAGGGCAGAGGGAGATGCAGGCTCCACAGCCACAGCTGTAGGATCCCTGGGTGCTATTTATTAAGCAGACGCCAGAGGTGGGCACGGTTTCGAGTACTGCCCACATTGTCTCATACACTCCTTACTCTGGTCCCGTCCAGGAGAAACTGTGGTTCTCCTATTTTACAGATGGGGACAATGCAGTTTAGAGAGGTGATGTGACTTGACCAAGGCCACAGTTGTGAGTGACCTCCAGGGCAGGCATGGACCCCAGAGAGGGCGTAGCCTTGGTGCTGGGACGGTAGAGAGGACAAAGATGCATCTCAATCAGTCTGCATTCAATCTGCATCTCCTGGCTGGGCACGGTGGCTCACACCTGTAATCCCGGCACTTCGGGAGGCCAAGGCAGGTGGATCACCTGAGGTCAGGAGTTCGAGACCAGCCTGGCCAACATGGAGAAACCCCCGTCTCTACTAAAAATACAAAACATTAGCCTAGGGTGGTGGTGTGTGCCTGTAATTCCAGCCACTTAGGAGGCTGAGGCTGGAGAATCACTTGAATCTGGGAGGTGGAGGTTGCAGCGAGCAGAGATCAGGCCACTGCACTCCAACCTGGGCGACAGAGTGAGACTCCATCTCAAAAAAAGTCTTTATCTGCCTCTCCCACAAGCCCACCCAGACCACAGGGCAGTACCGTGGGCTTATGGGAGACAGCTTCATTTGGGCTCAATCAGGGAAGGCTGCTGAGAGGAGGAGGTGTTTGAACTGGGCAGACAAAGAAGAGCAGAATTTGATGGGCCAAGCGGGGTAAAATGAGTGTCCCAGTTAGAAGGAATGGCACAAGCAAAGGCATGGAGGCAGGAAGGTAACACACAATGGAAATGACAGGTGACTGGGAGGACGTCAGGGTTGATAAGCAGGTTTGGGCTAGATCAAGAAAGGGCCTGGAGTGCCAGCCTGGGGGTGTGGGCGGGTTCCAGAGGGTGATACACAGCCCCAGCAGGCATTTGTTCCAGGGAAATGACCTCCTTCTCAATGGCTGCCTGGGAGCTCCTGTAAGCAGCTCCTTGCAGCCTTCTTAACGCTCTGCTCTGAAAGCAGGAGAAATCCTCTGTCCCCACAGCATGGCTGGAACACTAGAAGCCAAACCTTGGTGACCTGGTTTTTGGAGACATGGCTCTGGTGCTGGGGTGGAGGAGACATTTAGAGAAGGGAGATACAGGGAGACAGGGAGTCAAGGCAGGAGGCTAACAGGAGGGTCCAGGCCAGGGATGGCAAGGAGGTAAGAACCCACCAGGCTTGCTGCCGGCCACCCACTGCTGCCCAGCGGCTCCCAGAGCAGCCAGTGGCTGCTGACGTAGTTGGCCTGGTGACAGGGAGGCTCCTTCTGTCACTCGTCACCCCTCCTCCCCCACCTCGGATGACAGGGATCCCAGCTCCCAACTTCCTGCTGCCTTAATTATGGGGAGACTGGCCCTACCTAGGCTAGCTGCAGGCACCAGGCTCCCCGGCTCTAATCAGTGGGTAGGGCAGGCTGGGGGTTGAGGAGGCAGAAGGGGGAAATCAGGTCCTTGAACCACTAGCCAATAGATGGATTCAGGTATAGCTCTCCCTAGTCCTCCAAGGCCCTAGGGGATCTGCGTGCCCATTTGTACATATGCACACGCGGTCTCTTTTCAGATAGATTGTGGTGGTTAGCAGGATGGGGCTGAAATTGACAACCTGGATTTATATCCAGGCTCTGCCACCAACTAGCTGGGTGCCACTGGGTGAGTTACTCAACTCTTGTGAGTCGTGTTGGCAGAATGGGGCTACTCAAGCCCTTACTTCAGAGGGTTATTGTGCCGACAAAAGGGGTAATGTGCATCAAAGCCTTAGGGCAGGTCTGGGTGTGTCTCAAGCATTCAGTAAAGGGCAATGCTCATCCTCATGCAAATTTTATCATCTCCACAACCTAGTAAAGGAAGCGTGGGAGAACATGGGCCCATTTTACAGATGAGGAAACTGAGGCTCCAAAAGAAAGGACTCAACTTGAGGGTCTACGTGGAGGCTCAGGATGTACCCTTCACTTGGCTGGCTGTAACCCCAGAACCTGCTGAGAGCAGAAGTAGGTCTTAGTGGGAAGAAGATGTGGACCCCAGCTCTGGTGGTGCCTCCAGGCAGTGGTGTGACCTAGGGAGAGGGTCTTGCTTCCTTGGGCCTCACTTTCTTCACCAGTCAAGGTATGGACTTAGATGACCCTGGCAGTTCCCACCTCCGAATCCATTTCCCTCTTGTAATGAATTAGACATGTTTAAGTGCAACCAGAACTCCTACCCTCCAGGGATTAATTGTATTGAACATCCGGCTCTAGACTCTGCTTCCCTCCCTTTGTGATAAGAGACACGTCTATTTAGTGGCTGTATAACATACCACCCTTTGGCTATGCCACAGCTGCTTTGAGCCAATCCCCTATTGATGGACACCTAGGTTGCTGCCAGTTGTCTGATGACAAGCAACACTGCAAGGACTATCTTGACCGTACTGTGCCCATTTGTCTACTGATCTTAGGGGAAAACCCTAGACACCAAATTGCTGGGTCAAAAGGTGCCTGTGTTTGCAAAATTCCCAGCATGGTGGCAAAGGGCCTGCAAGTCCCCTCTGTTCTTTTATTCATCCCGCCAGCCATTGTTGAGTCTGATTTTGTGCCTGGACCTGTAGAAGGCCTGGGATGATGGTGTCCCTGCTCCTTTGAATTTCTACTCTAGCTGGGGGAGACACACACTGTCTGGTAGAAAGGAGTGCTGTTCAGAGAATTAAATGGGGGCCGCACAACAGAGGGGGTGACATCCAAGCAGCAACCTGCCAGGCAAGCAGGAGCCAGCCATGCAGAGTTCAGGGGCCGAGCACCCAGGAGTGGGCAGAGCTGCTGCAAAGCCGGGATGAGAGTGAGCTGGCTGAGCAGGAGGGTAGGAATGGTGGCCAGCATGGCCAGGGCTGGGAACAGCTGGAAGAGTAGTCCAGGAGAAGAGGGGAAGATCATAGAGGCCACCTCTCCAAGGACCTTGTGGGCCAGGGGATATGGGAGCCATTGCAGGTGGAAGCAGGACAGTGACATGGGAGGTTCCCTGGCTACAAAGGGAAAGTGACTGGAGGAGTGGCCAGAGAGGATGCAGGAAGCCAGTGGGACACTGCTGTCGTCTCTAAGGAGAAAGACCTCAGCTGGGGTGTTGGTAGCAAAGGTGGGGCAAAGTAAACAGATTCAGGATACACATGGGGGCCGGGTGCAGTGGCTCACGCTTGTAATCCCAGCACTTTGGAAGGCCGAGGCGGGCGGATCACCTGAGGTCAGGAGTTCAAGACCAGCCTGGCCAACATGGTGAAACCCCATCTCTACTAAAAATACAAAAATTAGCTGGGTGTGGTGGTGGGCATCTGTAATCCCAGCTACTCGGGAGGCTGAGGCAAGAGAATCACTTGAACCCAGGAAGCAGAGGTTGCAGTGAGCTGAGATTGCACCAATGCACTCCAACCTGGGTGACAGAGCGAGACGCCGTCTCAAAAAAAAAAAAAAAAAAAAAAAAAAAAAAAAAAAAAAACAAAAAAAAACAAAAAAAAACGGCACAACCTGACAGATGTGGAGGAAGGCAAAAGCAACATGTCCAGGCAGACTCTGAGGCTCTTGGCCTGAGCAATTGGATTGGTCCATGGAGCTGGGAGAGGCTAGAAGGAAAGGGGTAGGGCTGGGCAGAGAGAGCTCTGCTGTGGTGATGTTGAGTTTGAGAAATGTAGACAGATATGTGGCGATGTCCGGCAAGTCATTACTGGCTGCGAGATCAGGGCTCAGTGGAGTGGTGGGGACAGAGGGCATAGATCTGGGAGCCATAGCTCCACCAACCCACTGCATGATTTTGCTCCAGCAGCAGCAGCAGGAATTCCCAGGTTCCAGACATGACCTGTCACTCCATGTAAAGGAAGGAGCTGAGGAGTCACTGGTGGCAGCTGGCCCCCCGAGTCTGGCTGTGTGGAGGGATGTCAGCAGGAGGGAGTGGGTAGACCAGGGTCCCTCAGTGGGCATCAGGGAGAGACAGCAGCACCTGGTGGTCAGCTTGTTCGTTGGTTGCCCTGTTGGGGAGGATGCGGCCAGTGAGGCTGGCACAGCGAGATGTGGCATTTGCCCCGCTCACCCCCTCTGCCCCTGACAAGCCCTGGGCTGGGTGGAGATGGGGGAGCCAGACACAAAGGAATGATTCAAACCAAAACCCAGGGGCCTAAAAGCTGTAAGAAGACAGGTCTAGCGTAAAGCAGCAGCATGAGAGAGGAGTGATCTGCTCAGCCGGATCCAGAAAGCCTTTGTAGAGGAAGGGCCAGCCCAGTTGGACTATGAGGGATGAAGAGGAGCTCATCAGGCAGACTGGAGGAGGATGGGCATGTGGCACTACTATGTATCAAGGCATGCAAATGTGTGACAGCCTGGCTGTGTATGCTTTCAGGTTATTTTCCTGCCGTGAGTTCTGATTTTTGTTTTGTTTTGTTTTGTTGAGACAGAGTGTTGCTCTGTGCTCCAGGCTGGAGTGCAGTGGCGCAATTTCAGCTCACTGCAACCTTCGCCTCCCAGGCTCAAGCAATTCTCATTTCTCAGCCTCCCAAGTAGCTGGGATTACAGGCACACGCCTCCACACCTGGCTATTTTGTGGAGATGGGGTTTCACCATGTTGGCCAGGTTGATCTTGAACTCCTGGCCTCAAGGGATCTGCCTGCCTCAGCCTCCCAGAGTGCTGGGATTACAGATGTAAGCCAATGAGTAAACCACTGATTTTCTAGCTACATCCTGCTATTGAAGGCCAAATGGAGCCCATAGGGGGCCCAGAATGTCTTATTCTTCCTGAGATTCTTAGCCAGGGTGGGGACTGACCTAAGGCTGGGGCACTTTCCTTGACCCAGCACCACCCATCTCCAGGACACAGACTCCAGCCATTTAGCCAGACCCACATGGGCTGGAATCCAGCGTCAGCTCTGGCTCCAGTGCCTCCCGGCTGGTTTTCTCACCCGGAGGACAGGTAGCAGAGCTTAGTGATTTGGAGCTCAGGAGCTCACATCAGCCTGCCTGGGTCCAAATCCCAGCTTCCCATTTTCCAGCTGGATGACCCTGGGCAAGTGATTTCACTCCTTAGTGCCTCAGTTTCCTCATGTGTAATCGAGGATAAAAATAGGCCATGCCTGGAGGGCCATTAGGAGAACTAATGAGTTAATTCAGGTAGAACTTAAATAGAACTTGGGGCCAGGAGCAGTGGCTTATGCCTATAATCCCAGCACTTTGGGAGGCTGAGGAGGCAGATCACCTGAGGTCGGGAGTGGCTTATGCCTGTAATCCCAGCTACTCGGGAGGCTGAGGCAGGAGAACCACCTGAACCCAGGAGACCGAGGTTGCGGTGAGCTGAGATCACGCCATTGCACTCCAGCCTGGGTGACAAGAGTGAAACTACATCTCAAAACAAAATAAAACAAAACAAAAAACAGAACTTGGACCAGAGGAGGTGCTCAGTGAATCTAAAATCCATAGCCCGTAGCACAGCCTGCCAGGCCTTGCAAAATCTGCCCACCACCTCATCTCCCCCTCCTTCCATCTCTCTCCCCTCTGTCGTTGTCTGCCTCCCTCTTTCCTTCTTTGCACTCTCTCCTTTTCCTTTCTCCCTCTCCCCCATCCCCCAACCACACTGGCCTCCTGGTTTTTCTTTGCGCTGCATCTCACCTCAGGGCTTCCCTATTTCTTCTTCTTCTTCTTCTTCTTTTTTTTTTTTTTTTTTTTTGATAGAGTGTTGCTCTGTCACCCAGGCTGGAGTGGTGCAGTGGCGCCATCTCAGCTCACTGCAACATCCACCTCCCAAGTTCAAGCGATTCTCCTGCCTCAGCTTCTTGAGTAGTTGGGATTACAGGTGTGTGCCGCCATGCCTGGCTAATTTTTGTATTTTTAGTAGAGACGGGTTTCACCATTTTAGCCAGGCTGGTCTGGAACTCCTGACCTCAGGTGATCTGCTCAACTTGGCCTCTCAAAATGCTGGGATTACAGGACCCTATTTCTTCTGCTTGGAATAAGACCCCTCTCCCCCACGTTCAGGTCCTGGCCATATGCTGCCTCCTTTAGAGGTTCCCCTGATCACCCTCCCTAAGATATCATGAGCCCTGCATCCCTGCCCCTCCCATTGCTCTATCTGCCCCTGTCCCAGCTTTAGTTTTCTTCCTGGCCCTTCGGATCCCACTTGACATTATTTATATATTTATTTGTGTATCATTCTCCAGCCCCTGCCTTCATGGAAGCTCCAGGCTGTATCCCCAGCACCTAGAACAGTGCCTAGCACAGTGGACTCTCAATAGACATGTTTTGAATAAAATATTTGAACATTTGCCTGAGCGTGGTGGCTCATACCTGTAACCCTAACTGGTACTCATACCTGTAACCCTAACACGTTGGGAGGCTGAGGCAGGTGGATCGCTTGAACCCAGGAGCTCAAGACTAGCCTGGGCAACATAGCAAAACCCCATCTCTACAAAAAATACAAAAATTTGCCAGGCTTAGTGGTACACGCCTGCTGTCCCAGCTACTCAGGAAGCTGAGGTGGAAGGATCACTTGAGCCTGGGGTGTTGAGGCTGTAGTGAGCCATGACTGCACCATTGCACTCTCGCCTGGGTGACAGAGCAAGACCCTGTCTCAAAAGAAAAAAAAAAGTATTTGTGGAATGACTAAGTGTTGGCTGAATTATTATTTTTTCTCCCCACCCCCTCCTGCCTTGTATGCACTCCATCCAGGAGCCCTTATTGAGGTACCAGATTCCCTCTCTATCGCCCAGGCTGGAGTGCAGTCTCGTGGTGGAGTGGCACAGTTTCAGCTCACTGCAACCTTCGCCTCCCAGGTTCAAGTGATTCTCTTGCCCCAGCCTCCCAAGTAGTTGGGATTATAGGTGCGGGCCACCACACCCAGCTAATTTTTGTATTTTTAGTAGAGACAAGGTTTCACCATGTTGGCCAAGCTGGTCTCAAACTCCTGACCTCAAGTGATCTGCCCTCCTTGGCCTCCCAAGTGCTGGGATTACAGGTGTGAGCCACCACGCCTGACTGTCCCTGCATCTTAATGCTTTTCTGGTTGGACTGGGTCCCTCCCCCTTCTCATTCAGGGCTGGTACCCGGGGACCAGAATGGGAGGAGGGAGACCAGAGGGTCTTGTACTCAGAGAGGCCTGGTACTCTCCGTGCACCTCATATATCAACCTTTTAAAAAGGTTTTCTGAGCCCCATTTCACAGATGGGAAAACTGAGAGGCGTTCAAGTGGCCGAGAAGCAGCAGAGCTGGGGTTTGAATCCAAGTCTGCCGGACAGGAAGTCATTATTCGCCCCACATAAACACCCAGTTCCTCTTAGCCAAGGAGGGCAGAAGTATGTCTGGGTGGGGGTGACAGGGAGGCGCGGAGGTGGGAAGGGACCTTCAAAGAGAAATGTCTGAGCCAGGCTTTGGTTTGCTCGCTGGTGGTCTCGCCTTACATCCCGGGCCCCTCCCACAGCTGTCCTTCTCCACCCCCCCCATTTAGGGAGGGGGAGGGCTCTGCTTTATTATTATTTTTTAAACTTTTATTTTAGGTTTAGGTGTACACATGCAGATTTGTTATTTAGGGAAACTCATGTCACAGGGGTTTGTTGTACAGAGGCTTTCTTGACTCATCTAAAGGCCTTGAACCAAAGACTGGCACCACCTTAGGAGTTCTGAGCCAGCCCCAGGGGACGAGGGTGCATTGCTGGCGGCCCTGTCATCGGCTCCCCAGGGCCGGCGGGGGCCACAGCCAGCCAGCTGCCCCGTGTGTGCCTGCCGAGGGTCCTCGTGAGTTCCCACGTCCTCTCAGGGAATCCCAGCCGTCCCAAGGAAACCCAGGCTCAGAGGAGGAAATGGCTAATCAGCCTCACAGAGGGAGGATGTGACAGGCACCACGCTTCTGGGGCTGGGTTAGAAATTCCAGTCCTCCGCGGTGGTGCGGCTGGGGAAGTTATATAACTTGGCACCTCCTCCCCCATCACACAGCTGATTCCAGGACCCAGACTCTCAGCCACAATGCCCTGTGGCCTCCTCCTAGCGCCGCGCAAATGTGAGGTGGAATTATCATTAAACAACCTCAAACCTTTCCAGGAAAGGAGGCAAGCTATAAATAAATGCCTGGAGTGAGGGGATTTCCCGGGCTGAGTGGACGGAGATGATGGTCTGGGGTCCTCAAAATTCCTGGAAATCATCAGTTTCATGATGGACTATGGGGCTGGACTTGAGACGTCTCGGCTGCTGGGTCCCACGGCCCTGCCTTGTGTTCCAGGAAGCTATCCCCAGGATTCCCGTAGCAGGCACATAATTGTAGGAGGTCAGGGCAGGGATGAGACACAGGCTTGTGTGGATGGAGTGGGATCTTCAGCAGCTGTCAGGAATGGGGCTCTCCGTCCCCTTTCCCAGCCCCCAGAGCTTGGCCTTGGTGAGGCACAAGGGCCTGGCCATCATCCAAGAGAACCCCAGGCTTCCTGAGCTCTGGGTTGGAAGCAACTGGAGATCTCATCCAGTAAACCCTCCAACAGAGCAGCAATCTCCTCCGTGACATCCTTGATCTAAACTCTGCTTGCTTACCTCTCAAAATGGGGAACTCCCTACCTCCAGGCAATCCTGGTCCTAGGTTTTCCTTTTTCACTTTTTCTTTCTTTTTTTTTTTTGGAGACGGAGTCTTGCTCTGTTGCCAAGGCTGGAGTGCAGTGGCACGACCTCGGCTGACTTCAACCTCCATCTCCTGGGTTCAAGCGATTCTCCTGCCTCAGCCTCCTGAGTAGCTGGGACTATAGGCACACACCACCAAGCCTGGCTCATTTTTGTATTTTTAGTAGAGACGGGTTTCACCATGTTGGCCAGGCTGGTCTTGAACTCCTGACATCAAGTGATCCGCCTGCCTTGGCCTCCCAAAGTGCTGGGATTACAGGCGTGAGCCACCGCACCCTGCCCTAGCTTTTCTTTTTTGTTTCCATTTGTACAAATGTATGAGGTACATGTGCAATTTTGTTATATGCATAGATTGCGTAGTGGTCAAGTCAGGGATACTTACAGGGTATCCATCATGTGAATAACACCCATTTTACTCAGTAACTAATCTGTCATCCTAGTTTTATTCTTTGTGGTCACAGGGAGTGATTTTGCCCCGGGGAAGCCCCTGAGATCATCAGAACTCCCCACATGAGCTCAGCTCTCTGCATTCCACCTGACCCCCCTCCCCAGCCACCCTTCCCCATGCTTCTTGGATAGTTTTCAGGTTTTGCGGTGAGTCAGGATAAACCTCAAGAAGCCTGGAAGCATTTCACCAACCCAGCAATGACAGCAGTTCATGCAATTCAGCAAACTTTCACCAGGGACTATGCCAAGTGCTGGAGACACAGAGATGAATCAGTCAGTTACTGCCTATGAGGCTCTCCACTCAGATGGGGATCGGGAGGGTGGGGAGGGACCAGAGGCATCAGCCAGGAGGGGACTGGATCAGCAAAGTGAGCCCACCTGGTGGAGGGGAGGGTTTGAAAGGATCCTTTAGGGTGGCTAATTTCCCAGTGACAGAGAGGGCATTTAGGCTAGGTGGATACAAGAGAAAAAAGCCAGACAGGCCACAGAGCTACTGTTTGACCCCAAGCAAGATATTACATGTCGGGGTTGGCAAACTTACTCTGTAAAGGGCCCAGTGGTATTTTAGATGCTGCAGGCCACGTAGTCACAGATGCAACTGCTCAACTCTGCTACTGTAGCTTAAAAGCAGCCATAGACAATGTGTCAATGAATGAGCATGGCTGTTTACCAATAAAACTTTGTTGACACTGAAATTTGAATTTCCTGTCATTTTCTTGTGTCATAAAACAGTACAGTATTATTTTGACTTTTTTTCCCCCCAAACATTTAAAAATGTGAAAACAGGCCCTGTGTGTTTGTTCGTGCCTATAATCCCAGAGCTTTGGGAAGCTGAGGCAGGTGGATTGCTTGAGGCCAGGAGTTCAAGACCAGCCTAGATACAAAAATTAGCCGGGTGTGGTGATCTGTATCTGTAGTTCCGGCTACTCGGAAGGCTGAGGCAGGAGAATCGCTTGAACCTGGGAGGCGGAGATTGCAGTGAGCCGAGACCACACCATTGCACTCTAGCCTGAGTTACAGAGCGAAACTCCATCTCCAAATAATGATAATAATACCAGCCTACGCAAATAGTGAGACCCCATCTGTACCAAAAATAAAAAAGTGAGCCTCAGGTGTGGTGTGTGCTAGCTGAGGCAGGAGGATCCCTTGAACCCAAGAGTTTGAGGTTACAGTAAGCTATGATTGTGCCACTGTATTCCAAGGCCTGGGTGACTCTGTCTCTTAAAAACAAAACAAACAAACAAACAAAAAAGCCAGCCTGGGCCATCTAATGAGACCCTGTCTCAACAAACAAAAAATTAGTTGGGTAGGTGTGGTGGCATGCACCTGTAGTCCCAGCTACTCAGGAGGCTGCTGAGGTGGGTGGATTTCTTTGGTCCGGGAGGTCAAGGCTGCAGTGAGCCATGATCACACCACCAAACTCCAGCCTGGGCAACAAAGTGAGCCACTGTATCAAGAAAAGAAAAAAAAAAATGGCTAGGCACTTATCTGAGCACCTTAGGAGGCCGAGGTGGGCAGATACATTGAATTCAAGAGGTTGAGACCAGCCTTGGCAACATAGCAAGACCCCTTCTCTACCAAAAATACAAAAATTAGTCGAGCAAAGTGGTGTGTACCTTTAGTCTCAGCTACTCAGGAGGCTGAGGTGCAGGGAGGATTGCTTGAGCCTGGGAGGTCAAGGCTGCAGTGAGCTGAGATCACATCACTGCACTCTAGCCTGAGTGACAAAGTGAAACCCTGTCTCAAAAAAGAAAGAAAGAGAGAAAGAAGGAAGGAAAGGGCCAGGCATGGTGGCTCACGCCTGTAATCCCAGCACTTTGGGAGACTGAGGCGGGCGGATCACCTGAGGTCAGGAGTTTGAGATCAGCCTGGCCAATGTGGTGAAATCCCATCTCTACTAAAAATACAAATATTAGCTGGGAGTGGTGGCGCACACTTGTGATCCCAGCTACTAGGGAGGCTGAGGCAGGAGAATCGCTTGAACCTGGAGGCAGATGTTGCAGTGAGCTGAGAGTATGCCATTGCACTCTAGGCTGGGCGACAAGAGCGAAACTCCATCTCAAAAAAAAAAAAAAAAAGTATCTAGGCCAGTCAGTGGAAGTGTCCTTTCAAATCCTGCTCCCCAGCCAGGGGTGACCTGATTAGGAGGTGGGTGAGTGTGAGTCCAGCCCCTTTCCAATGCACACAGACATGTACACATGGGCACACACACACCCACAGGCTTCATTGTTCACACCACACATAGCTCATTCCACACGATGGTTCCATGACATGCTTCTGTCACTTAGCAACTCCACCTGTGTCTTCCCATCTCAGCACCTGGATCCATCCTCTTTGATCTTTGTATTGGCCACCAAGCACCACGTGGCAGGCTGTGCTACCCTGCACCCAGGCGGTCCCCTATGATTGGGCATCCAGGCTGCTCCCTTCTCTAGGTGATTACCAGCCATGCTGCTGTGACCCTCCAACATGCGGTTCTAACTCTGTGCACTGTTGCTAGCCTTTTAGTCAAAAAGATTCTCTGAAGCAAAAATGCTGTGTTAAAGGGCACGAGAACTGAAGTTTTGGATCAGTTTGGCATCCTGTGGCAGTTTCCTGTCTTGCTGCCAGGAACAAGCATTGCAAACCCTCTGGAACCTGGGGAAGTCCTATGGAGTGGTCAGGAGCTGAGACCTCATGTCTCAGTTGCCCCTAGGAGACTCTGGGGCTCAGGCATCGCCAGGGTGGACAGACCTGCCTCTTCCTGCAAAGTTGGGCCAGGTACCTGTCTGGGTAGCAACCCTTGGGGATAGTTTATCCATCTATCCATCCATCCATCCATCCATCCATCCATCCATCCATCCATCCGCCTATGCATTCAACAAGTATTTCCTGAGCCCTGATTAGGCTCAAGTACTCGGGTTATGGTGGTGAGTACAATCATTGGTCTGCCATTTTAATCTTCACTGTCTGGTGAAGGAGGCACTTGTTCATTCATTCATTTATTTAGCAAATATTTATCTGGGTCTACTATATGCCAGGTGCCATTCTAGATACTAAAAATACAGCAGGTAACACAGGAGAAAGAAATTCCTCCTCTCACAGACTTATTTCTAGTGGAGGAGAAAGATAAGGAACATATAAACATATGTCTAAGATGGGAAGTACCGGAGACCTGATTTGCATGCAGATTGGCCAGGGGAGACCTCCCTGAGTAGAGATATGACAGCAAAAGGGAGGGCGCTGTGCAGATATGATGGGGGGAGTGTCAAAGGGAGAGGGAACAGACAGTGCAAAGGCTATGAGGCCAGCAGTGGTGGAAGAGCAGGTCAGCCCCCGAGGGTCTCATAAGCAGGAAAGGGCTTGGCTGTTACTACAAGTGAGGTGGGGCCTGAGGGTGAACGTGGCCTCACTTCCAGGCCAGGCGCCAGTTAGACTGCAGGGGGCCAGGGCTGAAACAGTGATGGGGCCAGGAGGCCACTGCACTTGCCTTAACAAGAGATCTTGGACCAGGTGGTCCAGGCGAGGTGATGAGAAGGGGTGGAGTTCTGGTGTACGTTGAAGGTGGTCATTGGCTTTCCTGACAGATTGGACGTGGGGATGAGAAAAAGGACTGAAAGATGACACCAAGCTTTTTGGCTTCCTGAACAGAAGGGTGAGGGTCCCAAAAGAGGAGTCAGTGGAGGAAGGGGTTCGAGCCAAGAGCTTGATGTGAATTTGCTGGGCTGGAGGCGTCCATTAGACATTGAGTGGAGAGGTGAGGAGCAACCGGAGGACAGGTTCAAGCTGAAGATAGAATTCAGGGGCTGTCGGCATGCAAATGGGATTGAAACCCGGGCATCTGAAGGCTGGCACAAAGGGAAGGAGAGTAGACAGAGGAGAGGAGAGTTCCCGGGGCCCAGTCCTGGGAGACGCCAACATTAGGGGCAGGAGATGAGGAAGAACCAGCCAAGAGAACTGAGTAGGAGCAGCCAGCCAACAGGAGGAGACCTCAGAGACAGCAGTGACCTGGAAGTCATGGGAGGAGGGTGTTCATCAAGGAGGGCATGGCCGGCTGGGTCAGGCAAGGCTGAGCAGCTGTGTGTGCTGAGGACCAAACGCTGACCCCAGATTTGGCAACAAGGAGACAGATGACAGGCAACAACAACACAGTGTGATGAGAGCAAAGACCAGGAAAGCCCAGGTGACCACGGGATCCCCAAGGAGGGGCACCCAATCAGGGAGGACTTCCTGGAAGAAGGGATGTCTAAGCAGACACCTCAGGGGTGCATACACCTTCCCCAGATAAAAACGGGGAGGCCAGGCTGAGGGAACAGCCAGACAGGCCAGGAGCAGAAAGCAGGCTCAGCTCATTCGGGGAACTGAAAGTAGGTAAGCCCGGCTGTGATATGGGGCTCAGGAGGGCTCAGAGGTGGACAAAGGTGTTATTACCAGAACCCTGGAGAGATCAGCAAAGCAGATGGTGGGGTCCTCAATCAACGACCAGACTTTGGTGATGAGTGGGTGATGGTAGAGGGAGGAAAACGGGCTGGTGGCTTGAGAGATGGTGGAGCCATTCCTGAGATGGGGAACCAGAAAGGGAAGCAATTTGAGGAAGATGAGAATGCAGATGACTTTAGGATGCTGGAAGATGTTTGAGGCGATGTCCATCATCAGCTGGGCATGAAGGCTGGGCATCGAGTCTGGGAGGTGACCGTGTGCACAGGGAGGAGGCCAGACAGAGCTGGGTGAAGGGACACACACGCTCACCTCTTTCTGGTGCCGCTTGAGGTCAGTCTGTGTCCAGCCACCCTCTGGGTGCTGGGGATGGGCCCGGTAACCACCAGTCATTGTGGTTTGTCTCTCCAGAGAGCAGGAGTCCAAGGGAAGCCCAGTGGTTCCTTAGACAGGCTGTGGTAACCATGCCTCGTCCCTGACACCTCCACCTACCCACAGGCCACAGAGCGTCTTTGCACACCCCTCAAGCACCTGCCACCAGGAGATGCATGGTTTCGAACATTCGCTCATGGCACAGCAATTTATGGAGCACCTGCTGAGTGCTGCATGGCCCTGGCCCTGAGAGAGCAGTAATGACTCAGGCAGACAGCCCCCTGCCCTCCTGAGGCCACCGTCCAATGAGGGAGGCAGGCAATAAACCTATCATTAGAATCAAGTGTGAAGCCTGGGCGTGGTGGCTCATGCCTGTCATCCCAACACTTTGGGAGGCCAGAGCAGAAGGATCACTTGAGGTCAGGAGTTCGAGACCAGCCTGGCCAACATGGTGAAACCTCGTCTCTATTAAAATACAAAAATTAGCCGGTGCGTCCCTGTAATCCCAGCTACTTGGGAGGCTGAGGCAGGAGAATCTCTTGAACCTGGGAGGCACAGGTTGCAGTGAGCAGAGATCATGCCACTGTACTCCAGCTTAGGTGACAGAGCAAGACTCCATGTGATGTTGAGAAAGGGAAGCCTGGGGACCTTTGAGGGGTGGGGGGGGGGCTTCCGGGAGGAGGCAGCATTTAAACTATAGGTCTGAAGGATGAGTCAGAGTTAGCCAAGAAGAAAAAGGAGTGAAAAGGTGTTTGAGTGAATGGGAATGGCATGTGCGAAGCTCAGAGCTAAGAAAGTGCCTGATAGGTGGAAGGGAATGAAGGGATTAGGTGAGATGGAGCACTGGGTGTTGGGGGTGGTAAGGAACCTCAAGAGTCAGACTTAGGGACTTGGACCTTCTCCTGAGGGCAATAGGGAGCCATGGAGTGTCTTAGGCAGGGAGTGGCTTGCTCAGACTTGCATGTGGGAGCATTCAGAGACAGATCAGAAACACCTAACCTCAGCCCAGAGGGACCCAGGCAAGACCCCTCTCCCTCCTCTGTAGTTCCCTTGACGGGTGAGGTGGGTCAACACGGCTTGCACTCCCCCAGGGACCCGAACCTAAGGGCCTCTGGAGGCAGGCCCCAAGCCTGTCCTAACAAATGCCGTGAGAGCCCCCCAGGCCTGCTCTGGGAATCCAGTCTTGTCGCCGGAGACACGAGCCCATTTGACTCCGGGCGGCGATGTGGGCTGGACGGCACCACTGCGTGAATAACGGCCCGGCAGTTGGCGCTGAGTGCTCCGGAGCTACCCACTGGGGCGACTGACTTGCTGCGAGCGAGCGCTCCAGATGCCACCTGGTAAGGCTGTCGGCGGGAAGCCGAAGAAATCAATCAGTTCCCTAAGACGCGCCGCCCCCTCCCTGCCGCGACGGTCCCCAGCCCTCGGACCTGGAGAGTCTGGGCCGTCCCCGCAGCGCCACCATGTGGGCGAGACGGGTCACGACGGCAGGCTGTCGGGGCGCTCAGCTGGAGGTGCTGGCGCTGGGGAGAGCCGAGGACACCGCGGGATCGGCAGGCGTTGGGGAAAAAAATATTTAATACACATGCGGTATATGAATCAGGTTGAAGTGGGACACTGTGTGCCCACCATCCAATTTAAGAACATTTTAATTACCCTGAAGTTTCTTTTAAAAATATTTTTTTTCCCTCCTTTCTCATCTTATTTTGAATTGATATGGGTTTTTTTGTTTGTTTGTTTTGGTGGTTTTTTTTTTTTTTTTTTTTTTTTTTTTTTTTTTTGACAGTCTTGCTCTGTCACCCAGACTAGAGTGCAGTGGTGCATTCTCGCTTACTGCAACCTCCGTCTCCCGGGTTCAGGCGATTCTCGTGCCTCAGCCTCCTGAGTAGCTGGGATTACAGGCACCCACCATCACGCCCAGCTAGTTTTTGTATTTTTAATAGAGACAGGGTTTCACTCTGTTGACCAGGCTGGTCTTGAACTTCTGACCTCAAGCGATCTGCCTGCCTCAGCCTCCCAAAGTGCTGGGATTACAGGCGTGAGCCACTGAGCCCAGACTGATATAGTACTTTTAATTAATCCGTGTCATTGCTTTATTAATTTGTTAGTACTCCTTTCTTTTAGTGGTTGTCCTAAAGATTATAATGCGTATCCTTGACTTATTAAAGTCTGCTACAGACGAACTCTCACTGCTCATAGGAAAATTCAGGAAGCTTAGACCACTTAAAACTCCATTTACCCCCTCCTGACTTGGATGCTATAGTCATCTGTTACCATCTGCTATTTGAATCCTCTATATATTTCAAACTCCACAAGATCTAATTATTATTGTTTTACACAGACAATATTTGTTTAGATTAACCAAATATTTTCTCCTCCATTGGCCTTCATTTCCTCCCAAATCTCCAAGTTTCCACCTGGGATCCATTTTCTCCCACCTGAAAATCACCCTTTGCTAATTCTTTGATGGGGATGTGCTGATGACAAATTCTTTCCATTTTTATTTGTATGAAATGTCTCGGTTTCACTTGAATTAAAAAAAATTTTTTTTCTTCTTCTTTTTATAAAATCAGATCTTCTAGAAGAGGCCACCTTTGTTTTTGAAGAGTATTTTTTGCTGGGTACGTTGGTGTAGGTTGGCAAGAGAAGGCAAGAAAGGAGAAAAAAGTAACAGTGTAAGTGGGACAAATAGAAAACAAACAGTAAGATCAGCGGCCTAGACCAGGCGCAGTGGCTTACGCTTGTAATTTCAGCACTTTGAGAGGCCGAGGCGGGTGGATCCCCTGAGGTCATGAGTTCAAGACCAGAGTGGCCAACATGGCGAAACCCCATCTCTACTAAAAATACAAAAATTAGCTGGGCGTGGTGGGCACAAGCCTGTAGTCCCAGCTACTTGGGAGGCTGAGGCAGGAGAATTGCCAGAATCTGGGAGGCAGAGGTTGCAGTGAGCCCAGATCACGCCACTGCACTCCAGCTTGGGTGACAGAGCAAGACCCCATCCCAAAAACAAAAACAAAGGCGCAAATCAGACCTGCCCCTCAAAGTTGCTGGAGGGACAGCATGGGGCCAGAGGTAGGGAAAAGCAGGTAGCGACTGGGGCAGAGAGGGGTGGGAATGGGTGTGGGCCTGTATGTGACAGGACACTCCCTGGAATCAGTTCTTCAGAGCTGGGGGCCCAGAGTTGAGGATGGGAGTGGAGAAGGGAGATGGGGCGGGAGTAAACTCTGGAGTTGGGCAGTCAGGGGAGCCTCAGCCATGGAGCTGAAGGAGCCCTGGAAGCCCTCCTTGCAGAGTATTGGGGGAGGAAAGCAGGAGGTTGCTAAGGAAACCATCCTACAACAACCCACTCCAATCAGAGCTCATTGAAGTTCCCGAATAAGAACTCTCCTCTCTTTCAGGGTGCAGCTTCCTACCCACATCTGCACCGCTGAGGGGGTGTGTGTATGTGCTGTTGTATTTGTGTGTTTGCTTTGTATGAGGGGTTTATGTGCTCTTGTGTGTCTGTGTGCGGCCCCTCTCACTGCATAACCACTTTACCCCACGGCCTTTCTCTGCTCGGGGCCTCGCATATGCCCATTCCTCTGCTGGAAAACCCTTTCCCTCCCCTCCCCGTTGCCTGGTGCTCTTCTGCCCATTCATCAAGAGGAGGTGGAGCCCACACCTGTAATCCCAACACTTTAAGAGGCCAAGGCAGAAGGATCCCTTGAGCTCAGGAATTTGAGACCAGCTTGGGCAACATTGTGAGACCCTGTCTCTTAAAAAAAAAAAAAAAAAAATTACATTAGCCAGGTGTGGTGGCGCTCACCTGTAATCTCAGCTACTCAGGAGTCTGAACTTGAGCCTGGGAGGTTGAGAATGCAGCGAGCAGTGATTGCTGGGTGACAGAGCGAGATCTTTTCTCAAAAATAAAAAACAAAGGAGGGGGAGGGGTCTTCTCCCCCAAAAGCCTTCCCTGACCTCCCCCCATGTCTAGTGAGGGGCTCCTCTGGTTTTCTCACGCCTCTGCCCTGGGCTTCTTTCCCCCACAGCACTGATCACGCGTTGGGTGCTAATCTCTGATTCTTGTGTCCATGAGTTCCTCAAGGGCAGGACAAGATCTTGTCTATTTCTATATCCCTGGCACCAGGCAGGGACCTGGCACAGAGAGAGGCTCAGAGGATGCTTGTTGAATGAATGAATGAGGGAATAAGTTAATGACCACATGAACAGCCACTTCTTCAGAAGGGTTTGGGACACAGACAGGTCTTCCTCATTCCACCCAAAAAACCAAATTGTCATCGAAGCTGGCAGGTCTCTTAGAGATGAATCCAGAGGCCAGGCATGGTGGCTCACGCCTGTAATCTCAGCACTTTGGGAGGCTGAAGCAGGTGGGTCACCTGAAGTCAGGAATTCAAGACCAGCCTGACCAACATACTGAAATCCCATCTCTACTAAAAATACAAAAATTAGCTGGGCATGGTGGCAGGCGCCTGTAATAACAGCTACTCGGGAGGCTGAGGGAGGAGAATCACTTGAACCCAGGAGGTTGCAGTGAGCCGAGATCGTGCCACTGCACTGCAGCCTGGGCGACAGCGTGAAACTCCGTCTCAAAAAGAGAGAGAGAGAGAGAGAGAGAGAGAGAGAGAGAGAGATGAATCCAGAATCCAGCAGTATGGACCTCACCTGGGAGCTCATTAGAAATGCGGCTTCCCAGGCCCCACCCCAGACCCACTGCATCAGAATCTGCCTTTAAAAAAGATTCCCAGGTGATTCACATGTTCTTAAAATGTGAGCAGCTCTGCTCCCGAGGGCCCCACTTCCCATTTGTCTATAGACAAGGGAACTGAGGCCTGCGGAGGACCGGAGCCTGGGGAGGCCTGGGCAGGACCAGGACGTCAAGCTGGGCGGTCTCCCAGCAGCTCCGGTCCCCGCCCCGCGGGTCCACCTGCTTCCCGCCCCGCCTGACCTGTCCAGACCTTCCCCGCGGCCTCCTGAGGTCTTTGCAAGGAGCTCGCACTCCCCCTGGCGGGCGTAGAGAGGGACGGCCTGGGCTGAGCTGGCCGAGGAGGAGGGAGAGATGTGGCCTTAGGGACCGGGCAGGGGCAGGGGCGGAGGGGGCGGGCAGGCGGCCAGGGCGTCAGAGGTGGCTGGGGGAGCGCCCCTGCTTTGGAGAGGCTGCCTGAGCTCATCTTGGCTGCTCATCACGCTCCACCTGTGGAGTCCGGGGCCTCTGCTCGCCTCCCGCCAGGGGAGAGAGTAAGAATGGAGCCCACCTCACGGACCCCTCATGAGGATCCCATGAGGATGCGCCGACGTGAGGGGCCAGCGGGGTGGGAAAGTGGCCCACCTGCAGAACACCCGGAGCGCCTCCGTCTCCATCCCAGGTGAGGGCGAAGCTGGCCTGGGCCGAGTCCAGCGCTGCGCCTCAGCCCCTCACCTCCCAACCATGGAAGAGGGGATTTCCAGAGCCCACAGCGGCCTTCCCCTCCCACTGGGGGTCGCAGGCCCACGGAGGAGGCTGTAGAAACGCCCACTCCTCGGCGGTGGTTGGGGGGAAGGTGCCCCCTCCTTGAGGCCCTGGGATCCCAGAGCCTCGATTCCGGAGGGGGGATGACTCTGGGGGGCAGGAAGTCGGAAAAAGCACGTGCTCTGAAGTCAGACAGACTAGGTTCAAGTCTGGCCCAGTCACAGACAGGCGAGTGACCTCGCGGCTCCTGCCTCAGTTTCCTCGCTTATGTGAGGGCCGTTGAGCACCCTGCACATAGCAGGCCCTGTGGTCACTGTTGTAACTCACAGGGTACAGTAGGGACCAGAGGATGGGGTCAGTCCGGTGGTCAGTGGAAGACGCCCCCTCACACCAGGGCACTGCCACGCCCAAGTACAGGGGCGGGGTCTCTGGGTCCTTTCTGGGCAAAGTTGTGATACCAGGGCAAAGGAGAGTGGGGGAAGGGACAGATAAACGAATTGGAGCATAGTCTTTTTTTTTTTTTTTTGAGATGAGGTCTTGCTGTGTTGCCCAGGCTGGATTGCAATGGCGCCATCTCGGTTCACTGTAACCTCTGCCTCCTGAATTCAAGCAATTTTCCTGCCTCAGCCTCCCGAGTAGCTGGGATTACAGGCATCTGCCAACATGCTCAGCTAATTTTTGTGTTTTTAGTAGAGACAAGGTTTCGCCATGTTGGCCAGTCTGGTCTGGAACTCCTGGCCTCAAGCGATCTGCTGGCCTTGGCTTCCCAGTGCTGGGATTGCAGGTTCGTGAGCCACCACATCGGGCCTTTTTTTTTTTGACAGGCTCTTGCCCTGCCCCCCACACTGGAGTGTAGCAGCTCACCACAGTCCCAACCTCCTGGGATCCTATCATCCTCCCACCTCAGCCTCCCCAGTAGTAGGGAGTACAGGTGTGCACCACCATTCTCAGATAATTTTTACAAAAATTTTGTAGAGACGGGGTGTCCCCATGTTGCCCAGGCTGGTCTCCAACTGGCCTCAAGTGATCCTCCTGCCTCAGCCTCCAAAGTAGATGGGACCACAGTCAGGTGCCACCGTGTCTGGCTGAGGAACACAGGCTTGAGCCAGGCAGATTGAAAGCCTGAGGTCCCCCTGCTGTCACCACTGGGCTGCTTTCCAAAGTGCTGGCTTTGAGGTCAGTGGCCACCAACCTGCCCAGGTGGGGTCTTACCCTGAAACCATTCTGCTTCTGCTTCACCCACAGGCTGTTCAAAGTGCCCCCCCACCAAGTGACCCTACGCCTCCTACCAGGGACGAGCCCTGCCCCAAGGACACCCTTGCAGGTCTGTTAGTGACCTGAGTGGCTTGGCTAGGAAAAATGAGCTGAACCAAACCAATATCCTGCTGTGGAATTGGGAAACCAAGAGAATTGAGCAGCAGGCCAGGTGACCAAGCACTCCGCCTCGCCCAGGACTTTCCTGATTTTTAAACTGAAAGTCCTGCATCCCAGGAAATGGGGACAGTTGGTCACCTGAACAGCAAGAGCAAATGCCAAAAGTATATAAGCAGAGCCATCAAAACTCATCACAGCTACTGTGCATAGCACTGCGGGTTCCACGTGCCAGCCTCTGTACTACATTCTCTTTTTTTAAAAGATGCTGTATATACACACACACACACACACACACATACATACATGTATGGTTAATATTAGATGTCAACTTGATTGGATTGAAGGATGCGTAGATAGCTGATAGAGTATTGTTTCTGGGTGTGTCTGTGAGGGTGTTGCCAGGAGACTGACATTTGAGTCAGGGGACTGGGAGAAGACGACCCACCTTCAATCTCAAAGCAGACGGAAGAAGGTGAGATACGCCGACTTGCTGAGTCTTCTGGCTTTCATCTTTCTCCCAGGCTGGCTGCTTCCTGCCCTTGGACATGAGACTACAGGTTCTTCCGCCTTTGGACTCTGGGTGGGGCTTATAACACCAGTGGTTTGCTGGGGATTCTCGGACCTTTGGCCACAGACCGAAGGCTGCACTGTCGGCTTCCCTACTTTTGAAGCTTTTGGACTCAGAGTGAGCCACTACTGGCTTCCTTACTCCTCGGCTTGCAGGTGACCTATCATGGGACTTCACCTTGTGATGGTGTGGCCAATTCTTTCCAATAAATTCATATATATACATATATATATATATATACACACACACACATATATATATATATATACACACATATATATATATATACACACACACACACACACATATACACACACAGCCACACACACAGACACACATGTATCCTACTAGTTCTGTCTTTCTGGAGAACCCTGATGAATTTATATGTGTGTGGTGTGTGTGTGTGTGTGTGTGTATATACATATATAGAAAGATAAGAGACTGGGTGGGCACAGTGGCTCATTCCTGTAATCCCAGCACTTTGGGAGGCCAAGGCAGGGGGATCACTTGAGGTCAGGAGCTCAAGACCAGCCTGGCCAATATGGTGAAACCCTGTCTGTACCAAAAATATAAAAAATTAGCCAGATGTGGTGGCAGGCGCCTGTAGTCTCCGCTACTCGGGAGGCTAAGGCAGGAGAATCTCTTGAACCCAGGAGGCGGAAGCTGCAGTGAGCCAAGATCGCACCACTGCACTCCAGCCTGGGTGACAGAACAAGACTCTGTCCCAAAAAAATAGGGCCAGGCTCAGTGGCTTACACCTGTAATCCCAGCACTTTGGGAGGCCGAGGTGAGCAGATCACAAAGTTAGGAGTTCAAGACAAGCCTGGCCAACATGGTGAAACCCTGTCTCTACTAAAAGTACAAAAATTAGCCAGGCATTGTGGTGTGTTTGTGCCAATAGTCCCGGCTGCTCAGGAGGCTGAGGCAGGAGAATTGCTTGAACCTGGGAGACAGAGGTTGCAGTGAGCTGAGATCATGCCACTGCACTCCATCCTGGACAACAGAGCAAGACTGCATCTCAAAAAAAAAAAAAAAAAAAAAAAGAAAAGCATACAAATTTATTTCTTATGAGTTTTATGTAAGTTCTATGTAATACAAGAGGTTTCATAAAGAAATGAAGACCCAAAGAAGCCATTAAACCTGAATATTTGTATGCTAGTTTTTTTATTTTTTGTTTTTGAGACAGAGTCTTGCTCTGCTGTCTGCTAGAGTGCAGTAGCTTGCTCATGGTTCACCACAGCCTTGAATTTCTGGGCTCCAGTGATCCTCCCATCTCAGCCTCCCAAGTGGCTGGGACTACAGGTGCATGCCACCACATTCAGCTAATTTTTGTGTTTTTGTAGAGATAGGGGTCTCACTGTGTTGCCTAAGCTGGTTTTATGGCAGGTGCGACGAAGAGCAGAAAGTCGTGGAAGAATGGGATGGGACAAAGAGCTGAGTGTAATCAGCTGGGGGAAATTTACCAAGGCCTTTTCATTCAGATTCCTCTTGACATCCTTTTGTCTTCGAGTTTAGGAGTCTCCTTTCCTCCAGGTAGAGACAGGGCACCTCTCACAAGTGGGTTTTATTACCTCATCAGGGGAAGGTCAGAAGATCTTTCCTGCACATTCCATTTCTCAAATTCCTTCAGCTTGGAATAGTCAATATGCCAAGATGGGTCTGGCTCAGTGGATTACGCCTGTGATCCCAGCACTTTGGGAGCCCGAGGCAGGCGGATCACAAGGTCAGAAGTTTGAGACCAATCTAGGCAACATGATGAAACCCCATTTCTACTAAAAATACAAAAAATTAGCTGGGCATGGTGGCGACCACCTGCAATCCCAGCTTCTCGGGAGGCTGAGGCAGGAGAATCACTTGAACCAGGGAGGTGGAGGTTGCAATGAGCTGAGATTGTGCCATTGCACTCCAGCCTGGGTGACAGAGCAAAACTGCTTCTCAAAAAAAAAAAAAAAAAAAAAAAGCCAAGATGCCATATTGGGGGTATCCTGTCAGTATTAGCACATTGTGTTTATCCATTCATCTGTTGGTGACCTTGAGTTGTTTCCACCTTCTCGCTGTTGTAACTAATGCTGCTGTGAGTAATGGTGTGCAGATATCTGTTTGAGTCCCTGCTTTCAATTATTTTGGGTCTATAGCCAAGAGTGGAATTGCTGGATCATATGGTAATTCTATGTTTAACTTTTTGAGGAACCGCCAGACTGTTTTCCACAGCAGCTTCTGCTAAGTGTTCTTAATGCCTTATCTCATGAAGCTCTGGCAGCCACCACCCAGGAGGCTGGCCCTGTCCTTGGCCCACTTCGCAGGGGAGGACAATGAGATTCAGATGGATGAAGTGTCCCAAGTCCCTCAGCTAAGAAACACAGAGCCAGGGTTCAAAGCCACATGGACTGACTCCATGAGCTTGTGTCACCTGGCCCTGGGGTGGGTTGGGTCTCCATATCGGCAGACTAGGAACTAGGAAGGGAAATACAAGGGGCCACCAAAGAAAGGAGAGAAGCAGAACGCCATAGCCCTGCAGGGCCCACCTCAGCCCCCCACCATCTCCCTGGCTCTGGTTTCTGGGCTTCCTGGATAGAAAGGATGGATATTTCTCTGCCTATCAGCCTCTCTTCTGGATGTCTATTTTCCCTAAGGAGCTCCTAAAACCTTAGTCTAGGGGACTGAGTTGCCTAGAATTGAGTGGAGACACAGACCTAGCCAATCAGTGTAATTCTTTCCCCCTGGCTGTGGTGATTGGTTCAGAGCAGGGCCGGGTACTTCGTCTGGCTCAGTGAGACTTGTGTCTGGCTGGGACCATGGTTAGAACTGATAAGAAGAGAAAAACTGCTCACTGGCAGCTGAGAGGATGGGGTTGAGTCAGAGGTTGAATGAGCAGGGAGGAGGCAGATGAGGAAAGCAAGATGGAGTGCTGGATCCAGCAGTACCTGAAGCCAGCATCAGCCAATACCTCCTCCTCTTCCTTCTTTTGCTTGAGGTTAGCTTGGGATTTTTGTCATTTGCATCCCAAGGAACCCTGATTTGGAGATTTTGGGGTGTCGAGAGAATCTCTGCTCCCTGGCTGCCCTACCTGTGCTTGTGCCATCCACTTCCCCTTCCATGAGCTGGTCAGAGCAGTCCTGTTCATTTCAACCACCTCAGCCAAACCAAAACAGAGGGACCTCACCACAGCCTGGCAGGAATCTGGAGCCTGAGACAGTGACTCAGTGGTTACGGGGCTGAGACCCTCACCGGAGTCTGGCACAGTGGTCTGAGAGCAGGACCACCCAGGCAGGGTTACAGAGGCCTCCATTCCAGGGAGGAGCCCTGGAGCTAGTGATGCTGGAAGGCAGATGAATGAGATTGTACCTTTCCAGACAGCTCAGGGCTTAAGAGAAACACTCAGTTCCCTGGCTTCCACAGGGACCACAAACTCAGAGTACTCACAGAGCCCCAGAAATCAGAAAATCAAATCCTGTGAAGGAGAAACAACCCTCTTGACAGTTGTGTGTGTGTGTGTGGTGTGTGTGTGTGTGTGTGTGTTTTGTTTTTGTTTTTGTTTTTGTTTTGACAAGATCTCACTGTGTCACTCAGGCTGGAGTGCAGTGGTGTGATCATGGCTTACTGCAGCCTTAACCTCCCGGGCTGAAGTGATCCTCCCACCTCAGCCTCCCAATTAGCTGGGAATACAGGTGTGTGCCACCATGCCTGCTAATTATTATTATTGCTGTTTTTGTAGATAGGGTCTGTGTCTTGATAGTCTAAACATCTCCAGGGGTAGGGCTAGGCCAGCAGAGAGTGGGCCATGCAGCCCCCATGGTCTTGGTCTCCTTGGAAGCAGTGTACTGTCTTGGGATTGGCGTGATGGGAAGGCTGTCACCAAGGGCATTCTTCACCCTCGGCTCTGTCATCTTCCCCTGGAACCCTCCACTGGGCCCAGGGGTACCTTATTCCTATCTCAGTACCAGCATCCTGCTTCTCCTAAGCAATTGGTTTGTCGTCCTCCCTAGACTTTGGACATTGTGTAGGTGGACACATTTCCCTTTTCACACCACCTGCTAGAAAGCTTAGAGCCAATGTGTGGCAAAAGTATAGTGATGAGGGAATACAGCCCCTCATAGCAAAAGAACGCCATGCCACATGGTCCAAAAGTTACAAGCTCAACCAACAGAAATATCTTTCATGTTTCACTCCTTCAGAATCATATTCCCTTTTTCTTCCAAAAGAATACTGTCCTTTCAAATGTGTATCTGAATCTTTTTTCACACAAATACCTTATTTAGTTTACTGAAACTCTCCCTGTTTGTTTTGTTTTGTGTTTTGAGAAAAGCTCTCACTCCATTGCCCAGGCTAGAGTGCAGTGGCCTGGTCACAGCTCACTGCAGCCTTGACTTCCAGGTTCAAGTGATCCTCCCACCTCAGCCTCCTGAGTAGCTGGGACTACAGGCACACACCATTGCACCCAGCTAACTTTTTAAATTTTTGTAGAGACAAGGTCTCACTATGTTGCCTAGGCTAGTCTCAAGTTCCTGGGCTCGGGTGAATCTCCTGCCTCAGCCTCCCAAAGTGCTGGGATTATAGGAATGAGCCACTGCGCCCGGCCTCTCTTTGTTTTCTTTCTTTCTTTTTTTTTTTTTTTTTTTTGAGACGGAGTCTCGCTTAGTCGCCCAGGCTGGAGTGCAGTGGCGCAATCTCGGCTCACTGCAAGCTCCGCCTCCTGGGTTCACGCCATTCTCCTGCCTCAGCCTCCCTAGAAGCTGGGACTACAGGCGCCCGCAGCCACGCCCAGCTAATTTTTTTGTATTTTTAGTAGAGACGGGGTTTCACCGTGTTCACCAGGATGGTCTTGATTTCCTGACCTTGTGATCCGCCCACCTCGGCCTCCCAAAGTGCTGGGATTACAGGCGTGAGCCACTGCGCCCGGCTCTCCTTGTTTTCATGATGCATGTCTGAATCATTTTTCAAATCTGTGTTACAAGGGTCTCCCTCCCCTGTACATCTCAACATGAGCTCCAGAAGGAGGTGGTGAGTATATGTATATGTGTGCATGTGTGTGCGTGGAATCACTGATAAAGAGAACATGTAAAACTGATAGGCTGAGAACGAAGATGAGTTATCACCCAGTCATGGCTGGTGGATGCTTCCCTTATTCCTTTGTGCCCGAGTAGACCGTAAAAACCATCAAAATTTCCTGAGTTGGCCAGGATTACAGGTGGCTCACACCTGTAATCCCAGCTCTTTGGGAGGCTGAGGTGGGAGGATAGCTCGAGTCCAGGAATTTGAGACCAGCCTGGGCAACACAGTGAGACCCCTGTCTTTATAAAATAAAATTAAGAAGTTAGAAAAAAAAAATCCTGGCCGGGCATGGCGGCTCATGCCTGTAATCCCAGCACGGAGGCCAAGGCGGGCAGATCACCTGAGGTCAGGAGTTCAAGACCGGCCTGGCCAACAAAGTGAAACCCTGTCTCTACTAAAAATACAAAAATTAGCTGGGTGTGGTGATGTGTGCCTGTAATCCCAGCTACTCGGGAGGCTGAGGCAGGAGAATTGCTTGAACCTGGGAGGTGGTGGTTGCAGTGAGCAGAGATCAGGCCACTGCACTCCAGCCAGGGTGACAGAGTGAGACTCCATCTCAAAAAAAAAAAAAAAAAAAAAAAATCCTGAGTCTCTGGTCTTATTTCCCCCACAGTAGATCTTTATGTTCTGCACTTTAACCTTGTTCCTGGATCCTCTGTGCTCCCACCCTTGTGCTACTTTCTTGTTTTCCCCCAACTCTTTTTTCTGCTCTGGTTGTATATTGTGCATCCTCAGAAGCTGCCTGAGGTCCTTTCTGCAGTGAGGCAGGGAGCAAACCAACCAATCAACCAACCAACCAGACAATGTACAACTGGATTGGTGGACCCTCTGGCCTGGGCCAGACAGGCTGAAGCCATGACCAGGTCCTCGTCTTTTTCTTTCTTTCTTTCTTTCTTTCTTTCTTTCTTTCTTTCTTTCTTTCTTTCTTTCTTCATTCTTTCTTTCTTTCTTTCTTTTTTTTTTTTTTTTTGAGACAGAATTTTGCTTTGTCACCCAGGCTGGAGTGCAATGGCATAATCTCAGCTCACTGCAAACTCTGCTTCCTGGGTTAAAGTGATTCTCCTGCCTCAGCCTCCCGAATAGCTGGGATTACAGGCATGTGCCATCATGCCTGGCTAATTTTTGCATTTTTTGTAGAGACAGGGTTTCACCATGTTGGCCAGGCTGGTCTCAAACTCCTGACCTCAGGTGATCCGCCTGCCTTGGCCGGCCAAACTGCTGGGATTACAGGTATGAGCCACCGTGCCCGGCCAGATCCTTGTCTTTCTAGTACCAGCCAGAAGGTGGCATTAGAGCAGCTCCCAAATGTCATGCAGGTCAGAGCCAGGGCAACCTCAGGTATGGATGGGATAGTGCTTGCAGATGGGCCTTGAGGACTATAGAGGGAGGACAGCAGGGCAGAAGAGAGCTGAGAAACAGCAGCAATCTATAGGCTGACAGCATCCTCAGGCCTCCAGGGTGAATTAATGTCAGACAGGCATTCTAGGTCAGTATTAGGAGTGAATGAGAGAACAGATGGAATGTGCTCAGTGCCGGACATGGAGCTGCTCAGGAAATGTTGGGACTCTCCTTCCCCATGTTTTCCTGGAGGAGCGGATGGCTTTGCCCTTTAAAAGGTCAGTGCCAGGCCAGGTGCGGTGGCTCACGCCTGTAATGCCAGCACTTTGGGAGGCCAAGGCAGGCAGATCACCTGAGGTCAGGAGTTTGAGACCACCCTGACTAACATGGAGAAACTGTCTACTACTAAAAGTACAAAATTAGCTGGGCATGGTGGCGCATGCCTGTAATCCCAGCTACTCAGGAGGCTGAGGCAGGAGAATTGCTTGAACCCGGGAGACGGAGGTTGCAGTGAGCCGAGATGGCACCATCGCACTCCAGCCTGGGCAACAACAGCGAAATTCCATCTCAGAAAAACAAAGTGCCTGGGACCCAACCCAGGTCAGGTCCATGCTGTTACCACCATATTTCCCCCTTGGCATCATGAGCCCACCTTCTGCAGGACAGACCCCTGCGAGACAAGGCCGGTTCTTTTCTCTTGTAGCTGCTTGTTCGGTGGTGAGATTCAGGGGGTGGGAAGAGATGGTAGGAATAGCTGCAGCTTGTCCCACTTTTCACTGTCCTTCTGGTTTTTCTTCTCCCAGAAGAGGAAGTCAGTGGGAGGGGCTCTTTGCTGGGAGCCCAGTTTGTCCCCAGCAGTGAGCCTCCGTGGAAAGAACTGCAGACAGAACCTGGAAACCTTATCTTGTATCTGCTGCTGTGGTTGAAAGCTTGGACTTGGCCAGGTGTATGGCTAATGCCTGTAAGTCCAGCACTTTGGGAGGCCAGGGAGGAAGGATAGCTTGAGCCAAGAACAGACTGTGCAACATAGGGAGATCTCGACTTGACAAAACAAAAAAAAATTTTTTTTGGCCGAGCGCGGCAGCTCATGCCTGTGATCCCAGCACTTTGGGAGGCCAAGGTGGGAGGATCACCTGAGGTCGGGAGTTCGAGACCAGCCTGGCCAGCATGATGAAACCCTGTCTCTACTGAAAATTCAAAAATTAGCCAGGCGTGGTGGCAGGCGCCTGCAATCCCAGCTACTCGGGAAGCTGAGGCAGGAGAATCGCCTGAACCCGGGAGACGGAGGTTGCAGTAAGCTGAGATTGTGCCATTGCACTCCAGCCTGGGCAACAGAGCAAGACTCCACCTAAAAAAAAAATTATTATTATTATTGTATCTTTTGGCCAGGCATGGTGGTGGCTCATGACTGTAATCCCAGCACTTTGGGAGGCCGAGGTGGGCAGATCACAAGGTCAGGGGTTCGAGACCAGCCTGGCCAACATAGTAAAACCCTGTCTCTACTAAAAATACAAAACTTAGCCGGGCATGGTGGTGTGCGCCTGTAGTTCCAGCTACTTGGGAGGTTGAGGCAGAAGAATTACTTGAACCTGGGAGGTGGACTGAGATACGCCACTGCACTCCAGCCTGGGCAACAGAGCAAGACTCCATCTCAAAAAAAAAATTTTTTTTTTAATTAGCCAGGCTTGGTGGTCTGTGCTTGTAGTACTAGCTACTTGGGGGACTGAGGTGGGAGAATTGCTTGGGCCCGGGAGGTCCTGGCTGCAGTGAACCATGATCACAACACTGCACTCCAGGCTGGGCAACAGTGAGACTCTCTCAAAGAAAATTTTTAAAAGAGAAAAGGAAACATGGTAGTTAACCACTAAGGAGGTAAGGGAGGACTTGAAGTAATTTAAAAATAACAAAGTAAAGTCTGGGTGCAGTGACTCACACCTGTAATCCCAGCACTTTGGGAGGCTGAGGCGGGAGGATCACTTGAGGTCAGGAGTATGAGACAGCCTGGCCAACATGGTGAAATGCTGACTCTGCTAAAAAAAAAAAAAAAAAAAAAAAAATTAGCTGGGCATGGTGGTGGATGCCTGTGATCCAAGCTACTTGGGAGGCTGAGGCACGAGAATCGCTTGAATCTGGGAGGCAGAGGTTGCAGTGAGCTGAAATCGCGCCATTGCACTCCAGCCTAGGAGACAGAGCGAAACTCTGTCTCAAAAAAAAAAAAAAAAAAAAAGTAGACAACAACTGCTGTTTCTAGAGATGAGGGTGAGTATTCAAGGAAATATATCTTTCCTATGGTACTTTACTTCTATTTGAAACAGGGCTCTCTCCGTTGTCGAGGCTGGAGTGCAGTGGCACAATCACGGCTCACTGCAGCCTCAACTTCCAGGCCTCAAGCGATCCTCCCACGTCAGCCTCCCGAGTAGCTGGGATCACAGGCTCATGCCACTGTGCCTGGCTCATTGTTTTGATTTTTAGTAGAGATGAGGTCTTTCTATGTTACCCAGGCTGGTCTTGAACTCCTGGGCTCAAGCAATCCTCCTGCCTCAGCCTCCCAAAGTGCTAGGATTACAGGTGTGAGCCACTGCCCCTGGCTGTCCTATGGTGCTTCTAAAATTTTCTCTTTGTCTTTGGTTTCTGACTATCTTATTCTGATGTACTCTAATGTGGCTTGTTTGTCTATATTTTGTTTTGGGTTTGCTGAGCTTATTGAATTTATAGTTTGATGTCTTTCATTAGATTCAGAAAAGTTTTAGTGTTTATCTTTTAACATATTGCTTCTTCCTAATTTTCTCTTTCTCAAACCATATTTATATTATATTAGATCTTTCATGTGTGTTGTATTTATGTCTTATGCTCTTTTATGTTTTATTTTTACTTTTTTTTTCTATGCTTCAGTTTGGATATCTTTAATCACACCCATCTTTCAGTATGCTAGTCCTGGCTTTACTTATTTCCAATCTTCTGTGAAACCCATCTATGGAGTGCATATTTTCTTTCTCTCTCTCTCTCTCTTTTTTTTTTTTTCTTTTTTTTGAGACAGAGTCTCACTCTGTCGCTCAGGCTGGAGTGCAATGGCACAATCTCAGCTCACTGCAACGTCCCAGGTTCAAGTGATTCTTCCACCTTAGCCTCCCAAGTAGCTGGCATTACAGGCACCCGCCACCACGCCTGGCTAATTTTTGTATTTTTGTAGAGACGGGGTTTCACCATGTTGACCAGGCTGGTCTTGAACTCCTGACCTCAGGTGATCCGCCCGCCTCGGCCTCCCAAAGTGCTGGGATTACAGGCATGAGCCACTGTGCCTGGCCTGGAATGCTTATTTTCAGCATGTAATTTTTAGTTTTAGGATATTCATTTGATTCTCTCTCTTTCTTTCTTTTCTTTCTTTCTTTCTTTCTTTCTTTCTTTCTTTCTTTCTTTCTTTCTTTCCTTTCTTTCTTTCTTTCTGTCTCTCTTACTCTCTTTCTCTCCTTTCTTTCTTTCCTTCTTTCCTTCTTTCTTTCTTTATTTCTTTCCTCTCTTTCCTTTCTTTCTTTCTTTCTCTCTCTCTGTCTCTCTTACTCTCTCTCCTTCCTTTCTTTCTTTCTTTCTTTCTTTCTTTCTTTCTTTCTTTCTTTCTTTCTTTCTTTCTTTCTTTCTTTCTTTCTTTCTTTCTTTCTTTCCTCTCTTTCCTTTCTTTCTCTTCTTTCTTTTTTTGACAGAGTCTCGTTCTGTCACCCAGGCTGGAGTGCAATGGCACGATCTTGACTCACTACAATCTCTCCCTCCCTGGTTCAAGCGATTCTCCTGCCTCAGCCTCCTAAGTAGCTGGGATTACAGGTGACCGCCACCATGCCTGGCTAATTTTTGTGGGTTTTTTTTTTTGATAGAGACGGGGTTTCGCCATGTTGGCCAGACTGGTCTCCAACTTCTGACCTCAAGTGATCTGCCCACTTCGGCCTCTCAAAGTGCTGGGATTACAGGTGTAAGCCACCAGGTCCAGCCTCATTTGATTCTTTTTTAGAAATTCTAGTTGTCTTAAAAAAAAAAAGAAAGAAAGAAATTCTAGTTGTTTCTTTAAAAACACTAAGGTGAAAGGAACTTTCAAAAGGTGGTTGGAAGCTCGATTCTCACGGCCGGGTTCCACTGAAAGGTGATTGAAGCATGTGTAGAGCTCTCATCATACCATCAGCAGAAAGTACATTCTTTGGAACTTAGTAGCTTAAAAGAAAAGTCCTCCAATCTCAGGCTGGGCCCAGTGGCTCACGCCTATAATCCCAGCACTTTGGGAGACCAAGGCGGGCAGATTAGCTGAGGTTGAGAGTTCGAGACCAGCCTGACCAACATGGAGAAACCCCGTCTCTACTAAAAATACAAAATTAGCTGGGCGTGGTGGTGCATGCCTGTAATCCCAGCCACTCAGGAGGCTGAGGCAGGAGAATCGCTTGAACCTGGGAGGCAGAGGTTGAGGTGAGCTGAGATTGTGCCATTGCACTCCAGCCTGGGCAACAAGAGTGAAACTCTGTCTCAAAAAGAAAAAAAAAAAAGAAAGAAAAGAAAAGAAAAGCTCTCCAATCTGTTGCTTGGGGTAGGGCATGGAGGAGACACCCTGGTTTGTTGGCATTCTGGGAGCAGGCCGAGGAAAAAGGGCTGGAATCCTGCCACTCAGAATATATGTCCCTAATCCCTGTTTGCAGTCCTGTTCTCTGTGGTGCCCGGTCCGAACAAGTCTGGGGGCTTTTGAGTTCAATTCCTCCAGGAAGAAACTGCTGTTTTTATGCCTGTGGGTTTAGTTATCTGGCTGCATGGGATAGGGAGAAGGCTTGGGAGACAATTCCTCCATGTTCAGACTTCCAGCTGCACCTGTTCCCTCCAAGACTTGGACCTCTCCGGGATGTTTTAGGACAAATTGGCTTTGGTATCTCCTCCATGCGTACTTTGGGTCGTAACCACTAGTGACCTTGGTACTTCTCTGTTAGCATGCCATCTTCCAAAGGTTAGTTGGAATCTTTATTTGGCAGATGCCTCCTCTCCCGGCTTCTTTGTCACTGCGGATCAGCTTATATTATTCCTTTATTGTCAGGTTAGTGGTGTCTGAGGAGGGAAAGCCTGGGTGACAGAGCAAGACTTCATCTCAAAAGAAAAAAAAAAAAAGAAAAGAATAAGGAGGCCGGGCACAGTGGCTCACACTTGTAATCCCAGCACTTTGGGAGGCCGAGGCGGGTGGATCACGAAGTCAGGAGATCAAGACTATCCTGGTTAACTTGGCGAAACCCCGTCTCTACTAAAAAAGATACAAAAAATTAGCTGGGCATGGTGACAGGCGCCCATAGTCCCAGCTACTTGGGAGGCTGAGGCAGGAGAATGGCGTGAACCCGGGAGGCAGAACTTGCAGTGAGCCGAGATCGCGTCACTGCACTCCAGCCTGGGTGACAGAGCAAGACTTCATCTCAAAAAAAAAAAAAAAGAAATGGTCATCACCATTTGTCTAGTGGCCCAGAAACTTGGATGTCAAACTCGACTGCCCATCTTCTATTTCCACACCCAATTAATTGCCAAGACCCACTGTGTTTATCTCTCTCTCTCTGGTTTTTTTTTTTTTTTTTTTTTTTTTTAAGATGGAGTCTTGCTCTGTTGCCCAGACTGGAGTGCAGTGGCGTAATCTCGGCTCACTGCAACCTCTGCCTCCCAGGTTCAAGCGATTCTCCTGCCTCAGCTTCCCAAGTAGCTGGGATTACAGGTGCCCAGCACCACGCCCAGCTAATTTTTGTATTTTTAGTAGAGACGGGGTTTAGTAGAGGCTGGTTTCAAACTCCCGACCTCAGGTGATCCACCGGCCTCAGCCTCCCAAAGTGCTGGGATTACAGATGTGAGCCACTGCACCTGGCCTGACGTTACCTCTTTAATAAATCCCGACCTGTCCCACCCATTCTTCCTCCTCACAGCCTCTCTCTCAGCCCAGCCTCAGCCTCCCAGCTGGTCTCCTCCCTTTGGTCCTGCCCCTCGGTCCTGCTGCTGCCCATCTGCTCAGATGCAAATATCATCCTGTCACCTCCCTTCTGAAAGTCTCTGGGGCCAAGTGCAGTGTGGCTCATACCTGTAATCCCAACACTTTGGGAGGCTGAGGTGGGCGAAGCACCTGAGGTCAGGAGTTTGAGACCAGCCTGGCCAACATGATGAAACCCTGTCTCTACTAAAAGTACAAAAATTAGCCAGGTGTGGTGGCAGGTGCTTGTAATCCTAGCTACTTGGGAGGCTGAGGCAGGAGAATCTCTTGAACCCAGGAGGTGGAGGTTGCAGTGAGCAGAGATCATGCCACTGCACTCTAGCCTGGGCAACAGAGTTAGACTCAGTCTCAAAAAAACAAACCAACAAATAAATAAATAATAAAAACTAAAAATAAGAAACCTCTGATGACTTCCACTACCTAGGAATTTGGTCCAAATTAGCCCTGGGCTGGAGTTGTCAGATTCAGCAAATAAAAATAGAGGATGTCTACTTAAATTTGAATTTCAGATAAATATGAAATCCTTTTTTTTTTTTTTTTTTTTTTTTTTTTTTAGTATGAGTACATCCCATGCAGTATTTGGCAGCACAGTCTCCCATTCCCTGCACTCTTTCCATATCTCCAACCTTGTTACTTGCCACATTGTTTTCCACATGTAAAATTTGGGACAGACTGGACTACATGAAACTCCCTAGGCTGGGCACTGTAGCTCACACCTGAATCCCAGCACTCTGGGGGCTGAGGCAGGAGGATTGCTTGAGCCCAGGAGTTAGAGACCAGACTGGGCAACATGGTGAGACCCTGTCTCTACAAAAAAAAAAAAAAAAAAAATAGGCCAGGCACAGTGGCTCACATCTGTAATCTCAGCACTTTGGGAGGCTTAGGCAGGTGGATCACTTGAGGTCAGGAGTTCGAGACCAGCCTGGCTAACATGGTGAAACCCTGTCTCTACTAAAAATACAAAAATTAGCTGAGTGTGGTGGTGCGAGCCTATAATCCCAGCTACTCAGGTGGCTGAGGCAGCAGAATCGCTTGAACCCAAGAGGTGGAGGTTGCAGTGAGCCAAGATTGTGCCACTGCACTGTAGCCTGGGTGACAAAGTGAGACTCCATTTTTTTTTTTTTTTTCCTGAGGGGGTCTCGCCCTGTTGCCCAGGCTGGAGTACAATGGCATGATCTCAGTTCACTGCAACCTCTGCCTCCTGGGTTCAAGTGATTCTTCTGCGCCAGCCTCCCAAGTAGCTGGGATTACAGATGTGCGACACCACGCCCAGCTAATTTTTTATATCTTTAGTAGAGACGGGGTTTCACCAAGTTGGCCAGGCTGGTCTTGAACTCCTGACCTTGTGATCTGCCTGCCTCAGCCTCCCAAAGTGCTGGGATTACAGGTGTGAGCCACCACACCTGGCTGAGACTCCATCTTAAAAACAAACAAACAAAAAATCTGGACATGGTGGCACAAGCCTATAGTCACAGCTACTCAGGAGACTGAGGTAGGAGGATCACCTGAGCCCAGGAGGTTGAGGCTGCAGTAAGCCGAGATTGTGCCACTGCACTCCAGCCTCGGAGACAGAACAAGACCCTGTCTCAAAAATTTAAAAAAAAAAAAAAAAAAAAAAAGAAGCTCCCCAAATGGGTTAGACATTTCCTCATTGATATGCTCTTCATTCCTGCTGTTTCCTCCACCAGAAAGGCCATTCTCCCTTCTCCCCCAGTCCATCGTTGCTCATCTCTTGGGTGTCAGAACACTAGGAGTCCCTCCTCTAAGATTCCTCTCTGCTCCGTCAAAATGGATGGGCTGATCTCCTGGGTGACGGGAAGCCCCTGTGTGCCTGGATGGCAGCCCCGCCCTCTGGACCGGCATGTCAGCTTGCTCATGTCTCTCTCCCCTTCAGTCAGTGAATCCTGGCAACTCTGTGCCCTTCCGGCCCACATCTGGCTCAGCCCACATGGCCCCATCCAGCTGGAAGCTCTCGAGGGCCCTGAGCCTTGGCAAAGGCCCCAACTTTCTTCTCACTCTCCTGGCCTGGGTCCCAGTCTGACGGTTCACACTCCCTCCTTGCCTGAGTTCCCATGAAAAGTGGCCTCTGCCCCCAGCCCCCTGCCCAGGACCAGATTACAGAATGCTGAGACAATGGAGGCTCTAAGCCAAATTTCCAACGGGCCTGCCATGAAATCACCAACAGTGTCTGTGTGTACATCTGGGACAGATGCCGGCAGCTGAGGCCACAGGGCACATGACTTTGTCACACCAGGTCAGCATGACTTTGGTGGGAGTGTGGGGGGTGGAGCTCAGACCTAAAGTTAGGACACTTAAGTCTGAATCCCCACCCTTTCTAGCTGCCTGGTACTGGGCAAATGAGCACCCTCCCCTTTGAGCCTCAGTTTTCTTGTCTGTAAAATGGGGATAATAATGCTTATCACACAGGGTGTGTGATCAAGGAGAGTGATTAACACACACAAGGACATCTAGCAGCAAAAGGACACCAGCTCTGATCGTTTTTTGTTTTGTTTTTTAATTATTATTTGCTCTTTATTTTTTTGTGTGTGTGTCACATACCTTTCTTGAGGCTAGTGGTAGCAGGACCCGGGACCAAAACACTGTTTGTAGGTTTCTTCTCCTAGAATCACCAACTAGGCCCAAGCAACTTTATTCGAAGAGAGGAAGACAGTCATCCAGCCTGGAGAGCATCTGCCTGTGAAAATGGCTCCAAC